>NC_057805.1:281897706-282197706 GCF_018294505.1 Triticum aestivum
TAGCAGGAGCAGCAGCAGGAGCAGCAGCCGGAGCAGCAACAACAACAGCACCAGCAGCAGCAGGAGCAGTAGCAGCAGCAGCAGTAGTAGTAGTAGTAGTAGTAGTAGTAGTGGAGCAGGAGCAGCAGCAGTAGCAGCAGTATCAGTAGCAGTAGCAGCAGCAGGAGCAGTAGCATTAGCAGTAGCAGTAGTAGTAGTAGTAGTAGTAGTAGCAGTAGTAGTAGTAGTAGTAGTAGTAGTAGTAGTCAGTAGCAGCAGCAGCAGTAGCAGTAGTAGTAGTAGTAGTAGTAGTAGTAGTAGTAGGGAGTGGTGCGCCGCCCGCTGCATGCCCGGCTGAACACTCGTCCTTGCCGCCATCAAACGCCTTCATTAAACCCGCATGGAATTCGAGAAACCTACTCCGGCCATACGTCCGTTCATGAGAGGGCCGGGATTAAACACAACGCTGATTGAGCTCCTCACGTCCGCCCTCTATTTAAACGAGGCTAGACATCGGCCAAGCTCCTCCCGTCCGCCATCTAATTAAACGAGGCTAGACGCCTTGCAAGAATCGCACCCCTCGGCTGCTCCCCCATCTCCTCCTTGACTATTTTCTCCACTCTTGCGATAGTTTCCAAGGAGCAGTTCTTCGGCATAATAGACGGCTGGGTGCCCCCCGAGCCCTCTAGATATGATCGAGGTAGCTCGCTACTCCAACTACCTCGCCTAGCCCGACGGTGCCAGTTGCCTCCCCAAGCTGGCGCGTGGTTCAGCAACTCGCCGCTACAGTTCAGCTTGATGAGGAGTGGCGAGTTGCTCCATGCCGGCGCGGCGGGTAGCACGACGGCACGTGCATCGTCGCTGCCGTCGACAATGCCGCGTTGTACCGTGCCTCCCATCTCTGCGGCGGCCACACCTCCAGTGCCTGCGGCAGCGCCATGCAGGCAGAGACAGAAGCTGGGTGCGCAGCGAGCGATGACTCGGTGGCCAGTGCCTCCGTGTCCACCACCATCATCGAGGAGAAGTAGAAAATGGGAGGCCGCCGCCGTTTGGGTCCCATGAAGGCCACCGCTATGTCTCGAATGTATCTGTCATTTTTTATTGTTCCATGCTATTATATTATCAATCTTGGATGTTTTACATTCATTTACATGCAAATTTATATCATTTTTGGGTTAATCTACTTACTTAGTGCCCAGTGCCAGTTGTTGTTTTTTCCTTGTTTTTGACTTTGCAGAATATCAGTACCAAACGAAGTCCAAATGCCACGAAACTTTTTGGAGATTTTTTCTGGCAATAAGAGACCCTAGAAGCTTCTGGAGGCCATGAGAAGATGCAGAAGTGGCCCACTAAGCACCAGGGCGCGCCAGGGGCCTCTAGCGCGCCCTGGTGGGTAGTGGGGCCCACATGCCTCTATTTGACCTACCTCCGCCTCTATAAATACTGTAAAATCCCAAAACCTACAGGGGAGTCAACGAAATACTTTTCTGCCGCCGAAAGTTCCAGAACCACGAGATCCAATCTAGAGGCCTTTTTCGGCACTCTGCCGGATTGGGAAACGATGATGGAGGGGTTCTTCATCATCCTTGCTGCCCCTCCGATGATGTGTGAGTACTTAACCACAGACCCATGGGTCCATAGTTAGTAGCTAGATGGCTTCTTTCTCCTTTTCATGTTCAGTACAATGTTCTCCTCGATGTTCTTTGAGATCTATTTGATGTAATGACTTTTTGTGGTCCGATGAATTGTGAGTTTATGATCAGATCTATCCATGAATATTATTTGAGTTTTCTATAAACTCTTTTATGCCAGATTGTTATAGCCTCGTATTTCTTCTCCAATTTATTGGTTTGCTTTGGCCAACTAGTTTTATTTATCTTGCCATGGGAAGAGGTGCTTTGTGATAGGTTCGATCTTGCGGTGCTCAATCTCACTGACAGAAAGAGACATGACACGCATGTATTGTTGTTATTAAGGGTAACAAGATGGGGTTCATTCATACGTGAGTTTACCTTATCTACATCATGTCATCTTGCTTAAAGCATTACTTTGTTTTTTCCATGAACTTAATACACTAGATGCATGCTGGATAGCGGTCGATGTGTGGAGTAATAGTAGTAGATGTAGAATCATTTCGGTCTACTAATCTTGGACGTGATGCGTATATACATGATCATTGGCTTGGATATCATCATAATTATTTGCTTTTCTGTAAATTGCCCAACAGTAATTTGTTTACAAACCGTATGCTATTTTCTCGAGAGAAGCCTCTAGTGAAAAGTATGGCCCCTGGGTCTATTTTCTATCATATATCAAAACCAAAAATACCTTGCTGCAATTTTCTTTTATTTATTTTATTTTGTATTTCTGTCAGACCTATCTATGAAAAGCTATATCTTTTAATCTTGCTCGTAACCATTGAGGGATTAACAACCCCTCTACGCGTTGGGTTGCAACTATTTTTTATTTGTGTGCAGGTGCTGTTTACATAGTGTTGCTTGGTTCTCCTACTAGATTGATAACCTTGGTTTCATAACTAAGGGAAATACTTATCTCTACTATACTGCATCATCCTCTCCTCTACGGGGAAATCCCAATGCAGCTCACAAGTAGCAGCCACCGCCAACACGACGACTACGTACACAGGCCGTGTCTTGCCTAGTTCTTCCCTTTCGAGTACCAACCATTAAGAATAGGTGTTAATTATACCTCTAGGACGGACTAGCACCGCTTAGTTGATGTAAATGTAATGAAATACGTCATATTTATATGAAAACTGTCATGTGTATATGAAATCCGACCGTGTTTTCATGAATTTTGTCTCGTTGGTTCCACTTGTTGTCAAAATGTATGCCGCTGGCGTTCGATGTCGTTGTCCGGCATCCTTGTCCGCAGACGAAAGCGGGAGGAAATTTGCCGGTTTGTCGTTGGCGATGCTCTTATGCTAGAAATAATAGTCACATCAATTCCATTTGAGTTAATTGCGTGTATGATTCTCAAAAACAAAAAGTTAATTGCATGTATAGTAGATGACTTGCATGGTGGGTGCAAATGCATACAAAAAGTTAAAAATGAAATAAATCAATCCTTAATCTTGTATTCTAAGTACTTTGTGGGTTTCACTGTTAGTAGAGTAGAGAAAGGAGTATACATAAAAAATGTAAAAACTGAAGATTCCGTTAGAATTCGAACTCAGGTCATCGCGTTGCGAGCATCGGGAGCTAACCAGTCCACCAGATGTTCTTCATCGTGGAATCAAGAGATCTCCTCCTTTTTATATAGTTACTGTGATAACTGGTTTAAAGTGATATATTTTCTGTCTGCCCCGAATGATCTCGAATTCATTGGTAGTAACAAAGAAAAAGGTTGCTTGGTTAATTCACAAAAAACGGGAGAAAACCTTCACATCAGGCATGTAAAAACAAGGCACACTAGGCGTTCTGGCTGCACACACAAGAACACACACATGTTGTTGAATAGAAAAGTGTCATCGAGGTTGCAATTTGGTATCATCGTAACTACTATGCGTGCGCAACTCCGCCCCCACCCTCAAGGACCACCGAGAAATCTACATATCAAGGGGCTCCGTAGAGAGAAAGTCATATCAAGAGTGTGCATACTAGGTAGATAGCATGTGAGTGAGGCATACTTAAAGCATCAGGTAGATAAACAAGCGGGTGTGCATGCTAGTGCTGGAAATAAATGAAGAGAGAAATAATGTGTGTGTGTGTGCGTGTGTGAACTCTTCTTGAAATCTCAAAACAAAAGGTGCTCTGTTGGAATCCCATTGTACGGATTCATATTGTTCCGGCACTTGAGTTAACCATAAAAATATGTGTGTGAGACATAGTTATTATTCGAGACATGAGTGGGAGTGTTTGACAAAGAAAGTGTGTGTGTTTTTGTGTGAGAGACTTGTAGGATGAGACAGAAAGCCGAATTGTAACCTAGGCGGAGGGATAGAAATAGACGAAGTGCGTGTGTGTGACTGAGAAGCCCACGAAGAAAGGAGAATTGTATGTGTGTGAGAGATATTGCACAATTCATTCATGTATCACTATCTAACGGTCGAGGACATGCATCGCTTAAACATAATCAATATCTACTTCATACCGTGGCCGAAGATACAATATTGATACACCGTTATAAAGATCGGACACGCACATATTGCTCAAGTTTTTTTGTCTCTTTCAAAAAGCCTTTTTTTTGTGCATGCCAAAGTTGTAGTGATATTTCTTCAAACAACCACTGTAGTTATCATGTACATGCACCGTTATTAGTGTTGCATTCAAATTCATTAGCTTTGGATGATTTAAGGTTCTATTATAAAGCAATATATGTAATATTCGTACATGAATCCAACTGGTACTAAAATTTATGAAATGGAGGCCATGTAATCATATGAGGTAACACTTTTAAGTAGGGGACTATAATATCCATTACTTTTGTGCATCTATATTTACTGGTACGCGTCAGTGCTAAACAAACGGTTTTTAACCCCTTTCCGTGACGGCATTTGGAACCGTTGCCAAGTGAGTGTGTGCGATAGGGTGTCCTTCCCACACAACCCAGAAATCATCGGGGATAGGCCCTCCTGGGACCAAGGTTGGGGCCGTGTGCGATCGGGCGAGGCATCGAAACCCAATCATTTCCGTAGGTATGTACATCCCACACGGTAATACGAGAAAATCATTTCCGTATGTATGTACATCCCACACGGAGAATCCCAGAAAAACATTTCCGTTCGTATGTATATCACACACAGTCAATCCAAGGAATACGTTTGCGTTCTTATGTACATCCCACACAGTCAATCCAGAGAAAACGTTTCCGTTCGTACGTACATCCCACACAGTTTTATGTGTAGGCTCGTATGTGAAAGGTGTAACTATCACACACGGTCTGCCTTGGTTAACTGTTTGCTTTTATCAACTATATCACACACGATTTGATGAAGAAAACTGTGTGGCATTGGGCTATCCATCGCAAGCGCTTTTACTACTAGAACCATTTGCAAAGGTCCATGAGACATTTAGCAGGTTTATTAGTTTACAATTAATAATTCCAGTGTTACGCAAATTCACATTTCATATCGAACAGTTGTTTGCCAATTTTATATCAGGCACATAAATATATTATAACATCACAGTACGGTCGCTACATGAAAACAACACAGTACAACATATAGCTAGTTCAACTTCATAAGAACAATATAGTCATTTGCCTAATCGAGATCATCCAAGCTCGTCTTTTCCACCTCTGATTTTAGTTCAGTAAGAACCTGATTTGCATAGGCCAACTGGGAAAGTGCCTCCTCCTTCGCCAACACCATCTTAGCAAAGTCTGATTTAAAAAATCTGAGCTCATTCTCCACCTCAACTTTTTATCCCTCATCTTCAAATATTCTTCAGCGTTGACAACAGTTTCTGTAAGCCTACGTCTGTTCTCTTCCTCATAGATGCTCCAGAGCTTCGCTAGGAACATCTTCAAAGACTGTAGCCACTCTTGATCAACCCACTCGAAGTAAGAATACTTCCGTTCATCCTATAATATTTAAAACTAGATCAGTAACAATTGTAGGGGAAATGGGTTTATAGCAAGACAGAAAATCATCGATGCTTATTTTGAAAAACAAAAGAAACATGTTAATTATGACATATATTCTCAAAAAGATCAATGTGCAAATGAAATAATTGGTACTGAGACAAGAGCCAAATTCTGGAACATTAGAAGCTATAATTAACTACAACGATGCTACAAGTTCTTACTCATGTACAATAAATAACAAATTGAACATTTTATGAGGAAGGTAAGTATAACTGCAACAGCATAGCGACAGTGTTTGGATGACAGCAAATTGATACTAACAGGTGTGTACATGCACAAATTTAGTAACATAGAACTAATAGCACTAAGGCCGTCCACTATGTATGCCAAAACTGGGGTAAAGACAACTATTGCTACATCTCGCACGGGTGCCCTGCACTGGTGCTACCTCTTGAGAACTGCATTGGTTTTCCCTTGAAGAGGAAAGGATGATGCAGCAAAGTAGCGTATGTATTTTCCTCAGTTTTTGAGAACCAAGGTATCAACCCAGTAGGAGGCTACGCACGAGTCCCTCGTACCTACACAAACAAATAAATCCTCGCAACCAACACGATAAGGGGTTGCCAATCCCTACACGGTCACTTACGAGAGTGAGATCTGATAGATATGATAAGATAATATTTTCGGTATTTCTGTGATAAAGATGCAAAGTAAAGAAAACAAAATAAGAACGGCGCCAGAAATAGCTTGTTGTCGGGAGATTAAATATGATGAAAAATAGACCCGGGGGCCATAGGTTTCACTAGTGGCTTCTCTCAAGAGCATAAGTATTTTACGGTGGGTGAACAATTACTGTTGAGCAATTGGCAGAATTGAGCATAGTTATGAGAATATCTAGGTATGATCATGTATATAGGCATCACGTCCGAGACAAGTAGACCGACTCCTGCCTGCATCTACTACTATTACTCCACACATCGACCGCTATCCAGCATGCATCTAGAGTATTAAGTTCATAAGAACAGAGTAACGCTTTAAGCAAGATGACATGATGTAGAGGGATAAATTCATGCAATATGATATAAACCCCATCTTGTTATCCTTGATGGCAACAATACAATACGTGCCTTGCTGCCCCTACTGTCACTGGGAAAGGACACCGCAAGATTGAACCCAAAGCTAAGCACTTCTCCCATTGCAAGAAAGATCAATCTAGTAGGCTAAACCAAACTGATAATTCGAAGAGACTTGCAAAGATAACCAATCATACATAAAAGAATTCAGAACATTCAAATACTTTTCGTAGATAAACTTGATCATAAACCCGCAATTCATAGGTCTCAACAAACACACCGCAAAAGAAGATTACATCGAATAGATCTCCACAAGGGAGGGGGAGAACATTGTATTGAGGTCCAAAAAGAGAGAGGAAGCCATCTAGCTAATAACTATGGACCCGAAGGTCTGAGGTACACTACTCACACTTCATCGGAGAGGCTATGGTGTTGATGTAGAAGCCCTCCGTGATCGATGCCCCCTCCGGCGGAGCTCCAGAACAGGCCCCAAGATGGGATCTCACAGGTACAGAAGGTTGCGGCGGTGGAATTAGGTTTTTGGCTCTGTATCTGATCGGTTGTGGGTACGTAGGTATATATAGGAGGAAGGAGTACGTCGGTGGAGCAACGTGGGGCCCACGAGGGTGGACGGCGTGCCCAGGGGGGTAGGCGCGCGCCCCTACCTTGTGGCTTCCTGGTAGCTTTCTTGACGTAGGGTCCAAGTCCTCTGGATCATGTTCATTCAGAAAATCACGTTCCCGAAGGTTTCATTCCGTTTGGACTCCGTTTGATATGCGTTTTCTACGAAACTCTGAAATAGGCAAAAAAACAGCAATTCTGGGCTGGGCCTCCGGTTAATAGGTTAGTCCCAAAAATAATATAAAAGTGAATAATAAAGCCCAATAATGTCCAAAATAGAAGATAATATAGCATGGAGCAATCAAAAATTATAGATACGTTGGAGACGTATCAACTGGCGAGCCGATGCAGCGGAAAAAAATCAAGGACCCGGACTCCGGAGCATGCAGTTGCTCCGATGCCCAGTTCCTTCGTGCCATAAAGATTTAGTATTTTACTGCTTGGCTGCTCGGATGTGTGGACCAAAGTTGGCTGCACAAACTGCTGAAGCGGTGCCAAATAATGTTCTAATGGCACCGCTGATGAGATGGCAACAATTTAAGATACTAGGTACAAACTGTGACACTGTCTTAGGATGTGTTTGGTTGAAGGTGTGGTATGAATGGGTTGGGACCTTGACAGTGTCTGAATCACATCTAACAAATGATTTGTAACAACGAAAGAGGGTCTAACCTTCTCTGCACATGCCAGAAACTTCCTCCCACTGTCCACAGAATCAAACGCAACTAGCTTCACCCATGGAGATTGGTGGTGACAACGAGCAGATAGATCTTCAGCCACCCCGGTCCATTCATTGGCACTGATGGTCCTAGGGAGCTACAAGAGGAAGAAATGACTCAAATCGACCACCGGGTAAAAATCCTTCATTCCAAGTCATAGCCCGAGAGAGAGAGAAGAGAGCCATACCCGGGTGGTGAAGGAGTCGTCGCCGGAGGAGGAACCGCTGGAGAGGTCTTTGAAGAAGACCATGGCAACCCCGGTGGTAGGATGCGAGACGACGAGAGCGAGGAAGCGTCTATAGCTTAGCAAGAAAGGAAGGAAGGAAGGAAGGAGGAAAAAGGGGAAATGTGACTTGTGGTCGGGGAGAAAAGGCGGTGGGAAGGGGGGAAGGGGGCGGGGGTAGATATTTTGGCGGTAGGCCAAAAAATTTGAAATGTGGAGGGAAACTTTGCGTGTGGTGCCGCTGGACCATTCACTTTGAACGATTGTGTGCATCGCAAACGATTCTTCCGCTTTACGCACATGGGATGAGTTTGATAATTCAAATTTTGGTGGAAATTTCCCCGCGTACGACATTGCATAATTTAACATGGCTTGCTAATTTGGGGACACAACAGAGCATACAGCAGACAGGCCACACTTACTAAATCGAGCAATTTTAGTAATTAAACAGAGCCAGTTGACCTAAACATTGCTCTAACAAAAGACCAGCATTAAAAACAAAGCCTAAGTATGCATAATTTTAACAAATCCACCGCCGCGCCGGGCTATGCATCGCCGGTGTGAGATAAGACGTCGATGACTTGTCCTGGCGACATGCCGCTGTTGGTGGACTCCGCGTCCCCCTTGCTGAAGTCGACTGCATCCTCGTCCTCGTCCTCGGCTATGGGGACCCCGACTCATAAGTCATGATCAACGACTGCACGTGTAAAGTGATCCCAGAGATCAATGCTCACTGAACACACAGAAGCCGAATAACAAGAGTCTTACATCCATACATACCGTCTTACACAAATTATGACCATTATGGTCAAGCCTTGAGTATAACATTGCAGCTGAAATCTTTGTCAATAACTTGGACCCATGCCATCTGCCTTGACCCTACAGGCATTCTGTCTGGGAAGCGTCCTAGCTCGCGCGTTCGTCACCGAAGTATTCTTCATCAAATCTTGTTCGTTCATGCCTGGCCAATAAAATAACCAGTGGCAAGCCAATGAGACTTTGAATGTACTCGCAAGCAACCCAAGGGTGATAACAGAATAATTATGCAAGGCACTACTGTTAAATTGGCATTTTTGCGGAAAGCTAGTTTTTCTCATGCAAGTATGATCAACATTTATCAAGGATATGAATGCGTCTGCAACAAGTATTAGGAGGTTACAGACATCAAAATCGAGAGAGAGTTGTGAACAACTCATGCTCAAGCTCATCGTGACTTCCTCACGAATCATGTCAACAGATTTACCAAACCGTGTTGTTTTCCAGAAACATATGGACGTAGTCTAAGCAGCACCACCCAACTGTCCTTGACCGTGGACATGGCTATTCGAATAGTTTTACACTCTGCAAAGTTGCACACTTTACCCACAAGATCCGGGGAACTTCTGTGTCATCCACGACCCGCAGTACCTCAAGTACCCGGGGTAAGCACCCGATCACTATCTTTCCCTAGACGACACTAACATAGAGTCCACTCGATTGGTAGTAACCCTCGTGCCCGACATTTCACATCTTAAAATTGTGGAGCCTCGCTCCCATATTCATCACATACCACAAGCACGGGGTACCAACGGTGTGTCCGGTGCCCTGTGAAAACAGTTATGGCCGCCCTACCTGGCACGACCCCGTCCCGAGAGAGCGCAACAACGACTCTCCCGTCACTAGTAATGCGGGCTCCAAGCTAGTATCGGCCTAGCTAATCAATAATGCCCTTTCCCATATAAGGGTAGAGTGGTTGCGCATGTAAGGTTGGGACAGTCGACAAATCTTAAATCTAATCCGTCTCTATAAACAACACTTTTATCAAGCCTCGGTACACTACTTCTCCACTACCTAGTTCATCATCATCTCCCAGGGGCATCAGTGGCACCCACTGGGGCTGTTTGCAAGTATGTCAAACCACACTTGTTTCTTTCCATGCATAACCCTGACCCACTTTGCGTAGCCATTTACTATAGCATATTTCTATAACCCACCAACACAACTCTAAGCAAGGGTAGAGTCATGAACAATGCAAGTATCAATGGAGTATGCAACGGAGGCAAGCCTAGCAAGGTTGCCATTCAAGGTATATCATGCACTCAGTGAAGCAACAAAAATACTATTATGGTGTAAAATGGTTCGTCATGGTCAAAGGGCTGCTTGCCTGTTTAAACAAAGTCTTCGAGGTCTTCAAATATCTCTGGTCCAACTCCGAGCATTTCGTCTACTTCGTCAACTATCGTCGAAAGCAACCATAATAAGCAACACAACAAGGCAGAAAATAAAAGTGCCCTAAAAATATTAATTTGACTTTCTAGGACATCTCTGGTTATATGACAATTATCCAGAGTGGTTTCATTGGAATTGGGTCAGTGGATATTTCTAAACATTTTGATATGATGGAATCAAGGGGTTCATGGATTTGCAAGAAGTGTGCAGAAATATATTTTTGAAAAATGAGCAAAGGCACCCATTTAACAAAGGACGATTTTAGAATCATCCATGATTTGGTTTCACTGGATTTGGAGTTCAAATGAATATTCTATGGATTTGCAAAGTTGACAAACATGAAGAAATGGTTCATTATTTTGTGTGGCACAGAAAGTATTAAAAAATGTTCATAAACTAAGTTATGTACTTAGAAGCATCTAGGAATTTGAATAATGGCATTTGGATCAGTTTTGAGCTCTCTGTGATTTTCTAAAGTTCATCATAGAAATAGGAAAATAGGGTTTTACGAAATATGTGTGAAGAAAAGTTTCTGGAAAAATGTGCAAACAGCACCATGTGATAGATCATGAATTTATGAACTACTACAAATTTGAATCATCAAATTTGGAGCTCTGTTGAATTATTTATAGATTTTTGAAGTTGACTGGAAAAAGAAAAAGGAAATAAGGCTTTAACCTTATCCTGCGCATGGGGCGACAGATAGACCGTGGGCCGGCCCAGTGGCTCGGCTGCGTGGGCAGAGGTGGTGATGTCGAAGGCAGCTTCACGGGGGCGCGCCTTCGCGCAGGGGAGGCGGATCCGGCCGAAGCCGTTTCCACTTAAACGGTCGGGCCTGCCTGCTGGATCGCTGACACGCGGGGCCCAGCAGCAGGTCGCCTTCAACCTCCTGCGCGCGCTCACTCCGCGGGGAGGAGCGGCTCCCGCCGGCGATTGCCGGGGATACAGAGCATCTTCGGCGATGCTCTGCCCACCAGCTTGCTCAGGGAGCTGCGACGCATCCGCCTAGGTGCTCCAAGCACGTCGAGGATGGTCGTAGTGGCGACGGCTTGAATGGTGGCGGAGGAGGCCGTCGGCCATCTTTGGTCGTGAGCGCCTGGCCTTCCCGGGGGCGAACGGATGCGATGGAGGGCCTTGTGGTGGAGGTATGAGGGCGTTGGAGTGGCTAGGGGGTGAACAAGAGCTTGGGTTAGCTCGAATTTAGGCGGAGCCCGACGGCGATGCTCCAGCCATTGTGGTGGATGGAGGGCACGGGGAGAGGGATGGCCGGGTCTGGGTGACGTACGGGAGGGAGATAGGGCGAAAGGGCTTAAGAGAGAGGCCTCGGGCGGCCTTATATAGCGAGGCCGTGGCTCACCGTGGACGTGGCCTATGGGCACCCGCGGAAATGGCCGCAGTGGCCACGAGAGGAGGCTCGGGGCTGTCTGTGGCGCTCGTGGGCGTGGCCCAAGTCGAGGGAGAAGGAGAGAGAGAGCGGGGGAGTGGCAGAGCGCCGCGCATGTGGGCTTGCCCATTGGGGCTCTCGGGCGGCTCTGGCGCGCATGCTGCTGGAGGTGAGCGAGAGGGAGAGAGGAGGGGGCCAGCATGGTGGCGTGTTGCGGACGTCGAGGCACCTCGACTGGCGCGAGGGTGTGGCTCGAGGTGGTGGGGAGCGCGGCATCAACGGTCGGGTGCTCTGCCAGGCGCTCCAGAGCGCGCAAATGGCCGGCATCCGCGGCTTTTCCGCACGCACTCGGGCGTCCACTTGTGTCTAGGGGTTGCAGGGGGGAGTAAACAATGGGAAAGTGGCATGGGATGCCCAGGGGAGCCAGTAGAGTAGAGGAGGGGTGGAGAGAGAGTGAAAATTGCTGCTGTCCAAAGAAGAAAAGTGGATCCCTGCCCCCCTTCATCATTGCCTCTTGGGCAGGGAAGCACACCAGAGGTAGAGGGGGACTAGGAGGGGTTGTGGTAAAGAGGAGAACTCATGGAGATTAGTGGAAGTGGTCAAATTGGTGTTTTTAGAAAAATGGCAGAAGGTGTTTGTTGTTGATTTGGGAAAGAAGATGAACTCCTCTTGTCATAAGGCTTGACGGGGCCAAATGGCATGAGAAAATAAGAGGTTCCACCAAGATTGAGTTTATTTGGGCAAAGTTGCCAATTCAACTTTTGTAAACCGTAGAAATCAACAGAAATGGACTTTTCAAGATTTGGTCAGGCAAATCTATTCTCCTGGATGCACCACTTAGTGTAGTGTCATCATTTGAGGTTATGATGTCCAAAAAACTTGAGATCAAAAGGAAAAAGTTGCCAATGTAAAGTTGTTCAAATTTGGTTCTGGACAGAGAGGGTTTTGGGGCACTTTGATCAAGATAACATTCTCTCCAACTTGTTCCATTTGGTCTAGATGCATTATTACACCATTTGAGCATGTGCACCAAGTTTGAGAGCATTTGGACATGTTTGACAGTGCAAAGTTGTTCAAACTTGAAAAAGGACAGAAGTGGTTTTGAGAGGATTTCATGGGGTTATACTATTCTCCATGACATGAGGCTTGGCAAGATCATCAAACATGTCATATGTGATATGCTAGAATTTTCTTGTAATTTTTGGGGAATATTTCCTTTGTAAATATTTCAAAACCTTGAAATATCCAAAAAGGGTTTTTGAGGGGTTTGACCAATAATTTGAACATGACCATGTGTTGAAACTCTTATATATGGACAATAAATGTCCACTGAGTTTCCCTAGGTTTTTCCCAAATATTTTTAAAGCATTAAAATAATTTTAACCTATTAAAGACCATTTCTGGACTTAAGAAAAAGCCTTTAAATAAAATAGGAAAATAACTTTTAAAATTCTATTTTTGTGGTTTCTGGGTGTCCTATATCTAATAGGAGTCAAATATATTTTTGGAAAGATTTTTAGTGCCATGAATTAAGTACTTGCAGTGCAAATCTCAATTCAGGGGTTTTTGGAAAACTAATTTTTGAAAATACTATTTGGCCAAATTATTTTTGTAAGAAATTATTTTTATGTCCTATACACATGGCATGATCATTGGGCAAGGTTTTGGATCAAGGAGAAGGAGTATAAGAGTTGGAGAATTTATTTATGTTTAGAGCACTTGCAAACAACAGTCAAACGTTGAATCAATGCAAAGACAAAAAACTCAAAAGTTTTTGTCAAACCACATTTTATCATGATTCATTAGCCTAAGTGTTGTGGCATGAAAATCAGGTGTGACAGACCTACCCCCCTTACAAGAATCTCGTCCCCGAGATTCCCAGACTAGGCGCGGAAAGGGATACAAAAACTTGGATTTGGGGTAGTCTTCACGTCCTCATACTGCTTCTGCTTCCGTTTGGTGCTCCATTGAACCTTGGGGTACTTGATGGTGTGGCTTCGTGTATGACGTTCTTCTTGATCCAGGTTGCTAATGGGTAGCTCACGGTAGGTTAGATTGGGCTAGGGGTCGATGGCTCGGTGGTCGATGCCCTCATAGAGATCGGGCTAGTTAGGAAGTTGGGAACACTTCCGGGGGAGTGTCGCGTGGAAAACGCTGTGCACAGTGGGTAACTCAGGTGGTAACTCTAGCTGGTAACTGTCTTCTCTTCGTCTCGTAGCGATCTTAGAGGGGGTTGTTAAATCTTGGAGTGAGCTTCTGCTTGACATGGAAATGCTTGGTTCTTCTGAGAGGAGTGACTCGTTGGTACACATGGTCTTCGACGCATGAGTTTACTTCTTCACGATGGCGGTTGGTTTAGTTCTTCCCCCTTGACATGGCGGTCTTCAGATG
Source organism: Triticum aestivum (assembly GCF_018294505.1). Classification (NCBI taxonomy): domain Eukaryota; kingdom Viridiplantae; phylum Streptophyta; class Magnoliopsida; order Poales; family Poaceae; genus Triticum; species Triticum aestivum. The sequence continues at coordinate 281,911,852 of NC_057805.1, forward strand.
TTCCTTAACCAATTGAATGGCTCTTCTTCTGTCTTCGGGTAGAAAAGTATGTCATCGTATAATGAAGGCACCCAAATTGTCCAAGTACTCCGTGATGACTTGTTCACGAGGTACGTAAAGTGGGCTGAGGCATTGGTGGTGGTCACGGTTGAGTATTGGCCAAAGTCTTCTTGTCCTAGGTCCAAAGCCCATGGTCATGATCCGACCATATGGTGGCTTGGTAAGGCTTAAGGGTTTCAAGGATTCTAGGGTGCGAGTGACTGTTTATCATCTTATCCTTGAGCACAGTTTCTGAGATGCCAATAGTTCTATCTAGTTCTTTAAACTAATAACCTTATACCACCGAAAGCATCAACTCCTGTAGGTCAGCTCCAATCATCAGCCATGCTATTATTATTCTCAGGACTTCCGAGAGGAGGTTTTAACAGAATCATACATGTCTACGATCCCCAAACTCGTATGTATGTCTACCCCTATAAATCCATGGGTATACAAGCTTCCAAGCTTGAGTTAAACATGACAATCCAAGTGCTCATCCTATTCTCCCAGGGTCCAAGGTAGTGCATCTCTATCCTAAGGAAACACGTCGTATGCCACTCCAAGATCTTGTTTCCTTCCTATGGATCAACTTCACAGCCCATTAACTAGACTAATAACTACATGATCCATAGGTTCCATAAATCCGATGTCTATGGTGTTCCACACGATCTTCTAATGCCCTATAATCCACAAATACTTGAAAGGGCTATCTTTGCTATAGTCAGTCCACCTATTCCCATTATCATGGTCAAGTAAACTCCAAGGTCAAGCTTATATAGAATCCTAAATCAACTCCGACAATTAATCCAATCTCCTAGTTTATCGTCCACCGAGAAACATGGTATCATGATCGAGATCATCAATCTAAATCCATACTCCGAACCATGTAGATATACTCAGCATCTATACTCAACTAGAATCACCTACTTAAATCCAAATCTCATGTCCAACGAGAATTCCTACATGTTTACCCATGTCGTGATTGTAATGTCAACTATCTCGTATCAATATCCCCTGGTTAAGACAAATCCCTATACCTTCAAGAATCCCAGCTTGCGATCATAATTGTCCTACTAAATCCAATATACTCAGGGGTAATGAAAGTCATGCTACTCTATTAACTGATCCCACCAAGTTCATCTACCAACATGAAAGCCTCATAATCCACCAAATAGTCTCATATAATTTCTCAAAGTCATTGATATAAACTCATCAAGTCATTTGTCCTCTATTCCTATATCCTCAAATTGGTCTTCCCTATGGCATCGTTAGCTTGGTGCTATCTTAAGATGTTAACGTGCTCGTTCACTATGCCCACTAGTTCCATAATGAACCCAGTGATAAGCAAGGCTTACTGTAGCTTAACTTGTTCTCTTGTGATTTCGTAGGTTAAGCTCATGGTTAAGGATTCGAGCTGGGGTATCTTGTGAAGTCTCAAAGGGTCTAGGAATGGGTTTCTAATCTTGAGGGGCAACCATAACTCTACGGGGCTGTACTTGGTCAAGGAGGTTGTAGCAAAAGTGTTCAGTGCTAGTTGGTCGCTGAGGTGGAATCCTTGGTGCATCTTGTCTTGCTTATCTTCAGTTGATGAGAGAGATGAGAGGGAGAAGTAGCATAGAGGATGTCACGACCGGTTTTTCAATAAAATAATTATTGAGAGACCAATCCCTTTTACGGACCAGCGAGGAAGAATTTCCTTCTCACTGGTAGACAATATCTTGGTCACAGAAGAAAAATACCAGGAGTACTAAATATAATACAAGGTTGAGCAGAGACTGCCCAACAATTTATTACATGCACGCCGCTGAGACAAGACGGCGGTAGGGTGGCAAATTACTAACTCACGATAATAACGGTGGTGGAAATATCATTGCGAAGCGAGTGATATGATTCCAGAAGACTACAACTCTTCGAGCGTCGGAGTGAGGCTCGAGAAGACTTATTGCGGGTGGCGGAAGCGTATACAATACAAGTGACCAAAATCCGGGATCGCGCAGGACTGACTGGGACTCCTCTAGGCATCGGACGCGCTATCAAACTCTTCATCCAAGAGATCGCCTTCGTCAACATCTGGCCAAATCAACAAGCCAGGTGAGTACTATGAAAGTACTCGCAAGACAGTTCGGACATAAGGTATAACAAATGTAAACATGAAGCACATGAACAAGTTAACCAGTGCGATCAGACATAGAGATAATAAATACTGGGTGCCAAGCGAGGGTCTGAATGACGCCTCGAGCGGAAACTACAGAATAGTAATACTGGTGCCAAACAAGTGTCTGAAAGACTCCTCGAGCGGAAAATGCGGAATAATAATACAGGTGCCAAACGAGTGTCTGAAAGACTCCTCGAGCGGTAAATGCGGAATAATAATGCGGGTGCCAAACGAGTGTTTGAAAGACTCCTCGAGCGGAAAATGCGGAATAATAATGCGGGTGCCAAACGAGTGTCTGAAAGACTCCTCGAGCGGAAAATGCGGAATAATAATGCCACAGTCGGGCGTCGAGGCGACACCACATAAAGGGCTTGCAACAGACAATAAAGACAGTGCACGCCACAGTCGGACGTCTGTGCGACATCACATAAAGGGCTTATATTACAGCTCAATAATACAATCGTTCGGGAACATAAATTATCACAAGCATGCGACAAATATAAAGTTAGTCCATCCACAGGAATAACAATAAAACTGGATTTACCACTTGAGCTTGTTCACCGGGGACAAGTTTTTCACACGGATAGGCATGGATATAATGTTTACACTACTTGATCATGGATACGATGATTTGGAAAGAATTGACTATGCAGAGTTTGTACTTAACCACAGCCAACGGATTTCAGTAGTCACGGGGACTAGTTCCGTCTACGTTGTTTTGGAAGAAACACGTCTAACCAGTACACACCCAATTCAACCATCCGAAGCCAGGGATCACCCTCGGCAACATTCAAGAAAAACCTTGAGACGGGGAGGCTACAACCTCGCGTAGCATGGGATCAAATTTCTATACGCGCGCTCTAAGGGGGTGCCCCCCCCCTCGGTCCCAACCGGAAACACCCATGCCCCTTGACCGGATGACTGGCTTTAATCCTGGGCCAAGGTACCATCATCCCGGCCTCTCTGTTTGGTGTGTACACGGAAAGAGGTTACCAACTTACTAAACCGCATCCTGGCAATGAGACATGTGGTAGCATGGAAAGGGGAAAGAACGGTAACGTGGCTCCAACCATGTTAACGTCGGAGAAAGTCGGATGGCGCAAGGCTGGTATGCTACAACAGTACCACCTTGCTGCCCTTCATGTCACCACATGATTAGGCCATCTCTCATCAGAGATCATCGCAACTTTGGAACATGCGGGAAGAGAACGATAACGTGGCTCCAACCACGTTAACGTCGGAGAAAGTCGGATGACGCAAGGCTGGTATGCTACAACAGTACCACCTTGCTGCCCTTCATGTCACCACATGATTAGGCCATCTCTCATCAGAGATCATCGCGACTTTGGAACAACCGGGTCGTTGCCTTACAAGCAACGAGGTATTTACCGATACTCATATGCCACACACAAACTCTCACGTGAACATGTAAAACCCCTGTCATATAAAATGTTCAAAACATGCTTGCCTGGTTCGGAGAAGTCGGAGTCTAGCTCGGCGAAGTTCGCGGCTCCGTCACCTCTTCCGGAACCTACGGCAATCACGAAACGGGTGCAAGGTGAAGTTACTGGCAAGAGAATGGGGGCGGAGGAGCACACACGGGGGCGAATCGGGCTGGATCCCGTGGCGGGTCGCGGCGGCCGGAGTCGAGGAAGGAGACCTCCTCGGGGCTCTACCAGTGGCTAGGCTTGCTCTAGGGGGGGTGCAGGGATGGTGGGTGCTCGAGTTGAAGCTCGGGGCCTCTATTTATACGCAGATCGACGGGGTGGCCGTGAACGGAGAATCTCCGGCGAGCGATTACGGCGGAGCAGTGGGTTGGCAGGAGGTTTGAGTGGCCAGGCAGCATCAGTGGAGGTTACTTGAGTCGTTTCACAGCTAAACGGGGTCGGTCTTGGCGTAATGGCGTCGGTCCACGGTGAGGTGACCGCACGGGCTCAACGGCGGCAGAGAGCACGCTCCGCGCCCTGCGGTTCACGACGAGAGCGGCAGCGCGTTCGGGGGAGTGGAAGGCCACGCGGCGAGCTCCGGTGGTTTGGGCGGCGCTGGGTGGCGTCGTCTGTGCCGTGTCTCCCGCTGGCGTCTGCAAAGCCGCCGACGGCGTCGGTCACGGGGCGGCGCACCTTCTGCTGCTCGTCGCCGACGCCCGCAAGGCGCCAGGCGTTCGTGCGGTGCAGGAACAAGAGGGCGGGGACGAGGGGCAAGGCGACGCGGTGGTACTGGCGAGATCGACGTCCTTCTCTGAAGAAAACGACAGCAGGCCACTGCAGTGTTCACTGAACTTTCTGAACTTGACATGGACAGTGCACTGCAGGTGTTCAACAGAAAGATTTTGCAATGAGATAAATTTTTCTGGAGCTGTAACTTGGTGAGGTGACCACTCAATGCACCCAGAGGCTGCCTGATTTTACTTGGAATTTTTGGAGGAAGTTTTGAATGAATTTCACCAAATTTGGCAAATCTTGTCCAAACTTGCAGCAAGTGTAGTTTGAAAATTTTGAACTGAAGACCAGTGGATCTTCATGGTTCTTGATTGAGGGTTCAAAGGACTAGGAGGGGAAAAAGGTTTGGGGGCAAAAATCAAGACAGAAAGTGGAGTTACTTTGCAAATCTCCAAGTGCTAGGAAAGAAGGCAGAAATTTATTTAATAAGATTTAAATGGAAATAAATACATGGGGAGGTTCAACTTGCTGGATTTGATGCAAATCATGATCCAAAGGTGAGGGAAGGGTTAGGAGAGAGGATTTGCACTAAGGCCATGGCAAGAAGGAATTGTTGAAAGTGGCAAAGGATTTTCCAAAAGCCATAGTGCAAATTTCAAGGAGATTTTCAAAAGTCATTTCCCAAGTGAAAATATTTTGTCTTGAGTCCAAGTGAAAAGCAAGAACCTCCAAGACCAAAGACAGATCTTGGTTGAATCCAAATAAAACTTTTGCCATAAAGAAAAATATTTGAGAGTGAGAGTTCTCTTGAAGAAAAAATTTTGATCACTCCCCTCAAGTCAAATAAAAACCTTTTGAAAAATCCAAATAAAAACTTGGGTGTCACAACACCTACCCCCTTAGGAAAAATCTCGTCCTCGAGATTTCTGCTGATCCTCAAATAGATATGGATACTCTGCTCGAAGGAAATCTTCCCTTTCCCATGTAGCTTCATCCTCAGTGTGGTTGCTCCACTGAACCCTGAAAAACTTTGTCGTTTTCTGACGGGTCCTCCGTTCAGACTCTTCTAAAATCTTTACTGGCCTTTCTCTGTAGGTGAGATCTGGTTGCATATCAATGTCCTCATGAGGTACATGCTTTTCTGGGTTGCTCACACATTTTCTTAACTGTGAGACGTGGAACACGTCATGGACGTCTGACAGCTCCTTTGGTAGGTCTAGTTGGTAGGCTACCGTGCCTCTTCGTGCCTTTACACAAAATGTTCCAATAAATCTTGGGGCTAGCTTCCCCTTAATTTTGAACCGTTGTAGACCCCTCATAGGCGATACTCGGAGGTATACGGAATCACCGGGTTCAAAGCTGACCGCACGGTGCTTCTGATCATAGTAGCTCTTTTGGCGGCTCTGTGGTGTCTTGAGTCTGTCCCGGATTTGTTTAACTTTCTCCTCGGCCTCTTTAAGCATGTCTGGGCCGAAGATACGGCTGTCACCTGTTTCTGACCAATTCAGTGGGGTACAACACCTCCGTCCGTACAATGCTTCAAAGGGTGCCATTTGCAAGCTGGCTTGGTAACTGTTGTTGTAAGCAAATTCGGCATATGGCAAACTCTCTTCCCAACTGGATCCATAGGTGAGCACACAGGCTCTTAGCATATCCTCTAGGATCTGGTTCACACGTTCCGTCTGTCCATCAGTCTGAGGGTGGTATGCTGTACTGAAGGCTAGTTGCGTGCCCAGAGCTTGTTGTAGGTGATCCCAAAATTTGGAGACGAATTGGGTGCCTCGGTCTGATATTATAGTCTTTGGGACTCCGTGCAAACAAACTATACGGGAGAGATAAAGTTTTGCCAGCCTTTGTGTGGAGTAGGTAGTCTTCACGGGAATGAAATGAGCAACTTTGGTTAGTCGGTCTGTGATGACCCATATGGCGTCATTCCCACGCTGTGATCGGGGTAGTCCGACGATGAAATCCATTCCTATTTCATCCTACTTCCACTCTGGTATCCTGTTTGGCTGGAGTAGCCCTGCTGGCTTTTGATGCTCGGCCTTGATGCGCTGACACGAGTCGCAACAAGCAATGAATGTGGCTATATCTCTTTTCATACAGTGCCACCAAAATCTTTCCTGAATGTCCTTGTACATTTTGGTTCCTCCAGGATGAATCGAGTATGGAGCGGTGTGGCTTTCCGTCAAGATCTGTTGCTTGAGTTCATCAATGTTAGGTACGCAAAGTCTGTCTCGGTACCATAATGTTCCTTCACTGTCGGTGACGAACTCGGAAGTCTTACGAAGATTCATTTTCTTCTTTATGCCTTTGATGCTGGGATGTCCCTGTTGAGCCTTCTTAATTTGTTCCACCAGGGTGGGTTGTATCTCCAGGTTCGATACGGTGCCCTCAGAGACTAACATCATGTTGAGCCTAGCGAACTCTCGCTGAAACTCAGGCCTCAAGTTTTGCGGGCCATCATTGTCCGTGCTGGGGTTTCGACTAAGGGCATCGGCCACTACATTTGCTTTCCTTGGGTGGTAGTGAATGCCGACGTCATAGTCTTTGACCAGTTCCAACCAGCGTCGTTGGCGTAAATTCAGCTCTGGCTGTGTGAAAATATATTTGAGGCTCTTATGGTCCGTATATATTTCACAGCGATTTCCCAACAGAAAGTGCCTCCACTCCTTGAGTGCATGTATGACTGCTGCTAGCTCCAAGTCATGTGTTGGGTAATTTTCCTCATGTTTTCGCAGCTGCCTGGAGGCATATGCGACAACCTTGCCATCCTGCATTAGTACGCATCCGAGTCCTTTCCGGGATGCGTCACAATACACCTCAAAGCTCTTGTGTATGTCTGGCACAGTTAAGACCGGTTCGGTTGTCAGCTTCTTCTTGAGTTCTTGGAAGCTCTGCTCGCATGCTTCCATCCATACAAATTTCTTTTCCTTCTTGAGTAACTGTGTCATAGGTTTCGCCACAGTGGAGAATCCTTCAATAAATCTCCTGTAATATCCGGCCATTCCCAGGAAACTCCGCACATCAGTAACATTGGCGGGTGGCTTCCAGTCCAGTATGGCCTTGACTTTTTCTGGGTCTACGGCCACGCCTTCTTGGTTCAGTATATGGCCCAAGAAACCAACTTGTCTTAGCCAAAATTCGCACTTGCTAAATTTGGCGTACAACTGATGTTTCCTCAATTCTCCCAAAACAATTCTGAGGTGCTCACCATGCTCTTCTGGAGTCCTCGAGTAAACCAGAATGTCGTCAATGAATACCACCACAAATTTTTCCATGAATTTCATGAACACTTTGTTCATGAGGTGGACGAAATATGCGGGGGCGTTCGTTAGTCCAAAAGGCATCACTGTGAACTCGTATAACCCATATCTGGAAGTGAAAGCTGTCTTGGGGATATCTTCCGTCCGTACCTTCAATTGGTGATATCCCGATCTCAAATCAATTTTTGAGAATACCTTGGCCTGTGCGAGCTGGTCAAACAAATCATTTATTCGTGGCATCGGATATTTGTTTTTGATGGTGACCATATTGAGGGCTCGATAGTCTATGCACAGCCTCAGTGTCCCATCTTTCTTTCTGGCGAACAACACAGGCGAACCCCAAGGTGAGGAGCTGGCTCGAATAAATCCTTTGTCCAACAATTCCTTTATCTGCTTCTTCAACTCCACCAATTCTGAGGGTGCCATTCTATACGGCTTCTTATAGATGGGAGCGGTGCCAGGTGCTAGTTCGATGTTGAATTCGATCTCTCGGTCTGGTGGCATGCCTGGCAGTTCTTCCGGAAACACATCAGGGAACTCGCATACCACTGGAACTTTTCTCAGTTCTGCAATGTCCATTTTGTTCAGTTTTGGTCTCTATGATCGTGGCCTTTCTTGAGCGGAAACTCTTATTCTCTTGCCGTGATGGTGAGTATCACTGTCCGATTGAAACAGTCGATGAATCCTTTGTTGGTGGTCAACCAGTCCATCCCTAAAATGACATCCAGTCCTTTAATTTCCAACACGATGAGATTCGCGTGGGACTGTAGTCCTTCGAAGTCAATGACCACTCCTTGGCAGTAACCTTGAGCGATTTGCTTATTTTCGGGGGACTTGATGATCATAGATTTTCCCAAGGGAAGTATTGGAAAACCGTGTTGCGAAACAAAACTCTTCGAAACGAACGAATGGGAAGCTCCAGAATCAAACAAAACCGTGGCAGGTACTGTGTTGACAGGGAACGTACCGAGCACGATGTCTGGGGCATTCTGCGCTTCTGCCCTGGTCACATGGTTTAGGTGACCCTTCCTGTGGTTGTTGCTGGGGTTGAAGTTGTTGCGCTTGGGGGCTGGATTGTTTCCACCATTGTTCGGCTTGGGTGCCGAGTCTCTTGGCTTCAGGCACTGTTTAGCATAATGCCCTTGTTGACCACAAGCATAGCAGGTGACCCCTGGACGGTATGTGAACTCCTTGTCCCTGGCATGGAACTGTCCGACGGGCCTTGGCTTAGTAGTCGTGGATTTCCTTGCGTCTGTCCTTGGGACCTCAGTCTTGCCTCGGTTGCTGCGGGCAAGAGTCGTCTTGTCCCTCTTCCGCTTACGGATATCTTCCAGACTACGGCTCTCATTCTCCAAGGTGATGGCCTTGTCCACCAGCGTCTTAAAATCCAGAAAGGTGTGCACAATCAGTTGGCATCTCAGTGCTGGTGCCAGGCCGTCCAGGAATTTTTCCATCTTCTTGCTTTCTGTCATGTGCTCGTCGTAGGCATAACGAGACAGCTGGGTGAACTGACCATTGTACTCTGTCACTGACATGCCTCTCTGCTTCAGTTCATCGAACTCTCTCTTCTTGATCTTTAGGATGCTTCTGGGGATGTGTGCCCCACGGAAGCCTTCCTTGAACTCTTCCCAGGTGATGTTGTGTTCCCTGGGATGCATGTGTAGGAAGTTTTCCCACCATGCTGCGGCTGCTCCAGTAAGGTAGTGTGGTGCATAAAGCACCTTCTCATGATCTGAGCACTGAGCAATAATCAGTTTCCTTTCAATCTCACGAAGCCAATCATCGGCTTCCAGCGGTCTGTCGGTGTGAGCAAAAGTTGAGGGGTGAGTCTTCTGTAACTCGGATAACTTGGAATGTGGTTGATAGGGTTCACGGTGGTTTCCCATATTTATGACATGGTTCATCATCTCTTGGTGCTGTTGCTGGCTTTGCTCGAAGAGACGGCATACTTGAGACAGTGCTGCTTCGCTGTCTTGTTGGCTGGACTGACCCAGAGTGAAATTGTTGCTGGTCTGTGTCCCGTAAACCTCTTCTGGCTGATTGGGCATGGAGCGAGTCCACGGGCGAGACATTTTTCCAGTCTGGGGTATTATTTGCAAAACCCATGAGAAAAAAAAATGTGTAGCACAAAAAAATCTCGCAAAGGCAATAATCGAAAGGCTTCAAGGTTTTCAAAGAAACACAAATGACTTTTTTATGGAGAAGAAGTGCTTAACATAAATCTTACATGCGAAAAGCAAACACGTGATACAGCACTCAGGATGCGCGTACACATCCTGACATGTTATTAAAACTAGCGTACTACTCCGGAAGGCAGCAAACACACCAATACAAACTAGCATACAGGAATAAACAGCACATCATACAGGCAGACATAACACGCGGCTACTCGGTGCTCTCAGTCGGAGATGGTGAAGATCTCCTTCCCCTTGCCGATGGCAAGGCTCAGCGGTCTAGGAGAATCAACCTCCACCTCCTCTCTAGCTGGCTCCTGGCGCGTGACGCTGCGCTGCGGTGATGGTGCGGGGGCGACTGGTGGAAGAGCGTGTGCGGCAGGTGGTGCGGCTCTGACTGGAGTAGGAGCGATGACTCAGTCGAACTCCTCAGTGGTAGGCAGACGACGAGCAGTGACCAAAACGGCCGGTGCATACGAGGCTGAAGACGAGACGAATGTCAAAGGCGGCGCCGTGTGGAGAAGCTCCTTCCTGCTGGCAGGACCGCCCCGGACTAAGTCCATGCGGGCAGCCACAAGATCATCTACGGGGTTGTCGAAAGACTCCTCCAGAGCCTTGAGATACTCCACAACCATCTCGATGGCTTCATCTCGTTCTCCCCGATGGCAGGTAAACGCATAGTGGCTGGTGTAAGGCACATGGCATGGGAGGTAGCGGTAGCGACGAGTCTTCATCGTAGGAAGGATGTCCCGAAGGCGAGCTATCGCCTCACGGGCAGCCATCTGCATGGCATGCCTCTCCGTAGGCATGGCCCTTCCCACAAAACGGAAGTGGCGAGCAGCAGAACGTCCTCCCTTGAATTGCACCACAGCCTGGTGCATAGACACGTCGTCACTGAGCTTGTGCTGGTAGAGTGTGAACTCCGGGCGAGCTGCTGGCCCGATCGCGAGCTTGGTGATGGAGACGAGGAGCTTGACAAACCCCTCGGGCACGTTGGTGAACACTCGGTTCTCACAGCTGCTGCCAGCCATCTACAAAAGTAGGCAAAAATTCTGAGTAGTCATGTCATAAATTTATGATGACCAACAGAAAATAGCTACAATTGCAAGATGCTGAAAAAGCACAAAAGACGCTAATAACCGATTAGCGATCGCACCTAGTGGCTTCCTACAGTCAGCCTGGCTCTGATACCAAGCTTGTCACGACCGGTTTTTCAATAAAATAATTATTGAGAGACCAATCCCTTTTACGGACCAGCGAGGAAGAATTTCCTTCTCACTGGTAGACAATATCTTGGTCACAGAAGAAAAATACCAGGAGTACTAAATATAATACAAGGTTGAGCAGAGACTGCCCAACAATTTATTACATGCACGCCGCTGAGACAAGACGGCGGTAGGGTGGCAAATTACTATCTCACGATAATAACGGTGGTGGAAATATCATCGCGAAGCGAGTGATATGATTCCAGAAGACTACAACTCTTCGAGCGTCGGAGTGAGGCTCGAGAAGACTTATTGCGGGTGGCGGAAGCGTATACAATACAAGTGACCAAAATCCGGGATCGCGCAGTACTGACTGGGACTCCTCTAGGCATCGGACGCGCTATCAAACTCTTCATCCAAGAGATCGCCTTCGTCAACATCTGGCCAAATCAACAAGCCAGGTGAGTACTATGAAAGTACTCGCAAGACAGTTCGGACATAAGGTATAACAAATGTAAACATGAAGCACATGAACAAGTTAACCAGTGCGATCAGACATAGAGATAATAAATACTGGGTGCCAAGCGAGGGTCTGAATGACGCCTCGAGCGGAAACTACAGAATAGTAATACTGGTGCCAAACAAGTGTCTGAAAGACTCCTCGAGCGGAAAATGCGGAATAATAATACAGGTGCCAAACGAGTGTCTGAAAGACTCCTCGAGCGGTAAATGCGGAATAATAATGCGGGTGCCAAACGAGTGTTTGAAAGACTCCTCGAGCGGAAAATGCGGAATAATAATGCGGGTGCCAAACGAGTGTCTGAAAGACTCCTCGAGCGGAAAATGCGGAATAATAATACAGGTGCCAAACGAGTGTCTGAAAGACTCCTCGAGCGGTAAATGCGGAATAATAATGCGGGTGCCAAACGAGTGTCTAAAAGACTCCTCGAGCGGAAAATGCGGAATAATAATGCCACAGTCGGGCGTCGAGGCGACACCACATAAAGGGCTTGCAACAGACAATAAAGACAGTGCACGCCACAGTCGGACGTCTGTGCGACATCACATAAAGGGCTTATATTACAGCTCAATAATACAATCGTTCGGGAACATAAATTATCACAAGCATGCGACAAATATAAAGTTAGTCCATCCACAGGAATAACAATAAAACTGGATTTACCACTTGAGCTTGTTCACCGGGGACAAGTTTTTCACACGGATAGGCATGGATATAATGTTTACACTACTTGATCATGGATACGATGATTTGGAAAGAATTGACTATGCAGAGTTTGTACTTAACCACAGCCAACGGATTTCAGTAGTCACGGGGACTAGTTCCGTCTACGTTGTTTTGGAAGAAACACGTCTAACCAGTACACACCCAATTCAACCATCCGAAGCCAGGGATCACCCTCGGCAACATTCAAGAAAAACCTTGAGACGGGGAGGCTACAACCTCGCGTAGCATGGGATCAAATTTCTATACGCGCGCTCTAAGGGGGTGCCCCCCCCCTCGGTCCCAACCGGAAACACCCATGCCCCTTGACCGGATGACTGGCTTTAATCCTGGGCCAAGGTACCATCATCCCGGCCTCTCTGTTTGGTGTGTACACGGAAAGAGGTTACCAACTTACTAAACCGCATCCTGGCAATGAGACATGTGGTAGCATGGAAAGGGGAAAGAACGGTAACGTGGCTCCAACCATGTTAACGTCGGAGAAAGTCGGATGGCGCAAGGCTGGTATGCTACAACAGTACCACCTTGCTGCCCTTCATGTCACCACATGATTAGGCCATCTCTCATCAGAGATCATCGCAACTTTGGAACATGCGGGAAGAGAACGATAACGTGGCTCCAACCACGTTAACGTCGGAGAAAGTCGGATGACGCAAGGCTGGTATGCTACAACAGTACCACCTTGCTGCCCTTCATGTCACCACATGATTAGGCCATCTCTCATCAGAGATCATCGCGACTTTGGAACAACCGGGTCGTTGCCTTACAAGCAACGAGGTATTTACCGATACTCATATGCCACGCACAAACTCTCACGTGAACATGTAAAACACCTGTCATATCAAATGTTCAAAACATGCTTGCCTGGTTCGGAGAAGTCGGAGTCTAGCTTGGCGAAGTTCGCGGCTCCGTCACCTCTTCCGGAACCTACGGCAATCACGAAACGGGTACTAACCTAAAAACCAACACTTGCACAGAAACTTTTCCAAATAATTTTCAAATAAATCCCATAAAAAACTAGACACAATTTGAAGATTGTCAGAAAAAGAATCACTCAAAAATTCCTTTTTATTAAAAAGTTATAAAGGTTTCTGTCCAGGGACTTATCTGTAATGAAACAGAAAAGTTCCAGGGTTCTAACTGAGAAAACAGAAAACGCTTCGGTTGGGAATGCGCAAGCGCAAAGGAGAAAACGTATTTTCCCGAAGGCGCCAACAGAAAACGGTTCGAAGGGGAATAGAATAGAGGCTGACAGGCGGGGTCCACCTGTCAGGTTTAAAAAGCTCGCCGGCGCCCGAAGACTGCGGTGGACGCCGGCGTCGAACCACGGTGAGTTAGGAGAAACGGAGGGTACCAAGAGCTTCAGCGTCTTCTTCCGCGTCGGTGGGTGGTGGACTCGTCCAACGGGGAGCACCACATCGACGGCGACACTATCTCCGACGGACGGCGGCTCAGGTGAGGATGGGGAACTCCGGTGGAGGGCTGCAAACTACGAATTGAGGCGCGGGTCAGAACGAGGGGTGCAAGGTGAAGTTACTGGCAAGAGAATGGGGGCGGAGGAGCACACACGGGGGCGAATCGGGCTGGATCCTGTGGCGGGACGCGGCGGCCAGAGTCGAGGAAGGAGACCTCCTCGGGGCTCTACCAGTGGCTAGGCTTGCTCTAGGGGGAGTGCAGGGATGGTGGGTGCTCGAGTTGAAGCTCGGGGCCTCTATTTATAGGCAGATCGACGGGGTGGCCGTGAACGGAGAATCTCCGGCGAGCGATTACGGCGGAGTAGTGGGTTGGCAGGAGGTTTGAGTGGCCAGGCAGCATCAGTGGAGGTTACTGGAGTCGTTTCACAGCTAAACGGGGTCGGTCTTGGCGTAATGGCGTCGGTCCATGGTGAGGTGACCGCACGGGCTCAATGGCGGCAGAGAGCGCGCTCCGCACCCTGCGGTTCACAACGAGAGCGGCAGCGCGTTCGGGGGAGTGGAAGGCCACGCGGCGAGCTCCGGTGGTTTGGGCGGCGCTGGGTGGCGTCGTCGGCGCCGTGTCTCCCGCTGGCGTCCGCAAAGCCGCCGCCGGCGTCGGTCACGGGGCGGTGCACCTTCTGATGCTCGTCGCCGATGCCCGCAAGGCGCCAGGCGTTCGTGCGGTGCAGGAACAAGAGGGCGGGGACGAGGGGCAAGGCGACGCGGTGGTACTGGCGAGATCGACGTCCTTCTCTGAAGAAAACGACAGCAGGCCACTGCAGTGTTCACTGAACTTTCTGAACTTGACATGGATAGTGCACTGCAGGTGTTCGACAGAAAGATTTTGCAATGAGATAAATTTTTCTGGAGCTGTAACTTGGTGAGGTGACCACTCAATGCACCCAGAGGCTACCTGATTTTACTTGGAATTTTTGGAGGAGGTTTTGAATGAATTTCACCAAATTTGGCAAATCTGGTCCAAACATGCAGCAAGTGTAGTTTGAAAATTTTGAACTGAAGACCAGTGGATCTTCATGGTTCTTGATTGAGGGTTCAAAGGACTAGGAGGGGAAAAAGGTTTGGGGGCAAAAATCAAGACAGAAAGTGGAGTTTCTTTGCAAATCTCCAAGTGCTAGGAAAGAAGGCAGAAATTATTTGAATAAGATTTAAATGGAAATAAATACATGGGGAGGTTCAACTTGCTGGATTTGATGCAAATCATGATCCAAAGGTGAGGGAAGGGTTAGGAGGGAGGATTTGCACTAAGGCCATGGCAAGAAGGAATTGTTGAAAGTGGCAAAGGATTTTCCAAAAGCCATAGTGCAAATTTCAAGGAGATTTTCAAAAGTCATTTCCCAAGTGAAAATATTTTGTCTTGAGTCCAAGTGAAAAGCAAGAACCTCCAAGACCAAGGACAGATCTTGGTTGAATCCAAATAAAACTTTTGCCATAAAGAAAAATATTTGAGAGTGAGAGTTCTCTTGAAGAAATTTTTTTGATCACTCCCCTCAAGTCAAATAAAAACCTTTTGAAAAATCCAAATAAAAACTTGGGTGTCACAACACCTACCCCCTTAGGAAAAATCTCGTCCTCGAGATTTCTGCTGATCCTCAAATAGATATGGATACTTTGCTCGAAGGAAATCTTCCCTTCCCCATGTAGCTTCATCCTCAGTGTGGTTGCTCCACTGAACCCTGAAAAACTTTGTCGTTTTCTGACGGGTCCTCCGTTCAGACTCTTCTAAAATCTTTACTGGCCTTTCTCTGTAGGTGAGATCTGGTTGCATATCAATGTCCTCATGAGGTACATGCTTTTCTGGGTTGCTCACACATTTTCTTAACTGTGAGACGTGGAACACGTCATGGACGTCTGACAGCTCCTTGGGTAGGTCTAGTTGGTAGGCTACCGTGTAGGTTATGCAATGACATTAACAAAGCATAGTAGAGGTCCAACATGTCGGTTATGTTGATGAAAACATCGACACCAAGAGCGGGGGATGAAGAGAACCGTTTTCCTGCTCACTATAGTGAGGCGGACCTAATGGCGAGGTTCTCATCCACCGGTGGTTGCCGATACAACAACGGTAAGGACAGGGTTGCTCTAGTAGCGATGTATATCATTATCTTGCATATCCTATGCCCTGATCATCGTAGGCCAAGGTTGCATCATCCTGGGGCAAATTCAAAGGTATCACCATCCTCTGGGTCTTCATGTCCTCATTCCCCGAAGACGTATCTTCTGTTGGCATCGTCTTGCTCTGGTGTCACCAATCTTGTGTTCTGAAGAGGTGGGTGAGTGTTTGGCAAGGTGTACTCCTTCGAGGATTACAAGGAATCCTGTGGTCAGGGGCATAAGGGTTCTAGCGACCAAAAGTTTTGAAGGGGAAGAGATCAGATCAATAAGGAAAATATACCTTAGTTTTAGGAAAACTCAGAAGGGTAGAGAAGTATAGATAGTTTTGAAAACTAGTAATACTTTTGGAAATAGTTTTACCCTAACTAACGACCATGCTAACTAAGGCTTCCTACAGTCAGGATGGCTCTGATACCAGCTCTGTGGGGACCCCGACTCATAAGTTGTGATCACCGAATGCATGTGTACAGTGATCCCAGAGATCAATGCTCACTGAACACACAGAAGCTGAATAACAAGAGTCTTACATCCATACATACCGTCTTACATAAATTATGAGCATTATGGTCAAGCCTTGAGTATAACATTGCAGCGGAAATCTTCGTCAATAACTTGGACCCATGCCATCTGCCTTAACCCTACAGGCATTCTGACTGGGAAGCGTCCTAGCTCTCGCGTTCGTCACCGAAGTATTCTTCATCAAATCCTATTCTTTCATGCCTGGCCAATAAAATAACCAGTAGCAAGCCAATGAGTACTTTGAATGTACTCGCAAGCAACCCAAGGGTGATAACAGAATAATTATGCAAGGCACTAGTGCTAAATTTGCATTTTTGCGGAAAGCTAGTTTTTCTCATGCAAGTATGATCAACATTTATCAAGGATATGAATACGTCTGCAACAAGTATCAGGACGTTACAGACATCAACATCGAGAGAGAGTTGTGAACAACTCAAGCTCATCGTGACTTCCTCACGAATCACGTCAACAGATTTACCAAACCGTGTTGTTTTCCAGAAACATATGGACGTAGTCTAAGCAGCACCACCCAACTGTCCTTGACCGTGGACACGGCTATTCGAATAGTTTTACACTCTGCAGAGGTTGCACACTTTACCCACAAGATCCGGGGAACTTCCGTGTCATCCATGAGCCGCGGTACCTCAAGTACCCGGGGTAAGCACCCGATCACTATCTTTCCCTAGACGACACTAACATAGAGTCCACTCGATTGGTAGTAACCCCCGTGCCCAACATTTCACATCTTAAAATTGTGGAGCCTCGCTCCCATATTCATCACATACCACAAGCACGGGGTACCAACGGTGTGTCCGGTGCCCTGTGAAAACAGTCATGGCCGCCCTACCTAGCACGACCCCGTCCCGAGAGAGCGCAACAACGACTCTCCCGTCACTAGTAATGCGGGCTCCAAGCTAGTATCGGCCTAGGTAATCAATAATGCCCTTTCCCATATAAGGGTAGAGTGGTTGCGCATGTATGGTTGGGACAGTCGACAAATCTTAAATCTAATCCGTCTCTGTAAACAACACTTTTATCAAGCCTCGATACACTACTTCTCCACCAAGTAGTGACCTAGTTCATCATCATCTCCCAGGGTCATCAGTGGCACCCACTGGGGCTGTTTGCAAGTATGTCAAACCACACTTGTTTCTTTCCATGCATAACCCTGACCCACTTTGCGTAGCCATTTACTATAGCATATTTCTATAACCTACCATCACAACTCTAAGCAAGGGTAGAGTCATGAACAATGCAAGTATCAATGGAGTATGCAACGGAGGCAAGCCTAGCAAGGTTGCCATTCAAGGTATATCATGCACTCAGTGAAGCAACAAAAATACTATTATGGTGTAAAATGGTTCATCATGGTCAAAGGGCTGTTTGCCTGTTTAAACAAAGTCTTCGAGGTCTTCAAATATCTCTGGTCCAACTCCGAGCATTTCGTCTACTTCGTCAACTATCGTCGAAAGCAACCATAATAAGCAACACAACAAGGCAGAAAATAAAAGTGCCCTAAAAATATTAATTTGACTTTCTAGCACATCTTTGGTTATATGAAAATTATCCAGAGTGGTTTCATTGGAATTGGGTCAGTGGATATTTCTAAACATTTTGATATGATGGAATCAAGGGGTTCATGGATTTGCAAGAAGTGTGCAGAAATATATTTTTGAAAAATGAGCAAACAAAGGATGATTTTAGAATCATCCATGATTTGGTTTCACTGGTTCTGGAGTTCAAATGAATATTCTATGGATTTGCAAAGTTGACAAACATGAAGAAATGGATCATTATTTTGTGTGGCACAGAAAGTATTAATTTTTTTTCATAAACTAAGTTATGTACTTAGAAGCATCTAGGAATTTGAATAATGGCATTTGGATCAATTTTGAGCTCTCTGTGATTTTCTAAAGTTGATCATAGAAATAGGAAAATAGGGTTTTACGAAATATGTATGAAGAAAAGTTTCTGGAAAAATGTGCAAACAGCACCATGTGATAGATCATGAATTTATGAACTACTACAAATTTGAATCATCAAATTTGGAGCTCTGTTGAATTATTTATAGATTTTTGAAGTTGACTGGAAAAAGAAAAAGGAAATAAGGCTTTAACCTTATCCTGCGCATGGGGCGACAGATAGACGGTGGGCCGGCCCAGTGGCTCGGCTGCGCGGGCAGAGGTGGTGATGTCGAAGGCGGCTTCACGGGGGCGCGCCTTCGCGCAGGGGAGGCGGATCCGGCCGAAGCCGTTTCCACTTAAACAGTCGGGCCCGCCTGCTGGATCGCTGACGCGCGGGGCCCAGCAGCAGGTCGCCTTCAACCTCCCGCGCGTGCTCCGGCCGCGGGGAGGAGCGGCTCCCGTCGGCGATTGCCCGGGATACAGAGCATCTTCGGCGATGCTCTGCCCATTAGCGTGCTCAGGGAGCTGCGACGCATCCGCCTAGGTGCTCCAGGCACGTCGAGGATGGCCGTAGTGGCGACGACTTGGATGGTGGCGGAGGAGGCCGTCGGCCATCTTTGGCCGTGAGCGTCTGGCCTTCCCGTGGGCGAACGGATGCGATGGAGGGCCTTGTGGTGGAGGTATGAGGGCGTTGGATTGGCTAGGGGGTGAACGAGAGCTTGGGTTAGCTCGAATTTAGGCGGAGCCCGACGGTGATGCTCCGGCCATTGTGGTGGATGGAGGGCATGGGGAGAGGGATGGCCGGGTCTGGGTGACGTACGGGAGGGAGATAGGGCGAAAGAACTTAAGAGAGAGCCCTCGGGCGGCCTTATATAGCGAGGCCGTGGCTCACCGTGGACGTGGCCTACGGGCACCCGCGGAAATGGCCGCAGTGGCCACGGGAGGAGGCTCGGGGCTGTCTGCGGCGCTCGTGGGCGTGGCCCAAGTCGAGGGAGAAGGAGAGAGAGAGCGGGGGAATGGCAGTGCGCCACGCATGTGGGCTTGCCCATTGGGGCTCTCGGGCGGCTCTGGCGCGCATGCTGCTGGAGGTGAGCGAGAGGGAGAGAGGAGGGGGCCAGCATGGTGGCGTGTTGCGGACGTCGAGGCACCTCGACTGGCGCGAGGGTGTGGCTCGAGGTGGTGGGGGAGCGCGGCGTCAACGGTCGGGTGCTCTGCCAGGCGCTCCAGAGCGCACAAATGGCCGGCATCCACGGCTTTTCCGCGCGCACTCAGGCGTCCACTTGTGTCTAGGGGCTGCAGGGGAAGTAAACAATGGGAAAGTGGCATGGGATGCCCAGGGGAGCCAGTAGAGTAGAGGAGGGGTGGAGAGAGTGAAAGTTGCTGCTGTCCAAAGAAGAAAAGTGGATCCCTGCCCCCCTTCATCATTGCCTCTCGGGCAGGGAAGCACACCAGAGGTAGAGGGGGACTAGGAGGGGTTGTGGTAAAGAGGAGAACTCATGGAGATTAGTGGAAGTGGTCAAATTGGTGTTTTTAGAAAAATGGCAGAAGGTGTTTGTTGTTGATTTGGGAAAGAAGATGAACTCCTCTTGTCATAAGGCTTGACGGGGCCAAATGGCATGAGAAAATAAGAGGTTCCACCAAGATTGAGTTTATTTGGGCAAAGTTTCCAATGCAACTTTTGTAAACCCTAGAAATCAACAGAAATGGACTTTTCAAGATTTGGTCATGTAAATCTATTCTCCTTGATGCACCACTTAGTGTAGTGTCATCATTTTAGGTTATGAACATGTCTAAAAAACTTGAGATCAAAAGGAAAAAGTTGCCAATGTAAAGTTGTTCAAATTTGGTTCTGGACAGAGAGGGTTTTGGGGCACTTTGATCAAGATAACATTCTCTCCGACTTGTTCCATTTGGTCTAGATGCATTATTACACCATTTGAGCATGTGCACCAAGTTTGAGAGCATTTGGACATGTTTGACAGTGCAAAGTTGTTCAAACTTGAAAAAGGACAGAAGTGGTTTTGAGAGGATTTCATGGGGTTATACTATTCTCCATGACATGAGGCTTGGCAAGATCATCAAACATGTCATATGTGATATGCTAGAATTTTCTTGGAATTTTTGGGTAATATTTCCTTTGTAAATATTTCAAAAGCTTGAAATATCCTAAAAGGGTTTTTGAGGGGTTTGACCGATAATTTGAACATGACCATGTGTTGAAACTCTTATATATGGACAATAAATGTCCACTGAGTTTCCCTAGGTTTTTCCCAAATATTTTTAAAGCATTAAAATAATTTTAACCTATTAAAGACCATTTCTGGACTTAAGAAAAAGCCTTTAAATAAAATAGGAAAATAACTTTTAAAATTCTATTTTTGTGGTTTCTGGGTGTCCTATATCTAATAGGAGTCAAATATATTTTTGGAAATATTTTTAGTGCCCTTAATTAAGTACTTGAAGTACAAATCTCAATTCAGGGGTTTTTGGAAAACTAATTTTTGAAAATACTATTTGGCCAAATTATTTTTGTAAGAAATTACTTTTATGTCCTATACACATGGCATGATCATTGGGCAAGGTTTCGGATCAAGGAGAAGGAGTATAAGAGTTGGAGAATTTATTTATTTTTAGAGCACTTGCAAACAACAGTCAAACATTCAATCAAAGCAAAGAGAAAAAACTCAAAAGTTTTTGTCAAACCACATTTTATCATGATTCATTAGCCTAAGTGTTGTGGCATGAAAATCAGGGTGTGACAGACCTACACCCCTTACAAGAATCTCGTCCCCGAGATCCCCAGACTAGGCGCGGAAAGGGATACAGAAACTTGGATTTGGGGTAGTCTTCACGTCCTCATACTGCTTCTGCTTCTGTTTGGTGCTCCATTGAACCTTGGGGTACACTATGGTGTGGCTTCGTGTATGACGTTCTTCTTGATCCAGGTTGCTAATGGGTAGCTCGCGGTAGGTTAGATTGGGCTAGGGGTCGATGGCTCGGTGGTCGATGCCCTCATAGAGATCGGGCTAGTTAGGAAGTTGGGAACACTTCCGGGGGAGTGTCGCGTGAAAAACTCTGTGCACAGTGGGTAACTCAGGTGGTAACTCTAGCTGGTAACTGTCTTCTCTTCGTCTTGTAGCGATCTCAGAGGGGGTTGTTAAATCTTGGAGTGAGCTTCTGCTTGACATGGAAATGCTTGGTTCTTCTGAGAGGAGTGACCCGTTGGTACACATGGTCTTCGACGCAGGAGTTTACTTCTTCACGATGGCGGTTGGTTTAGTTCTTCCCCCTTGACATGGCGGTCTTCAGATGTTCCTTAACCAACTGAATGGCTCTTCTTCTGTCTTCGGGTAGAAAAGTATGTCATCGTATAATGAAGGCACCCAAATTGTCCAAGTACTCCGTGATGACTTGTTCACGAGGTACGTAAAGTGGGCTGAGGCATTGGTGGTGGTCACGGTTGAGTATTGGCCAAAGTCTTCTTGTCCTAGGTCCAAAGCCCATGGTCATGATCCGACCATATGGTGGCTTGGTAAGGCTTAAGGGTTTCAAGGATTCTAGGGTGCGAGTGAATGTTTATCATCTTATCCTTGAGCACAGTTTCTGAGATGCCAATAGTTCTATCTAGTTCTTTAAACTAATAACCTTATACCACCGAAAGCATCAACTCCTGTAGGTCAGCTCCAATCATCAGTCATGCTATTATTATTCTCAGGACTTCCGAGAGGAGGTTTTAACAGAATCATACATGTCTACGATCCCCAAACTCGTACGTATGTCTACCCCTATAAATCCATGGGTATACAAGCTTCCAAGCTTGAGTTAAACATGACAATCCAAGTGCTCATCCTATTCTCCCAGGGTCCAAGGTAGTGCATCTCTATCCTAAGGAAACACGTCGTATGCCACTCCAAGATCTTGTTTCCTTCCTATGGATCAACTTCACAGCCCATTAACTAGACTAATAACTACATGATCCATAGGTTCCATAAATCCGATGTCTATGGTGTTCCACACGATCTTCTAATGCCCTATAATCCACAAATACTTGAAAGGGCTATCTTTGCTATAGTCAGTCCACCGATTCCCATTATCATGGTCAAGTAAACTCCAAGGTCAAGCTTATATAGAATCCTAAATCAACTCCTACAATTAATCCAATCTCCTAGTTTATCGTCCACCGCCCAGCGCGCCCCTTCGCGGCCTGCCTTGGCTCCTAACCGACTGGGCCTAGCCCATGGTGAGCAACCAGCAGCTCCCCTCCAGCCCAGTTTGCGTCAGATCTGGCCCGTGATGTTTTTTCCCTGCCAGGACGTTTTTTTTCTAATTTCCAGAAAACTGTTGTTTTTCAAAAGTCCCTCTAGATCATGCATCTAATAACTAATTAACCATGCATCGGATTAAAATGATTTTAATGTGTAAAATGCTTAGAATTCTGTCTAGTTTCACATTATGCCATTTTCATCCATGTTTAAAATGTTTAAACTTGTTGTTTGTTTAATTTTGCATAAATGCCATGCTAAAATGCTTTATTTCATAACTAATTAACCGTAGCTCCGATTTTAATAAACTTTATATGTAGATGGGGTAGAAAAATGCATAGATTAACTTGGTGCACTTTACTTTGCTGTTTAACAACATTAAAATTGCGTTTATGGCAGAACAGTACCAAATCTAAAATATGCAAATGGGGATTTTTCGGAATTGTTGTTTGTTGTTCCGGCCTCAATTAAACTTGCCTAAATAGTTAGTTTACTTATGCTTCACCTCTTGCCATGTTAATCAACATTTAATATTGTTGGGTACATAAACGGGAGAAAACTAAATATTTGATGTGGTGTTTCGTCAATATGCAACTCGTTGCATATTGAGCTCCACTTAATTTGTAGCGATGTTTGTTGCACTATGCCACGCCATGAATCATTAAACCGGACATGCATCATACTTGATTGTGCATCATGCCATGTTTATGTGGTGGTTGTTTACTATGTTGTTTGTTTCTTTCCGGGTTGCTTCTCTTGTTAGCTTCGGTTTCTTTCCGGAGTTGTGAGGATTCGTTTGACTACGTCCATTTGTCTTCTTCATGGACTCGTTCTTCTTCCTTGCGGGATCTCAGGCAAGATGACCATACCCTCGAAATCACTTCTATCTTTGCTTGCTAGTTGTTCGCTCTATTGCTATGCCGCGTTACCTACCACTTCCTATATCATGCGGCCCAAATTGCCATGAAACCACCTCTAACCTTTGTCACCCTTCCTAGCAAACCGTTGTTTGGCTATGTTACCGCTTTTTCTCAGCCCCTCTTATAGCGTTGCTAGTTGCAGGTGAAGATGAAGATTGCTCCATGTTGGATTACGTTTATGTTGGGATATCACAATATCTCTTATTTAATTAATGCATCTATATACTTGGTAAAGGGTGGAAGGCTTGGCCTTATGCCTGGTGTTTTGTTCCACTCTTGCCGCCCTAGTTTCCGTCATACCAGTGTTATGTTCCTTGATTTTGTGTTCCTTACACGGTTGGGTGATTTATCGGACCCCCTTGACAGTTCGCTTTGAATAAAACTCCTCCAGCAAGGCCCAACCTTGGTTTTACCATTTGCCTACCTAAGCCTTTTTCCCTTGGGTTCTGCAGACTCAAGGGTCATCTTTATTTTAAACCCCCGGGCCAGTGCTCCTCTGGGTGTTGGTCCAAACCCGTCAGTCGCCGGTGGCCACCAAGGGCAACTCTGGGCTCGCCTATCGGAAGCTTGGACAATCCGGTGTGCCCTGGGAATGAGATATGTGCAGCTCCTATCAGGATTTGTCGGCACATTCGGGCGGCTTTGCTGGTCTTGTTTTACCATTGTCGAAATGTCTTGTAACCGGGATTCCGAGACTGATCGGGTCTTCCTGGGAGAAGGAATATCCTTCGTTGACCGTGAGAGCTTATAATGGGCTAAGTTGGGACACCCCTGCAGGGTATAAACTTTCGAGAGCCGTGCCCACGGTTATGTGGCAGATGGGAATTTGTTAATGTCCGGTTGTAGAGAACTTGACACTCGACTTAATTAAAATGCATCAACCGTGTGTGTAGCCGTGATGGTCTCTTTTCGGCGGAGTCCGGAAAGTGAACACGGCTTTTGAGTTATGTTTGACGTAAGTAGGAGTTCAGGATCACTTCTTGATCATTGCTAGCTTCATGACCGTTCCATTGCTTCTCTTCTCGCTCTTATTTGCGTATGTTAGCCACCATATATGCTTAGTGCTTGCTACTGCTCCACCTCACTACCTTTTCCTACCCATAAGCTTAAATAGTCTTGATCTCGCGGGTGTGAGATTGCTGAGTCCTCGTGACTCACAGATTCTTCCAAATAGTTGCAGGTGCCGACGATACTAGTGCAGGTGACGCAACCGAGCTCAAGTGGGAGCTCGATGAAGATCTTGTTCGTTCTGTTGTTTCGTTCCTGTTGATCAGTAGTGGAGCCCAGTTGGGACGATCAGGGATATAGCATTTGGGGTTGTCTTCTTTTATTTTGGTTCCGTAGTCGGATCTATGTGTGTACTCTGAATGATGCATGAATTTATTTATGTATTATGTGAAGTGGCGATTGTAAGCCAACTCTTTATCCCATTCTTGTTCATTACATGGGATTGTGTGAAGATGACCCTTCTTGCGACAAAACCACAATGCGGTTATGCCTCTAAGTCGTGCCTCGACACGTGGGAGATATAGCCGCATCGTGGGTGTTACACGCCCCCCCCCCCGAGCCTTGGTTCCAATGTGGTTGAGGGCGTTGGAACTCTTAGGCTCAAGGGTGGCAACCCTGCTGGTGTTGGGGAAGTTGCCCCGGCAAGGTTCTTGCCGGGGCCGCGAAGGCCGCCCCGGCAAGGACCTTGCCGGGGGAGTTTCACCTTGCCCCTCAGCGCTTCATGCTTTTGGTCTTGAGCGCAGCTCTGGTAGCCTTTGCCTCTTCTGCCCCGCCAAGCGTGGCCACGGGCATGGGGCTGCGACTGCCCGCGCACAAGTAAAGGGGTACAAAAAGGGACCCCTACTTTTGTACACCGACAGGAGCCCCCGGGCCTGGGCCACATATAAGTGCGGGGCGTTATTGGGCCAGGCCCAGAACGGTGCGGGGGCGCGCGTGCGGCGGAGTTTTTACTGCAGTAACTCCCTCAGCATGCTTACGATCCGTGTTGAATGCATGACGTGGGGGTCGTGCATGGAATGACCGCAGCATGCTCGCGTCATCCCGTGGTGAACAGTAAAGAGGCGGCTTGTGTGTCCCTTTAAAACTGCAGGGTCGCTGCTCATTTGCTCTCTCTGCCTTGGAACCGTCGTTCCACGTTTCCCACTACACCTGCCCCTTGCGCCACATACGCCGCATGCACGGCGTGGGGTAGGTGACAGACGCATGGAATATGGGAAGGCGCGCGGGGGCCGATACTCACGTGCCTTTGATTGGGCGGGGAGGGCGGTCGATGGCCTTGATCATTGCCACTTAATGAGCTGGACTTGAGTGGGCTCTTCAGAGGCGTAGAGCTAGTCTTTCGGCCTTCCCGGCCCAACTATAAAAAGGGAACTCAGGGGTAGGAGGAAGAGCGTCTCCCTGCGTCTCCCCAACGTCTCCATTCTTCACCCACGGTCATGGCGAGAGGGCATGGCCGCGGCCGTTCTTCCGCGGAGGCGACCAGGTCCTCCTCCGGCCAGAGAGCTGCGGCGGTCAAGGAAGAGCCAGACGCTCAGGGTGAAGGCCATGGTTGAGGCGGGGGCGCTGGACGGGGCCGCGGTCGGCGAGGCGGCCGAGGCAGAGGTGGGCGCGGAAGGGGGACGCCTGCGTCATCTCTGTCTCCGTCGCCATCTCCCCCACCATCTCCTCCTGCTTCGTTGAGTGGTCACGTCGGGGACACGGCGCTCGAGTTTATCCTGCAGCTGCGTGGGCCGCTGCGCAGCCGCCTTCGTCTTCCCGAGGCGTTCGTGAGGGTGCTGGAGATCGACCGGCCACCGCGGCTGAGGCTTCACATGAAGGGGTGTTGCCATGGCGACATGTGGGTGAACGCAAGGTTTCCCGCCCCTCAAGTGATGCTCCTTCGTCGGGGCTGGAAAACCTTTGCACGTGCCCATTGCTTGATGGATTGGCACTTCCTCTGCTTCAAGCTAGCGGAGAGCGACCTGCTCTCCATCAAGGTCTTCGGGCGCTCGGGACAGAGGCTAGGGTGCTGCGCAGAGAGCTCGACTGATGACGAAAGCTCCTCCTCAGGCGACAACGACGAGGAGGACAGTGACGGTGACGACGAGGGTAGCGGGCGGGAGGATGACGGGTCTAACTAGGTGTCGGACACACCATCCGTGGGCGACGCCGGCAGCACCACCATTTGCACCACCAGCTCCTTGGACTTCTCGGGGGCGCTGCTTCTGGTGGCTGGCGCTGGAGGGCCGGAGAAGGCGAAGAAGGCGGGTGGCGGGCCGTCAACTAGGAGTACAAGGGCACTGATGCCTTCATCGCGTATTGCCGGCCCGCTGCCTCATCTTTCGGGCCCTTCCCTGGCACCGTCATCACCAGCCTTCTCTTGGAGTCTTCTGCTGCTCGTACCTCGCCTAGGCGCCCCCTTTGCCCTCCTGCTTCTCCCGATCCATTTCCTGAGGAGAGGGACAAGAAAGGGATTATGGGCATCTGATCCTTTTTTAGTTTTTAAGCCTATGGGCATTTGTCAGATTTAAACCTTGTTATCCCCTTGCTCATGTTTACATTCCGTACGAACTGTACTTGTTTGGGACGTATTAGTGAAAAAGGGTGCTTGCCTGGTTCTTTGTGCGTGAGCGAGGCCCATGCCAAGGAATGAATCATTGTTATTTTTAAAATAAACATTGTCGCCCGGCAACAGGCCTTGCCATCCCCTCACTTCAAGGCACGACCATACTCACGCTCTTGGCGGAGGCAAGGGCGAAGTAGGATTAGGCCATTCGTATGCTTCCTCGTTACCGCGACTACAACCAAGTTCCGTCCCAGAGAATAGTTCTTGGGCATAGGAAAGGGGGAGCACGGTGGCCCAGGAATAAATGAGGCTTCATACGTCACAATTCCATACGGAAATGCATAACAGGGGATAAAAGACTTATCTGAATCTGCAGCCCCCCGGCAACCTTGGCTTGCCGTGGTCCGATACTTCAATCTGCAGCCCCCGGTAATGGCTTGCCGGGGTCGAGGATGTTGATCTGTCCCCCTGCCCTTAAATGGCTTAGCAAAAACGCCTGCACAGCCTGCGAACCAAAGAAAAGACTGGAAAGAACGGAAAGACACACACCCGACCTCTATGCTAGGGGTTAGTTGCCGCCAGGCACTATCAACCCTACCAAAGAGAGACTTAACCTAGCATGCATGCTAAAACTTAGGGCGCCAGTGCTTCATTTATTTATGCTCAGGGTCTGCACCTGACTCTGTACAAAGGGTTACATGCCTTGTCAGCAAGACTTGTACAGAAGGTGGTTTGCCGGGAGGCCCGGCAACCATGCCTCATGGGTAAAACTTACGAAGTTGTTCGATGTTGCAGGAGTTGCTCACTGGGATACCATCTTCGGTCTCTAGGCGGACTGCGCCAGGCCTGGTGACTCGTATTACCCGATAAGGGCCTTCCCACTTTGGTGTCAACTTGTTGGAATTCTTGGCCGACTGAGCGCGCCGAAGAACAAGTTCGCCTTCCTCAAGGCTTCGGGCATGAACCTTGCGGCTATGGTAGCTGCGCAAGGCTTGCTGGTAGCGTGCAGCTCGCACAGCCGCCCGAAGACGATCTTCCTCAAGGAGCGTCGCGTCATCTTGTCGCAACTGCTCTTGCTCAAGCTCATCATAAGCGAGCACTCGAGGTGACCCGTATGTGAGTTCCGTGGGGAGAACTACTTCTGCCCCGTATACGAGGGCAAAGGGTGTCTGGCCGGTGGCTAAATTTTGCGTCGTTCTAATCGACCAAAGAACCGCCGGTAACTCATCAATCCAGTGCCTTCCACACTTGTGTAGCCTGTCAAAAGTTTTTGTCCTTAGGCCTCGTAGTACTTCAGCATTTGCCCTCTCCGCCTGGCCGTTGCTCTGTGGGTGTGCCACCGAAGCGAAACAGACCTTGCTACCAAGGTCCTGGATGTATTGCTTGAAGGTGGGGCATGTGAACTGCGTGCCGTTGTCGGTGATGACCTTGTTCGGCACACCAAAATGGCAAACTAGCCCCTTGAAGAACTTGACGGCTGACTGTGCCATCACCTTCCTCACTGCTTCCACTTTGGGCCACTTTGTGAACTTGTCGATCGCGACGTACAACTACTCAATGCCCCCGACAACACGGGGGAAGGGGCCCAGTATGTCGAGCCCCCAGACCAAAAATGGCCAGGAGGGAGGGATTGTTTGAAGGGCTTGAGCTGGTTGATGAAGCTTCTTTGAATGGAACTGACACGCTTGACACTTGGTTACTAGCGCAGCTGCATCCTGGAGGGGTGTGGGCCAGAAGAAACCTTGCTGGAATGCCTTGCCAGCAAGGGCCCTTGACCCTATGTGGGAGCCACATACACCTCCATGTATCTCTGCCAACAACTCTAGTCCGTCCTCTTGAGGAATGCACTTCAGCCTCACAATGTTTGGCCTCCTTCTGTACATGGTATCATCCACAAACTAGTACATGTTGGACCGACGGGCTACTTTCTGTGCTTCTTCCTGCTCCTCGTTTGGAGGAAACGGACGGTGGGCTGCGCCCATGCCGGAGCCTGGGGCTCGACTGCAAGGACCAAAGGCACATCTTCGGCTGCAGGGGCAGTTGCCTCTACCGTCAGGGCCTGGGGCCCTGTTGGAGGTAGTTGCACCTCGGCAAGCTTGGGGTACCCGGCAACCTCCTTGCTGGCGGCTCCTGAGACCTCGGCGGGGAGGTACTTGCCGGGTCTTGTCTTCCTTCGCTTGTTCTGCCCTGCTGATGGCTCAACGGATGGCTAAGTTAATTGATGTACAAAAGTACCTGGTTCCACAGGCAACTTGAGTGCAGCGCGTTTCGACAAGTCATCGGCAACGCCGTTCTCCGCTCGGGGAACATGCTCTGCTTGTAGGCCGTCGAAACGTTCTTCCAACTTCCTAACTTCATTCACGTAGGCCTCCATCAGCGTGCTCTGGTAATCCTTGTTAACTTGCATGATGACGAGCTGCGAATCGCCTTTGATGATGAGCTTCTTGATTCCGAGGTCTGCCGCCAACCCCTCGTACTCCGCCTTATTTTTCGTTGATTTTTCCCAGGGAAAGTGCATTTGGATTACGTACTTGAGGTGCTCTCCGGTGGGTGCGACGAGTAGCACGCCAGCACCAGCACCTTGGAGTGAGAGAGCTCCGTCAAAGTACATAATCCACTCACTGCTCATCTCCTTGCCAGGAAGGGCGGTCTCTTGAATCTCCTCGTCGGGCGTTGACGGTGTCCTGGACTAGGGGGTACTCACCAGATCGTCTCCCGACTAGATGGATCGGGCCGAGGACCCCCATGGCAGTTCACTCATGGGACACTTTGGGCAGCCCATGCCGCATATAAGGAGTATTCCACAAGACTTGGTGATCAAGACAAGGACTCCTCTCCACCAACGTATTCGGCTAGGACTCTTGTTATCCTAGGCCTCTGGTGCATTATATAAGCCAAGGCCAGGCTAGTCGATAGATTATTATGACATTACTCATCATACCCTCAGGTTTAGACCACAACATATCGTCTCGGGGTAGATCAACTCTTGTAACCCTATATTCATCAAGATCAATCCAGCAGGACGTAGGGTATTACCTCGATAGAGTGGGCCCGAACCTGGGTAAACATCGTGTCCCCTTTCTCCTGTTACCCATCGATCCATGACACGCAGCTTGGGACCCCCTACCCAAGAGCTCCCGGTTTTGACACCGACAATGGTGCTTTCATTAAGAGTCCCGCTGTGTGGCCGGCAAAAGGATCAATGGCTCGCCTGCAGATCAACTGTGACATCGGTGTCTTCGTTGCAGCCTCGACTGGTCACCTTGGCTTGACCGAGGACTACGCCCTACCTCCAATCATCTTGTTCAGACGTGGGCCTTCATCAACATCAACTCCGATGTCTATCAAGACCATGGAGGAATCATCCATGGAGCTCGAGGGCTCAACGTCAACATTGCCCTCGGTGACCGTGTTGTTTTTCTAGACAGTGAATTTGTATCCGCCGCCACCGCCTCCTCGAGCGTCGTTTTAACGATTGCTTCGATGGAATTGTGCGGAATTAAGTCTACAACAACGATGCAAAATTTCGTCAAGTTCCGATGGAGGAATCTCTGGCAATCTACGATATACCGTAGCCCTGTCAAATCTGGACGGGAATCTGGATGAGTTTAGGGCGTGGTCTCTAGAGCCAAGCTCTGAGGTCCTTTGGAAGATCCAACCATTCATCTGCGGCGGAATTCCCATATCTACCACCCCTCAAAATTTCAGCTCGATCCGACGATTCAAACTCCGGGAACCTTCCGATGAGTGGACCAATTTTCTGATCTGTTTTCTGCACGAATACAGATCCGACCCGAATTCATGTTTCTTTATGAACGTGATATTGGACAACCTTTTTAAAGGATTTTCTTCTAGGGTATTGTGCGTTGTTCTTAACACGTGCCCATAAAATTTTAAGCCTTTTCTGAGGTACTATTCATCATCACGCTGGTGTCAAACCAGTCAAGTAACATTGCTCCACGGGTGCCAACCTACGCTAGACATGTCGTCGCTTTGTTGAGCCGAGCTCAACTTCTTCGGATCCCCATCTCAGCGAGCTGAACAAGAGTTCAGAATCGCCAAGGATAAATCATCACCAACACCATCGCCCCGCGGATTGCAAGGGTCAGGCGCGCCACATCCCCTCTCGGTCACTTCAGCAATCCGGCATTGACCGCGTCACAAGTTATGACCAGTGTCGGCATGGCCGCACTGTGGCTTCTTCAAGCTGATGTCCATCACGTCGAACTGCTTCAACACCTCGGTTCACATGGCAGCTGCAACGTCTCCTTATGGACCCGCTCCGTCATCTCGGCTCGACCGGGGGCTTCAGCATCTCTTCATCAACCTACTCCGGAGACTTCGGCATCACCAGCCGACCAGCTTCGTCACATTAGCTGGACTGGGGGCTTTGCCTCGACGAGCCAACCTTTGTCAGCATCGCCATGCCGTCGCTTCATCGCCCATCATGCAATGGGTGTGCGGATGAAGTCCCAATTTTGGGAGTAACCTTTCTTCATATTGCTACAACAGATAAACCAGGTGCTATTAATCCAAGTAATTTTTTTCTTGCTTGGGTTTATTTTTCTGAGGAATTATTACTCTTGTTCGTTCCATCATCTGTACATAGGTCTGTCAAAGGGTGGCTGTCAGGACCCCGATTCCAAGTCACACCGATCTAGCCGGTAAGTGTCGGTGTACAAAAAGAGGGGCACGCTTTTGTACCCCTTTACCTGTGCACGGGCAGTCGGAGTCGCGCCCGCGGTCACACCAAGCAGAACAGGGGAGGTGAGCCAAGGTAAGACCGAAGCCCAAGATAATCAGAGAAACGCCAAGGTCGAGACCACAAGGAGCAGAGGGACGAAGCAGGCTCCCCCGGCATGACCCTTGCCGGGGCAGCCTCAGCAGCCCCGGCAAGACCCTTACTGGGGCAGCTCGCCCCACACCAACAGAGCGAGCCACCCTTGAGCCCACGGTCCCCAACGCCATCATCCATGTGGGGCCAGGGCTCGGGAAGGCACCTCTGTGGTGGCATGCAGATCTTTGTGAAGACATATTCAAGATCAGATGAGGATTAGAAGACGACGATCCTCGGCAAGATCCTTGCCGAGGAAGGCCACCAGACCCCCGGCAAGGCCCTTGCCAGGGACGACAGCGCGCCACAGCAAGACCCTTGCCGGGCCACACGGCAAGAACCTTGCCGGGCCACCTGGCAAGGCCCTCACCAAGGACCCCAGCAGGGCCACCGCCAGGCCCATGCCAACCAAGCTTCCACCACCGTTCACATGCAGCTACCAGCCCAACCAGCTGGGCGGGCACCTGCATGGCAACAGGCAGCCCCCAGGCCAACTGATCAAGCGCCTGCGTGGCGGCATGCTGATCTTCGTGAAGGCTCCACCATCGCGCCACCTCAGCTGCCTGCCTGCCTACATGGCGCCACGCATCGCTGGTGTGGACTCGTGTGCGCCGCCTCAAAAGAGTTGCTTGCAGTCGTAGTCCAGGTTAGCCACTGAGTCAAAGCTGGCTTGCTGCAGTTAAACTCCACCACCCCTTTTGTTGATACCGATGCATATGTAGATAGTTCTGATGTAATTCTTGCTGGGTACATTTGTACTCATGTTTGCCTATTTTATGTTTTGCAGAGAGACATCAGTCTCGCTAGTAGTTCTGTGTGGACTTCGACATTTAGCTTGATACCTCAGCTACGATCTTGTGCCCTCGGCAGGATCTGGTAGATAGTCAGGCTTCTCAGCCTTTTTCATTTGTAGATGTCTGTACTCAGACATGTTAAGCTTCCGCATGTGCTTTGACTTGTATTCTCTGAATGTTGGGTCATGAGACCCATGTTTGTAATATCTCGCTCCTCGGAGCCTAATGAATAAATACTCTGAGTCGTAGAGTCTAGTTGTGATGCCATGTTGTATTTGCACATAGCGAGCATATTGTGTGTATGATTGAAATGCTTGGTATGTGTGGGATCCGACAATCTAGTTGTTTATCCTTGGTAGCCTCTCTCATGGGGAAATGTAGTCTTGTGCTTCCATGAGCCATAGTAGTCCGCTACAGCCCGGTTCACCGGAGTCCTGCTAGCCCAGCACTACTGCTCCGGAACACTTGACTGGCCGGCATGTGATTCACTTCGTTCCTGTGTCTGTCCCTTCGGAAAATGTCACGGGGTGACATCCGGAGTCCTGCCTAGCCTGCTACAGCTAGGGTTCCCGGAGTCCTGTTAGCCCAGTGCTACAGCCCGGATTCACACGTTGCTGACCGACATGCTCGATGTTGATTCATGTATGTCTGTCCCCGTAAGTTAGTGCCGCTTTGGGTTCACGACTAGCCATGTCGGCCCAGGTTCTCTGTCATATGGATGCTAGGGACACTATCATATATGTGAGCCAAAAGGCGCAAACGGTCCCGGGCCATGGTAAGGCGACACCCGTGGGAATACCGTGCGTGCGGCCACAAAGTGATATGAGGTGTTACCGGCTAGATCGATGTAACTTGCAATCGGGGTCCTGACAGCTTTGGTATCAGAGCCTGACTGCCTGTAGGATTACCAAGCCAAACTGGTCGAAGTTGTGTCTAGAAATGCTTTAGTTATATAAGGGAATTGATTGTGGGAGGGAACGTAAGCCTCTTTTTACTCCTTTACCTTATGCCCTTCTGATCTGAGTCACCCTCTTCTCTTCTACGGGGATTAAGAACTAGGCTTTCTCATCTTCTATCAGGATCACGTGTTACTAATCCATAGACTTATAGAATTGATAGTTTCAAGTCTCAGTTCAGTTTCTACTACTTCCGTGTGATCATAGTTGGTCTCGGAATCTTGATATTGTGATGTCAAGTGGTTATGCCACCATTTTGCAGGATGTCTCGAATCATTTCTGAGCATTTACAGCCGTTATGCTGTCCGAGTCATCCCAGGTTTCTAAATAGTCTGATGCATTTGCAAATCCCTTCTTTTTGTTCCCGATGTTTCTTTGGGCCAGTTTAACCACACTAATCGGTGAGTTGAGGTACTCTGTTGCCTCGACATATATGTTGGAGCTATTATTATGACCCTAGGTGTCTTAGAGGATCACCTAGTAATCTAGCCATGTTTTGTGTTCCCGGTGTGATGATTCTGGCCACCATTCTCGAAAGCATCTCGTGATGCCATTTAGTAGTAGGTATCCTACTCTTGGGTTCTTGACCCAAGATTCACTCTACTTACCTCGTGTTGGTAGTGTTGCTCGTACCTTTAGGATATTAGTAACCTTTGCGATAGTCCTCGAGGTCCGTGGTATTTCCTTCTTCCAAATACCATGAACCATCATGGCAGAAGTTCTTTTGACCAAAAGATCACAACCAGGGCACTCTTGAGGAGTACTCCATTCATATTGTGACTCTGCCAGTCCTTCCTCCTCTGCATGGGTTATCCGGAAGAAATATGTTGAATTTATTCGACATACTAATCCATGCATCCACAACTCAGAAAAACATATGTTCCTTTGGGTTGTCCCTCTTTAGTTATTTTCTGGCCCTCGTCTATCAATTGATAGTCAGGAGTAATTGTGCATTTGTGTTATTGATGCCTATTATTCTTGTGGTCTGTCAAGTCATTCTAATCCGGAATGACTAGGAGAAACAAACTCCAGTACCTCGTCCATCTTTGGGATTGGGTCAAAGTAGTTGTATTCCGCAGATCAAATGCCTAACCAGCTTTTGTTCTGTTCTACCTTCGAGTATTACCCTCTTTATGTCAGGAATCTCATGAGGATTGCACCAACCCTTATGAATTCTTGTTGCAGTGATACTTCTAGCCATCGTTATTCATTCCTCGGTCTCCGTGTTATTGTAACCAGAATACTGACAAGTGAATCGTGGTGTGTGAAATCTATACTCCTAGCAAACCCGTTGCTTGGTAGTTAATGGACCATACTTTCATTCTTAGCGTGCTGGTTATTGAATTATCATTCTAAGACTGATCGTGCTACCTAGTCCATTTTTCCTGGTGCACCCTTTGATCAAGAGTTAGGATTGTATCAATCCCTTTCTTGTTTGGTCACATCGTCTTGCCCTGAAAAGCAAGATTGTTCTCGAGCTTAGTAACATATCGGTGGTTCGTGATTTTCCGAATATCTTCTCGGAGGTATCACCAGGTTGTCACCTGACCGCTATGTTGAGTTCTTGATCAAGTTGGTTTCTTGTAGCCACCCCTCTTCTCCAAGAATCTGTGTTGGATACCCCTGAGCTAGTTGGTTAAGCTAAACAATAAATTGGAGAGTTGGAAGATAAAAGCTTTGTCTGACTTAGTTCATTCCAAAGGGATATCCTTGGGTGTGTTGAAGAAAGATGATATCTTCATCGATTTATCCCCGTGATCAGTTGTTCGATCTATTGTCTTGTCCAATCTTTGATTTGAGTATGGGCTATCGTCAAGTCAAATCAGAACCAACGATGTTCGTAATGTTGTCTTACTCGTGGTTGATCCCTCGAGCATACACCATTACATCTTTGGTCTGACCAATGCTATCACCGTGTTCACATGATGGTGGAAGTCCAGTGATATGGAAATTCCGATGAGTTGCTGTTGAGCCCATCAGCAGCATTTTGTCTCCCCCCATGATTCATGTTGAACATCAACCTAGTGTTGAAAACTTTGTAAGCAATGCCTTTGTGTTCCGATCATGAAGCTTATGCTTGGATGGAAGGAGTGACTTCCTCTAATTCACATGCATTTGATGTAAGTTGCCACCGTGAATTTGAGAAAGTTTGTTTTGCTCCCCTGGGATCATCGCAAGTCAGTCACGCACGTGCGAAGTATTCTGTGGTTTGACAGATTAGCTACCTTTATCCCATACGTATCCCTAGCACACCAAGCCACTGACTGATTTGTTCCAGGAGAAGGAGTTCCTTTTAAGAGCTAACCCGGGCTTAATTGAGAACTTCATTACCTGCGATGATGGTTCCCCTCCTGAACTCGGTAGTGTTTTATTATAAGACTACCATGTGATCATGCTTGTCTGGGACAACGTGTTCACATGTATGTAGCAGAACCAGCTCATGTTTTGGAGCATGCTATCGTAGTTCATCCCCTGAGAATCTCGCAACGTCATCTCGTCGATTTGTGTTGCAAACTTTCATTTTTCCTTCTAGACTTGATGAGTCTGGAATATCCTGACACCAACCAGATCTGAATCTCGGGCAGATATGATGGTTGGAACATTTTCCAAGAATTATAATATTGGTCTCTCGATAACCGGTAAGGTGGATGTCGTGGCCGACGCACCTAGCCAGAAGATCTATTATTGTAGCTTCCTGATTAAGCAATTTGACCATCTTCTCCATGAGGATTTCGTATGATCTATTCTAAAAGTTGTTCCTTATGGATTCCTGCGCTCCCGAAGTCTGACCTACTACTTGATGTTCAAGATACCAAACCACATCTAATGGGTTATGCTAGAACATCAAGGAGAACATTAGA
Organism: Triticum aestivum; assembly: GCF_018294505.1. NCBI lineage: Eukaryota > Viridiplantae > Streptophyta > Magnoliopsida > Poales > Poaceae > Triticum > Triticum aestivum. Next base: position 281,948,283 of record NC_057805.1, read on the forward strand.
AGCGGAGTGCTAAATGTCTCTCGGTCGATCATCCAGATTTTGATCCCTTGGCTTCGCTGAGGTGAAATCTGAGAAAGTGTTGTCCTCCTTTGCACCTGCATCCTCCATCACCATTCATCATGGTAGTATGTTGTGTTGCCAGGATCCTCGACACGGATAATGGTAAAACCTTGATGAATATGGAAATGCTCAAGTTCTTGAAAGCACGCTCAGTCACTAGGTTATATCCTTGGTATCAACTGGAATGTGCCTTCCATTTGCCGAGTTGTTCTATAACCATAGTTTCCTTTCCAAATTGAGTGTGCCATTCTTTTGAATTCTTTCAAACGATCATTTGTAAATTGCCTTACGCTGGTATGAAGAGTTTCAATGATCTCTGAATCAAAAGTAATTCTTTTTGCCACTTAAGGGATTATTTCTATGAGCCACCCTCCCTAAGGTGCCCTGTTATGGAATGATGGCAGACAACTCCTCATTATCTTGAAACCATGCACCGTCTTATTCAGCGTGGAATTGTGCTTATCAACTTGAATCTTCATTCTCTGTTTCACTTCTTCCCTCTGGATGTATGTTCCGTGTCTTGGCTCGAGAGATGTTCAACATCTCATTCCGTGAGTTGATCGTGAGTTGCTCGATCTTTAAGAAGATCGATTCCTATAGAGTTTCTTCTGTCATCATCATGTTGGATGAAGATCCCGAAAGCAAAGACGACAAGATCAATTTGAAGCAATGAGTCAACATCTTCGATGAGGGTATTGGATCGTGAAGATTGTGTTAGCTTCTGTGTCCCCTCTTCCTCTTACCCTACGCTTGAATCTCGGGACGAGATTCTTGTTTAGTGGGGGTGAGTTGTGACATCCCTAGTTCTGGTTTGCTCTAGGCTAGCTTGTCATGTGTGCATCATGTTTAAATTTCAATGAATTTGAAATGGGGACATGTGAAAGCCTCAGAAATCATTTCTGAAAAAGACCAAGATAAAAATTGCTTCAAATAGGTCCAAGAAAATGTTCATGTTTCTCTATGAAAATATTGGCCAGAATTAAAATTCAAACCAATATTTTTAGGAGCTCATAAATATTAATTTTGGGCATTTGAAGCTAATGCAATAACTATTTGCATTGGATTTATATTTGCTATATATCGAATATGTGTCCAATAATTCTGAGAAATTGTGAGGGGCTTTGGGATAATCCTTTTAGTCCCTGCAAAATTATCAGAAGAAAGCAAACTGGTTTAGTGCTTAAAACTAAATCAAAACAAATAACAGGAAAAGAAAACAGAAAACAAAAATGAAAAAGGAGTCTTACCTGGCACTTACCTGGCCTGGCCCAGCACGGCCCAGCCAACTGGCCTGGTGCCAGTCATCGCCTACCTTTGCCAGTAGGCAGAGGAGGGACACCGCGACACCGCCGAGCTCGCCACGCCTCCTCCTGCTTGCCGCCGACCACTTGGAGCTGGCTGGAGACGCCACGCACCCCCCTGGAACCCCCTCGCTCACCTCTTCGACCCATTCCCTTCCCTGGCTCTCTCGCGAACAAACCCGAGCGCCGCCATCACCACCGCTCGCCGTAGCCACGGCCACAGGCCCCGCTCGCCCCGCCAACGTGTCCATGGCCTCCGCCTCGACGCCCTCGTCCTCCCCGTCTACCCACTCGACGCCAGACACCTCAAAACGCCGTCCCCGACCTCTTCTTCATTGTCGGCCGCCGCGGATCCCCATCGTCGAATCGTCGCCGTCCGGCCTCCCCCGAGCCCGCTTCGACGCCTGCTGCAACCGCCGTGAGCCACCGAACCGTTTCCCCCTCTCCGTTCTCGCTCTCGTGCGCCGTAGCCGCCGCACCTTGCTCGCCCGCACGCGCCGCCACCTGTGACTGCCGCCGATGAGCCTCCGGCCACCTAGCGGTCCGGCCATTGTGCTCAACTTCGTTCCCGCGCCACGTAGAGCACGTAGGTGCCCCGCACGAGCCTCCCCGGCCACCGTAGTGTCGACCCCGAGCTCACCTGAGCTCCGACGACCGCCAAGGATGACGCCGGCGACAACCCCGGCCACCCTAGGCCCAGCTGCCACCACCACTCGATGCGTGAGTTCGTCTGCATCACGTAGATGCCCTCCTCCGGCCATTTGTTCGCCGGAGGAGGAATCCCGCACCTAGCCGCCGCGTCTGGCCTCGCCGGCGTCGAGTCGCCGGTGGATTAGCCCTGGTTGACCAAGGATTTGACCCCCCAGGGTCACTGACGTGTGGGCCATGCCCCTGTTTAGTTTAGGTGTTAGCTTAGTTAGCGCAAATTAACTTAGTTAATTGGTTGACTCACTGACATGTGGGCCCAGGCCCTAATTAACCTAGATTAGTGCTAACGTAACACTAACTAACTCTGTTAGTTAGTTGCTACACTGACATGTGGGTCCCAGCCGTCAGGTTTGACCTAGGCTGGCGCCTTTGACCTGCTGACATCACCACGACGTCATGCTGACGCAATTAACCTTTTTCTAGATTTATTCTTATATAGGAAATTCCAAAAAATAGTGCTAACTTCTAAAAATCATAGAAAATTATCTGTAACTCCAAATAAGATCAATTATACATGAAAAATGATCAGAAAAATCCAATCTATCCATCTGTACCTTTTCCATGCATGTTAGAGCAACTTATAGCTACTGTTTAGGACAAATCATGTAAATGGCATTTGAATTTCCACATATGAAGTTTGAATTTGAACCTAAGGTTCAAACCAACTCCATTTAATATGTTGCTAGTTGCATTAGCTCAAAACACATTCATATTGCCATGTCACAGCATGCATCATATTGTGCATTGCATTGATCGCGTTTCTTCTCTGTTTGCCGGTGTTGTCCCCTCTCAGTAGACGTTGCTTCAACGATGCGATCGATGACACTGATGAAGAGCTATACTATCTTCGGAAGTGTCAGGCAAGCAAAATCCCCTTGTTCATTCCGATACAATCCCACTCTCTCGCTCCTGCTCTCTTTTACTGCATTAGGACAACAACGATTCAACTGTTACATGCTGCGATAGTTGAACCCCTTTCCTCTGCATGACCTGTCATTGCCACAATAAATAGATGAAACCCACTAGCATGAGTAGGAGTTGTTTGAGCCCTGATGTGCCTACTCATTCATGCTTGTTTGTCATGCCTGCTATTGCTTAGAGTTGAGTCAGGTCTGATTCATCGGGAATGAATTGGAATGTGGTGAATATGTCCTACTGTTGAGAGCTAAGTGTGTGAACACGATTTGGTAAAGGTATCGGTGAGAGGCCTTGTAGGAGTACATGGTGGGTTGTCTCATTGCAGCCGTCCTCAGGAACTGAGTTCTGTGTTTGTGATCCATGAACAGTTACTACCACACATTGGAATGCTTAAGTGCCCCTCTCGACTTATTAATCAACTTGATCTCTGTCCAGGAGTTGCAACTAGTTTCTGGTGTTTGTAGGTTGTGTTAGTAGTCTACCAAGTGGTACCCGGTACAGGTGGGCTTGGGACAGACTAGGCACCGTGGCACGGTGTACCAAGCGTAGATCCATCCGTCGAGGTGGGCTTGGGAACCCTGTACACATCGTTTGGGGCCGTGAGCGACACCCCGGCCGGATCTCCTTGCGGATGGAACCCGAATAGGCGATAAACCTGGACTAGAGACTTGTGTGGTTAGGCTGGTCGTGGCCGACTCCCTCGCCAGGCTTCCGCTTGAAGGTTGCCGAGGTACGCGATGTGTACATGGTGGTAAGTGGCGAGAGCGTGTGTGACGAAGTACACCCCTGCAGAGTTAATATGATCTATTCGAATAACCGTGTCCGCGGTAAAGGACTTCTGGGTTGCCTGTACAGTTCATAGACAAGTGAAAGTGGATACTCTAAAATGCGCAGATAAGCGTGAGTGCTATGGATGGCGTTCTCGTAGGGAGACGGGAGCGGATCCATAGTGGTGTATTGGTATGGTGAATTTGTGGACGCATGTGCGCCACCTCAAAAGAGTTGCTTGTAGTCGTAGTTCAGGTTAGCCACTGACTCAAAGCTGGCTTGCTGCAGTTAAACTCCACCACCCCTTTTGTTGATACCGATGCATATGTAGATAGTTCTGATGTAAGTCTTGCTGGGTACATTTGTACTCACGTTTGCCTATTTTATGTTTTGCAGAGAGACATCAGTCTCGCTAGTAGTTCTGTGTGGACTTCGACGTTTAGCTTGATACCTCAGCTACGATCTTGTGCCCTCGGCAGGATCTGGTAGATAGTCAGGCTTCTCAGCCTTTTTCATTTGTAGATGTCTGTACTCAGACATGTTAAGCTTCCGCATGTGCTTTGACTTGTATGCTCTGAATGTTGGGTCATGAGACCCATGTTTGTAATATCTCGCTCCTCGGAGCCTAATGAATAAATACTCTGAGTCGTAGAGTCTCGTTGTGATGCCATGTTGTATTTGCACATAGCGAGCATATTGTGTGTATGATTGAAATGCTTGGTATGTGTGGGATCCGACAATCTAGTTGTTTATCCTTGGTAGCCTCTCTTATGGGGAAATGTAGTCTTGTGCTTCCATGAGCCATAGAAGTCCGCTACAGCCCGGTTCACCGGAGTCCTGCTAGCCCAGCACTACTGCTCCGGAACACTTGACTGGCCGGCATGTGATTCACTTCGTTCCTGTGTCTGTCCCTTCGGGGAAATGTCACGCGGTGACATCCAGAGTCCTGCCTAGCCTGCTACAGCCCGGGTTCCCGGAGTCCTGTTAGCCCAGTGCTGTAGGCCGGATTCACACGTTGCTGACCGACATGCTCGATGTTGATTCATGTATGCCTGTCCCCGTAAGTTAGTGCCGCTTTGGGTTCACGACTAGCCATGTGGGCCCGGGTTCTCTGTCATATGGATGCTAGCGAAACTATCATATACGTGAGCCAAAAGGCGCAAACGGTCCCGGGCCATGGTAAAGCGACACCCGTGGGAATACCGTGCGTGCGGCCACATAGTGATATGAGGTGTTACCGGCTAGATCGATGTGACTTGGAATCGGGGTCCTGACAGCTGGCCAAGGCGCGTCTCGAAGCAAGGAGGAGCGGCAACGGACGGGACGAGCCTCGCCCCCGTCCCCGATAAAGTAGGGGGACACGTAAGCTATGCATTAAATGCGTCTTGTCCTGTAATACGAGCGATAAGCTCAGGTCACTGTGCGCCTTTCCACCTCCTATGTGCCACTGTGGGAGGCCCTTTCGACTATAAAGGGAGGCCCATGGCATACTGGAGAAGGATTCGGCTCTTTGGAACCACGCACTCACCACAGCTAGTTCGAGAGCTCAAGAACTCTCTTATATACAGCCACCAAAGCAGGACTAGGGTTTTATGCATCCTCGCGGCCTGAACCTGGGTAAACGCTCCTTGTGCTGGCTACTGATCCTGCTCTTCTTGCAACCCTGCGCCCCGGCAACCATAGTAGGGATTGTTGTGATCCCATAGGTGTCGTTTCCCCCGACATCTTTCGCGTGCCATGTAGGGGGCACAATTGTGATAATCTGGTCTAATAGTTAGCCTAGCAGTTCTTCGTCGCCATGGCTCCTAAGAAGACGGCCACGGCGATCGGCTCGTTGGGAGCCGAACGGCCCGTGCCGGTGCGGACGAGCAGTGGACTGGTCGCGGACAGGACCCGGGCCGTGGTCCGCGAGCACCAGCATTGCCCAGGCAGTCGGAGCCTGGCAAGCGGCGTCGTTCGCGCGCCAGACGACCGTCCGCACGTCGCCATATCCAAAGACGGAGTTGCGCCCCCCGCAGGCGGCGCGGGGCCCTCCAGGGGTGTCGTTGTGCCACCTCCGGGCGGCGCAGCGACCTCCAAGATGCCCACACCGACGACCACTGCGCGTTCTTTCCATGGTGTGCGCGCCACGTTGGAGATCCTGGGCACCGCCGTGGGAAGAGCCCTGTGCGTCATCCGCAAGATGAAGGGGTTCAGCATACTCGCCGAAGCGCTGGCGAAAATGGCACGCAGCCGCTGGGTCGTAACGGAGCTCCTTCTAACGTAGTTAGAAGTCAAAGCGCGCCGCGATCCATGTAGCTGTCGCCGCCGCCCACGCCAGCGGAAGCTTTGGCGCGCGCACAGCTGCTCCTCGACTTCCCTCCTGCTGCGGAGAAGCTCGACGAGTGGAGGGCCACTGTCCGGAGCCTTGTCGCCGTCGCCAACAAAGACGATCCGCGACCGGCGGGTCCCTCGGGTCGACGCTCCACCGAGCCACCACATGCTGGCACTGGGAGGACCGGGGGAGCTGCGGCCATGGTGCAGTCTCCTCCTCCTCGCCTGCCGCCGCGGGCGTCGGCCCGTCGTGACGATGTTTGTGATAACATCTCCGTAGCGTCGTCCGACCCGCGGACCCTCCGCGACCAGCGCCAGGTCCTTCGGGAACGAGCTCACTAAGACGCTCGAACCACCGTCGAGCGTCGGCGCGGATCGCGCCGCCAGTCGGACAAGCGGGCAGGACCCGCTATGGACCACCCGGCACCGAGGGGCCCCGGCGGCCTACCTTACGAGGTGGGCTGCCCGGCCTTTTACCCGTGAGCTGTGACAGTTCTAGTGGCCATCCCGCCGCACGTTCAAGCCCGACGTTGGCGAGAAGTACACTGGCAAGACCCATCCGTCCGAGTTCCTCAGCATCTACACCATCGCGATGCAGGCTGCTGGAGCTCGCGACGACAAGGTGCTTGCCAACTATTTTCTGCTGGCGCTGAAGCCCAATGTGATGTCTTGGTTGATGCACCTGCCCGCGGATTCCATTTCTTCTTGGTTGAATCTGTGCCATGAGTTCGTTGGCGCCTTCACAGGAGGCCACCAAGCTCATGGCCAGGCCAGTGATCTGCATATCATTACCCAGAAGGAAGGGGAAACCCCGCGCAAGTACATCCAGAGATTCAGCCGGGTGCAGTACAACATCACCGACGTTCATCCCGCTGCTGCGATCAGCGCGTTCCACTAGAACGTGCGCAACCTCTACGTTCTGGCTGATAGGTGCGCCCGGGCTGAAGAGGGAAGGAAGTACCCCGGCGAAGACGCTGGCGAGGAAACCAACTCTACCGATGAAGACGCCGCTACCCCGACGAAGAAGGGACGGCGTCGCAACAGGAAACGCGAAGGCAAGGCCGCGCTTGCCGTTGAGGGATCTGACGACACCGGTGCCGGCAAGAAGGTCAAGGCAGACGCCCTCGACAAGGAGATTGCCGGGTGCGCCGCCTGCCGGGCCTTGGCGGCTACCGACAAGCCAGGAAGCTCCGGCAAGCAATACTGCAAGATCCACCGCACCAAGGGCCACGACCTCCAGAACTGCCGACAAGTCGAGCTGCTTGCTGAGAAGCAAAAAGCTGAGTACGAGAGGCAGGACAAGGAGAAGGACTAGGACGGTGCTGAGGGATCCGGCAAGAAGCGTGGTAGCCAAGGAAGCCGCCCCGGCAAGGACAACCAGCAAGAGAGGCCCGCCCGGGGCCGTGACAAGAAACAAGAAGACGATAACCACGACGAGGAAGACGAGTCTGGTGAGCAAGGGTTCCAGAAGGCTACGGAGGCCATGTGCGTCGATGGCGGCGCCTCGCTGCATACCTCTCACCGCCAGCTCAAGCAGTGGGCGCGTGAGATTACAGCAGCGGGGCCGTCGTTCAACGCTCAGAAGCCACTGAAGTGGTCCAGCACGCCCCTCATCTTTGACGCCGAGGACCACCCGGACCACACTACCGTGGTCGGGTGTTTGCCATTGTTGGTCTCACCAACGATACACAACCTCAGGGCGAACAAGATGTTGGTTGACGGCAGGGCTGGCCTGAACCTGATCTCGCCTGTCGTGATCAAAAGATTGTAAATCCCTGATGGAGACCTCAAGGAAACGGGCACGTTTCAAGGGGTCAATCCGGGGAGGAGCCAGCCGGAGGGGAAGGTCACACTGCCCGTGACGTTTGGAGGAGAGTTGAACTACAGGACGGAGAGGATCATCTTTGACGTGGCCGAGATCCCCTTGCCCTACAACGGGATCCTCGGCCGCCCGGCACTAGCCAAGTTCATGGCGGCATCACACTACGCCTACAACATGCTAAAGATGCCCGGGCCGTTGACCATCATCTCCGTCCCCTCCGACAAGAAGGACGCACTGATCTGCGCCGACCAACTCTACCGGGAAGCAGTTGCAGCAGCTGCCATCAAGGCACCTGCTCCTGCCGCTGAAGGCCCGGGAGGGAAGAAGAAGCTCGGCAAGACCTCTCGCACCCACTCCGGCAAGCGCACCTCCTCGGAGTGTTGTGCTACCGTCGAGGACGTGCCAGAGAGCTCTACCGACAAGAGCAAGAGATCCAGAGCCGAGCCGCTGCAGACCAAGAAGGTTCCCATCGGGGAGAATGGCACGGGAGGGGCCTTCACCATAGGCTCCACCCTCGATAGAAAATAGGAAGGCGCGCTCGTCACCTTCCTGCGGACAAAGTCGACGTGTTTGCGTGGCAAGCATCCGACATCCCCGTTGTTCCCAGGGAGGTGATTGAGCACCACCTAGCTGTCTGCCCCCACGCGCGGCACGTCAAGCAGAAGGTCAGAAAGCAGGCTCTGGAGAGGCAGGAGTTCATCACAGAGGTGATCAGGAAGTTGGAAGCGGCAGGTTTGGTGAGAGGAGTGCTCCACCCGACGTGGTTGGCCAATCCGGTAGTGGTGCACAAGGCGAATGGGAAGTGGAGGCTTTGTATTGATTATACAGATGTCAATAAGGCTTGTCCTAAGGACCCCTTCCCATTGCCGCGCATCGACCAGATTGTTGACTCCACAGCCGGGTGCGATCTGTTATCATTCCTCGACGCCTACTCGGGCTACCACCAGATCTTCATGACAAGAGAGGATGAAGAAAATACAGCATTCATCACCCCATGTGGTATGTATTGCTTTTTACGGATGCCTTTCGGGTTGAAGAGTGCTGGCTCAATGTTCGCGAGAGCAGTCCAAATTGGGTTTAAACCTCAGCTCCATAGAAATATGGAGGCATACATGGATGACATAGTGGTCAAAACCAAGGACGGGCCAACTCTTGTGCAAGATCTGGAAGAGACATTTGCCAACCTGCGAAAGATCAACCTCAAGCTGAACCCTGAGAAGTGTGTCTTCGGTGTTCCATCTGGCAAGCTTCTCGGGTTCTTTGTGTCGCAACACGGGATCAAGGCAAACCCACACAAGATCAAGGCTATTGAGCAGATTGAGGCGCCCAAGCGGATCAAGGATGTGCGTCGGCTCACCGGCTGCATTGCCGCCATGAGCCGATTCATCTCCAAGTCCGCCGAGCGCGCCCTTCCCTTCTTCAAAATCTTGAAGAAGGTAGGCCTAATAAAGTGGATGCCAGAAGCCGAGGCAGCATTGCAGGATCTGAAGAAATACCTTTCCTCCACGCCAATACTGGTTGCGCCTAAACCACAAGAGCCGTTGCTGCTGTATCTGGCGGCGACGAATCAATTGGTCAGCGCCGCGCTGGTGGCATGGAGGGAGGTCAACGAGGAGGCAGTGACGGCAGAAGAACCAGCGGATGGCAAGCCCATAATTCCCGGCAGGGCCTGGTGCCGGCAAGGCAAGGCCCCCGGCAGAGTCTGATGCCGCCGAGGCAGTGCCCGCGCAGTCAAGTGAGGTGGTGCGGAAGAAGAAGATGATGCAGCACCCGGTTTACTTTGTTAGCTCCCTCTTGCAGGGAGCTAGATCGAGGTACTCCAGTGTGCAGAAATTGCTCTTCGGCCTCCTTATGGCCTCGAGGAAGCTGCGTCATTACTTCCAAGCCCACGAGATCACTGTCGTCATCCGCCTCCCCTTGCAACGGATACTGCATAACCCAGATGTGACTGGAAGGATTGTGGAATGGGCCTTGGAGTTGTCAAGCGAGTTTAAAGTTTGAAAGTACCTCGACAATTCAGAGCAGAGTCTTGCCGGAGTTCATTGCAGAATGGACCTCGACGCCTAACGAAGAAATCCAGGAGACCACTCTCCCCGGCAAGGAAGCAGACAGCGACTGGATCATGTACTTTGATGGGGCTTTCTCGCTGCAAGGCGCCGGTGCCGGTGTGCTGCTCGTCACACCCACCGGAGAGCACCTCAAGTACGTGATCCAGATGCACTTCCCTAGGGAGATGTCCACCAACAACACTGCTGAGTACGAGGGATTGCTTGCCGGTCTCAGGATCGCGGCAGACCTCGGGGTTCAGAAGCTCATCGTCAGGGGTGACTCGCAGCTCGTTGTCAGACAGGTCAACAAGGATTATCAGAGCCCATTGATGGAAGCTTACGTAGATGAGGTGAGGAAGCTGGAGGAACGCTTTGATGGTATCCAAGCGGAGGACGTCCCCCGAGCGGAGAACGACATCGCCGATTACCTGTCAAAGCGTGCCGCATTCAAGCTACCTGTGGAACCAGGTACCTTTTTGCTCAGTTTAACTCAACCATCCGTCGAACCATCAGTGGGGTAGAACAAGCAGAGGAAGTCAGGTCCCGGCAAGTACTTTCCTACCGAGCCCCTGGGGCTGCCGGCAAGGGTGCTGCCGCGGATGCTGAGCCTGCCCAAGAGCAACTGGCTCCGGCAGGGCGTCAATCCCTAGCCGTAGAGACAGCCGCTCCCATGGTGGAAGAAATGCCTTTGGTCCTTGTCGTCGAGCCCCAGGCTCCGCCATGGGCGCAGCATACCGTCCAGTTCCCCCAAACAGGGGAACTTCCTGAGGAGCAGGAAGAAGCGGAAAAAGTAGCCCGTCGGTCCGCCTTGTACCAGTTTGTCGATGACGTCCTGTACAGGAGAAGGCCAAACGGTGTGAAATTGAAGTGCATCCCCCGAGAGGAAGGACTGGAGCTGTTGTCGAAGATACATGGAGGCATATGTGGCTCCCACATAGGGTCGAGGGCCCTTGCCGGGAAGGTGTTCAGGCAAGGTTTCTTCTGGCCCACCGCCCTCCAGGATGCGACGGCACTAGTAACCAAGTGTGAAGCGTGTCAGTTCCATTCAAAGAAGCTTCATCAACCAGCTCAAGCCCTTCAAACAATCCCTCTCTCCTGGCCATTCTTGGTCTGGGGGCTCGATATACTGGGCCCTTTCCCCCGCGCTGTCGGGGGCTTTGAGTACTTGTACGTTGCGATCGACAAGTTCACAAAGTGGCCGGAGGTGGAAGAAGTGAGAAAGGTGACTGCTCGATCAGCTGTCAAGTTTTTCAAGGGACTGGTCTGCCGTTTTGGTGTGCCAAACAGAGTCATCACCGACAACGGCACGCAGTTCACGAGCCACACCTTCATGCAATACATTCAAGACCTCGGCAGCAAGGTCTGTTTTGCTTCCGTGGCACACCCACGGAGCAACGGCTAAGCGGAGAGGGAAAATGCTGAAGTGTTGCGAGGCCTAAGGACAAAGACTTTTGACAAGCTGCGCAAGAGCGGAAGGCGCTGGATTGATGAATTGCCGGCGGTTCTTTGGTCGATCAGGACGACGCCAAATCGAGCCACCAGCCAGACACCTTTTGCCCTGGTATACGGGGCAGAAGCAGTTCTCCCCACGGAACTCATATACGGGTCACCTCGAGTGCTCGCTTATGATGAGCTTGAGCAAGAGCAGTTGCGCCAAGATTACGCAACGCTCCTTGAGGAAGATCGTCTTCGGTCGGCTGTGAGAGTAGCGCGCTACTAGCAAGCCTTGTGCCGTTACCATAGCCGCAAGGTTCATTCCCAAAGCTTTGAGGAAGGCGACCTTGTTCTTCGGCGCGTTCAGTCGGCCAAGAATTCCAACAAGTTGACGCCAAAGTGGGAAGGCCCTTATCGGGTAATACGAGTCACCAGGCCCGGCGTAGTCCGCCTGGAGACCGAAGATGCTGTCCCAGTGAGCAACTCCTGGAACATCGAGCATCTTCGCAAGTTTTACCCGTAAGGCGCGGCTTGCCAGGCCTCCCGGAAAGCCAGCTTTTGTACAAGATTTGCCGACAAGGCATGTAACCCTTTGTACAAAGCTAGGCACAGACCTTGAGCATAAATAAATGAAGCGCTGGCGCCCTAAGTTATAGCATGCATGCTAGGTCGAGTCTCTTCCTTGGTTAGGGTTGATAGTGCTTAGCGGCGACTAACCCCTAGCCTAGAGGTCGAGTGCGCGTCTATCTGTTTCTTTTCTGTCCTCCTTTGGTTCGCAGGGCACATGAGCACTTGTGCTGAGCTACTTGGAAGAAGGGAAACGGACCGGCATCCCGACCCCGGCAAACCAGAGTTGCCGGGGGCTGCAAGCCCAAGGATCCAACCGCGGCAAGACAAAGTTGCCGGGGGCTGCAGATCCAGATAAGTCTTTCATCCTCTATCATGCATTTCGTAACGGAACTGGGATATGTGAAGCCTCGTTCTGTTTCTAGGCCACCGTGCTCTCCTTTTCTATACCCAAGGATTATCTCCTAGGCCCGGATTAGGTTGTAGCCGCGGTGGCAAGGAAGTAGAACAAGGAGCCTAAGCCCGCTTCATCCCTGCCTCCGCCAAGGGTGCGAGAATGGTCGAGTGAAGTAGGGGGACGGCAAGGCCTGTTGCCGGGTGAAAACGTTTATCTTAAATTATAACAAGGATTCGTTCCTTGTCGCGGGGTCTTCCCACGAACGAAAAACCCGACAAACATCCCTTTTTCATTAAAAGCATCCCACATAGGTACATTCCGTACGGAATGAAAAACTTGAACAAAGGGGATTACAAGCTTTAAATTTAACAAGGCCCGAAGGCTTACAGATTAAAAAAGAGATAAGGTGCCCGTGATCCATTTCTTGTCCCTCTCCTCAGGAGGCAGGTCAAGGAGGCGAGAGGACGAAAGGGGCGCCTAGGCAAGCTACGAGCAGCAAAAAGCACCAAGAGAACACCTCGGTGGCCGCCCACGGGTAGGCCGGTGATGACGGTGCCGGGAAAGGAGCTGGAAAACGAGGCGGCAGGACTGGCAGTACGCGACGAAGGCGTCGGTGCCCGTGTACTCTGAGTTGACGGCCTTGCCGCCCGCCCTCTTCCTCTTCCACAACCTCCCGATGCCAGCCGCCCAAGGAGACGGCCCCGAGAAGTTCAAGGATTTGGCCCCACCCCCGGCAAAACCCTGCCAGAGGAGCGGCCAGGTGCAGATGCTACCACTGCCGCACCCACCCAGGCGCGGGGCCTCCGACGCCTAGTCGGACTCATCCCCGTCATCTGCCCCGCTGTCCTCCTCATCACTTTCGCTCGAGGAAGAGCTTCCATCGTCGGAATCTCCATCGGAGGAGCTCTCCACGTAGGACTTCAGGCGAGTCCCGAAGTCTCCGAAGACCTTGACGGAGAGCACGCCGTCCTCCATCAATTTGAAGTAGAGGACGAGTCCCGCCGTCAGGCTGTGGATGCAAGCGAACGTCTTCCACCCACGACGGAGGTACATGACCCGAGGAGCCGGAAAGTCGACGTCGACCCGCGTGCCCCCATTCCCACAACCCCTCATGTGCAATCTAAGGGATTGGGGCCGGTCATGCTCCATCTCCCGAGCGAACGGGGCGGGAGGACGGAGACGGCGACGCGGAGGCCGGCGCAGCCTAATGAAGAACAAGCGGGGCTGGTCTCCAACATGGCCTTCCATCGGGAAAGGCACCATTGGCGGGGGCGAAGCCGGCGCGCCGCCCCGTCCTCCTCTTCCCCGAGCACTACGACCTCTGCCCCGGCCTCGCCCACGGCCTCGCCCCCTCCCCCTTCACCTCGCGGCCGGTTCCACCACCACGGGCTTAGGAGGAGGAGGGACGCGCTGTCGAGCGGCGACCCTCGCCGCCACCGTCGAGGGAACCGGATTCCCTTTCTCCATGGCGAGTGAAAGGAAGAAGCAGAAGCAAGAGGAGACAGATTACAGAAGAATGCGGGACGCCATTGTCGGCGTTCTGGGAATGGGGGTCCCCAGACTTGCCTGCCTGCGGCCCATAGCGTGGCCAAGCAGCAGGCCGTATGGCCCATCTTCGTCAACAAGGCACCCAAGACCCTCGCGAGGGTCCAAGCCTCACGAGGAAGACGATGCAAGACCTCCTCTAGAGTGGCGTAGCCAAGCAGGCTCACGAGGAGCGGAGATATCAAGGCGAGGTAAACCTCACGAGGCTCTCGTGACGTGAGCCATGACGAATGGTACCAGGTGGGTGCCAGGTGGGCGCCAGTGCGCGCAGCGTCCCTATTTCCTCTTTGGTGCTAAGGAGGCCACCGCAGGCGAAGAGTACCGAGCAATCGGGCAAAGGTTGCCATATTGGTGCAACGAGACCGAGACCAGGAGGACGGCAAGGCGGAGGTCATCGTGGAACCCAAGACGGCGTCACTCGAGAGCTTTTCGCAGGCGAAGACCGCTTTTGTCAGGATAGCTTGTACTAGTTGTCCCCCTTCAAATTTGCCCGCCGTTGTTGGCTCCCTTCCCGCTCAATATTTGGGAAGAGGACCAGGGCGTCTATAAATAGGACTAGCCACCACGATAGGAGGCAACTGATCCCGAACTAGTTCAGATCATCCTCATCTACACAAGCACAAGAACACCTCAACCTCAGGAGGCTGTTCTTCCCTTGTACTGTTCATCATCAGCCCAAGAGGCAATCCACCACCACCACACTCGAGTAGGGTATTACACCACAACGATGGCCCGAACCAGTATAAACCTCATGTTTTTCTGTGTTGCGAGTTCGTCGAGTTCGTCCGCGAGATCTTAGCGAGCTAGAGCGTAGATCGGTAGGAGGGAGAGACATCGCGTGCACCCCAGTGTTTGAACCTTAAGGGTTTGCCGGAACCCCACATCCGACATTTGGCGCGCCAGGTAGGGGTGCGCTGTAGTTTCCCTTCCATCTGTTCGTTGCTCCATCGCTCCGTCATTTCCATGGCGGACGCTCGCCGTGCTCGAGCTGAGCGTCGGGCTGCCCTCTCCGCCCGCGTCGCTCAGACGGCTCGCGTAGGCGGGCCACCTCGTCGTTCTCCGTCTCCTGCCGCCAACGCTACCACCGGCCTGGCGGGGAACGAGCAGCAGGCGTCCTCGCTGCATCCTTCGGTGCGGCAAGACGGACGCACCGCGCTCCCATGGAGGCACGGGCCACGCTCATCACGGCGAACGAGGTCATGCGTTACCGCCCCGTCGACGACCTCTATGAGGAGTGGCTCGACCCCGTCGCTGAGCTCGTCCGCGCCGTAGGGGGCTCTTCGGTGCCGCCCCACTCTCTGCCACCCCCTCAACCAGCCGCGGGCGACGGGGCTCATGGCATACCTCCACCACCTCAACCCCAAGACGGTGCCTTCGCACCAAGGCGCGCGCCTCTGCGGCGCGATCCACCGCGCCCGGCGCCCGCGCATGAAGAAAGAAGCTGCCAAGAAATCCCCCGGCCACGAGAACCTGCGCCGGCGCTCCCCGCGCCACCTTGTCAAGACCGCGTGCCGCCTGCAGTGGTGCGGCGTGGACCTCGCCAAGACCAAGCTCCACTTCAGAAGTGGCCCCCGGCGACCACGGCCGGCTGCCGCGCCTTCACCCCCGAGCTGCGTAGCGTCGCCTGGCCAGGCAAGTTCAAGCCAGATCTGCCTGCTCGCTACGACGGTACCGCCGACCCCGCGGAGTTCCTGCAGCTCCATGAGCTGAGCATCGAAGCGGCCAACGGTGACGAAAAAGTCATGGCGAACTGGTTTCCCATGGCTCTCAAGGATGGGGCCCACTCCTGGCTCCTGAACCTGCAGCATGGCTCGATCTCCTCCTCGGATGAGATGTGCGACCGCTTCGTCGCCAACTTCCAGGGCACTCGCGACTGCCCATCGGCCGACGGTGATCTACGCCGCATCCAGCAACAACCAGGAGAGACCCTCCAGAAGTACATCCAGCGCTTCAACAACACCCACCTCAAGATCCCCAAGGTCACAGATGAAGCCATCATCTCCGCGTTCTCGGACGGCGTCCGTGACGTCAAGATGAAGGAAGAGCTCGCTATCCACAAGGAGCTCTGCACATCTCAGGAGCTGTTCAACCTGGCGACCAAGTGCGCAAGAGCTGAGGAGGGGCGCCTCTCTCTCCTTGAGCTGCCAGCTGCAGGAGCGGAGGAGAAGAAGGCCAAGGCCAAGGACATGAAGCGCAAAGAGGCAGTAGTGCTCGCAGCGGAGCCCGACACCAAGGGAGGCAGAGATTAGCCTGAGTCATCCAAGAACGGCCGACCGTTCTGCGCCTTCCAAAACCTGAATACCCACAACACCAACGACTGTCAAGAGCTCAGAGCCATACGGGAAGGACGCTACGGTCGACGCCCCGAGCGCAACGACCGGGGCTACGGCCGCGGAGGAGGACGCGGAGGCGGACGCTGGGACCACCGTGGCCCGCGCCGGGAGTGGCGCGACCGGCCTCGTGAGGACCGCTGGCAGGACCAACCTCGCGAGGGCGCCTGGAGGGACCCGCCTCGTGAGGATTGCCCCTAGGGCAACGCCGTTCTTCCCCTGCTGCCGCCACCAAGAAGGAACGACGACCACCACCAGGACGAGGGGGCTGGGGGCTTCCAGGAGCCGCCTGCGATCACCTACATCTTGGGCGGTGCCCAGGCCCCAGCCTTTCAGTGCATCTTCAAACAGTTCGCTCGCGAGGTGAACGCGGTGCTCCCCAAGCTCGAGGCCATGCGCCCGCTCAGGTGGTCCCAATGTGCCATCACCTTCAACTCGGCAGATCAGCTCAAGTGCGCAGCCACCGCTGGTGCCCTCCCTATGCTGTGCTCCCCAGTCATCAGCAATGTGCAAGTCACCAAGACTCTCATCGACGGCGGCGCAGGGCTCAACGTCCTGTCCGTCAACACGTTCGACAACCTCCAAGTGCCAGATGAGCAGCTCCAGCCAACCAAGCCTTTCTCAGGAGTGACCGACGGTTCCACCACACCGATAGGGCAGGTCCGCCTGCTTGTCACCTTCGAGGAGCGCAAGAACTATCGCACCGAGCTCATCGACTTCGACGTCGCGCACATCCTCCTGCCGTTCAATGCCATCCTCGGGTATCCAGCCCTGGCCAAGTTCATGGCAGTCACTCATCACGGCTACAACGTTCTCAAGATGCCAGGAAGCGGAGGAATCATCACGTCCCGTGTGAAGAGAGGGATGCAGTGTGCTCCCTTGAGCGCGCCTTTCAAGCCGCAGCAATCGACGACCCCGACAGTAGAAGTGAAGGCCCTCCGGAGACCATCCCCAAGAAGAAGCTGCCGCGCCGCGCAGGACCCCAAGAGGATGGCGTCGCGGCAGGAGCATCATCAGGACCAGCGCCCGCTCCAGGGGCGCCTCCCTCCACTGCATAGGAAAGCGCGCCCGGCGCCCTCCTCAGGCAGGGCTCGAGGGCTCTCTTCTGGAGAGCCTCAGACCTTGCCAACCTCACGACGGAGGCGCTTGGGCACCACTTGGAAGCGTGCCTCACGGCACACTTTCCTAAGGAGAGCACAGGGAAAGCAGTGCCCACCACCCAGGAGTTCATCACCAAGACCACCCAGGAACTGCAAGAAGCAAGAGCCATGTGCGGCCACAGCCGCTCACAAGGCGCAGCTCCCCATCTAGGCGAGGATGCCGGACTGCATGTCTGCGTCGACGTCCCAGGGCTCAGCAGGGCCACATCTCAGGAGCGCTTCTGGCCATCGCGTGTGGGCCGCTGCGAGGGCCCACCACACAGCTACGTTCGCATGCCCTTCGGCTTGCCGAGCGTGGCATCGGCCTATCAGCCCAACATGCGGCATGTCCTGGTGGCTCAGGAGGCCAGGTTCCACGCCGTCCTGGAGGAGATGGAGACGGTCTTCAGGGAACCTCCTGAACCTCCAGAGCCTCCCGAGGCTCAGGGTCGGTGGCTCATGAGGAGCCATTCCTTCAACGCGCGGCTTCAGCTGCACCAACTCTACTTCGTCTACAGAACCAGGTGACATCTTCCAAGTTCGTTTAAGCTAGGAGCGCCCCTCGGGCTGCATTATTCCCAGGCCACATGGGTCCGTCCCTGTGGCATGTATCCCTTTTGCTTAAGTCTTTAGCTTACCTTGCTGGGGGCGCTCCTTGGGCTGCATCATCCCTAAGCCGCTCGGGCCAGACCCGGTGGCGTGTATCTTCCTGCATTGATCCAAGTTGATCTGCTCTTCATGCTTAACCTGCCAACGGCTCTCGCCTGCTCGATTGCCACCCGCCACGGGTCTGTTCATCCTATGAAATTCGCTTGCATGTTAAATGGGGGGCTCCTGAGCATCGCGACTCAAGAGCTCTCACTGGCTCTCCAGCTCTCACCCCCTGGCCTTGTCCACGGCATCGTGACCTGGCATACCAGCGGCGGCTTAGCTCGCTCGAGGGCTGGGACCTGAGGATGTAGAGTGCTTGCATCTAACTGCCTTGTAGGAACACACAGTCACGAAGACTCAAGACCAGGCGCAACCCGCCTTGTGGTAGGGCCTCGTGAGTCCCGCGCTGGCTCACGAGTGCCCAGATACACCTCGCAGCCCTGCCGTGCAAGCCACGTGTCAGGGCGGGGCTGTACACGCCCTGAGGGCTCCTCCCGGAGGGGGGCCCCCATCCCACGCCCAAGTGGAAGCACCATGCTCCGCGCTGGCTGTCAACACTGCCGAGGAGCGGCTATGCCCGTGCACAAGTGGAAGCACTATGCTCCGCGCTGGTGATAAACAACTGAGGGCGACCCCACGGTCGTGCCAACCTCCTGGAGCCTAGAGCTCAGCGCCCAGCCTTACCGCACCGCCTCCCCTCGGGAAAGCCGCTCATGGGGCTGGGCACGGGGGCTGCCCTCGGGTCACGCCCAAGCGCATGCCACCTAACCAGGTCCACCGGACCTGGGCATCGCGCGCCCCTCCCGAGGCCTCGGCGAGGGCAGGTATGGGAATTGTTTGCACGTCAAGGGGGACTCCTGAGCATCGCGACTCAGGAGCCTAACTGGTCACGTAGCCCCTCACTCCTTGGTCGGTCTTGGTCTCCGGTCAGCCCAATGGCGGTTGAGGTATGCGCGGAGCCGGGCCCTGCCGACGTAGAACATTAATCTACCCCCACGAACTCTCCCTATATGCTATTTGCGCGTCAAGGGGGACTCCTGAGCATCGCGACTCAGGAGCCTAACTGGTCACGTAGCCCCTCACTCCTTGGTCCGTCCTGGTCTCCGGTCGGCCCAATGGCGGTTGAGGTATGCGCGGGGCCGGGCTCTGCCGACGCAGAACGCAAAGCAAATAGGAAGGAAATCGCGAAATCTCGAAGCAAATATTACAAGCATATTGTCCTCACAATACCAAATAAAAAGTCTAAACGCCTCCACAAGGCCTGATACATGTCGCAGGAACGGAACGGGAAGAATGGCCGCGGGTCACCTCTAGACATCGCTGTCGCCTGCGAAAGGCGCTCCCTTGTGAGCGGTTTTGTCTTCACCACCAGCCGCAAGGTCGACGACGCTAGACAGAGGAGTGGAGACAAAGCCGCGGAACCTCCTCAGCAAGGCCCCCACCTGATCCTGCACGGCCGCGGCAGCCGCCTCGTATTGATCTTTAGCTACAGGCTCCAGCAGCTCGTCAAGGCAAGCGTTGTGGTTGCGAAGGTGCAGGTGGCTAAAGACGCGAGTCAGTGCGGCTGAAGACAGGATGCGAGTTTCTGCCTCCGCCATGGGACCGAGACCATCAACGACCTCCTCAAGCGCTTTCACCACGAGAGGAAGCAGCTGGGCGGGGCCGTCCTCGTCGGTGTCCAGAGGCTTCTCCAGGCCGTGCTCGTAGAGCGTCTTCAGCGCCTTGCGAGACCTCTTCTCGAGATTGGCAAAGGCCACGCGGTCTTCGGCCAGGACTCGCGCCTTGGCATCAAGATCGGCCTCCCTCGTCCCCATCTTCCGCTCCAACTCTTCCAACCAGTTGCGCTCGGCGACCTGCTTCTTCCCCAGCTCCGCCAACTCAGCATCACGGTTCTTGACAGCGTCCTCCCGGGCCTTCATCTCCTCCTCCTTCGCTTGGCGGCAGCGCACCTCTTCGGCATGCTGGTCGTGCAGGCTCTGCAGCTCGCCCTCCAGCACTTCGCAGTGGTCACGGGCGGCCTTGGCGTCTTTTAGCGCCGCCTCACGATCGGCTGAAGCGTTGGCGGTTCCTTGCTTCTCCTTCTCGGAAGCCGCAGCAGCCTGGCCTAGCGCCGCGCGAACTGCCAGGTCGGAGTGAAGCCAGCCAGAGGCCAACTCCAGACACGCGGCCACCAGGCGCGGGTCCGCGCTCAGGACATCCGCCTGCAGCTGTGTCATCTCCGAAAGGGCACGCTTCAAGGCGGCAGCAGGAGTAGAAGAACCAGGGAGTGGAGATGCAGCAGTGGGAGGAAGCGACATCATCACCAGGGCTTGGGAGACCGCGGGTTCCGGAGCAGCTGGGACCTCGTCAGCCATACCAAGTACCGGCACCTCCGGAGCCAGGCGGGCCATGGGGGCTGACTCCACGCGACGATGCTCCTCTTGGCCTCGCGAGGACGATCGGGCCGGGGAGATGCGGGCGCTGTTGCCTCCTTTCTCCGTGGGAGGCACGGCCGCTGCATCTTCCTTCCTCCTCTTCGCCGAAGATGTCGACCTGATCAACCAGGGGCCAGTATCAGGAATCAACGAGTAAAAACAAGGACAAGGCGAAGCTTAAGACACTTACCGATCCACTTCGATGTATTCCACTGACCGCTTGGGAAGCTTGAAGCCTGACAGCTTCGGGACCTGAGGAGCAGGCGTTCGGGCTCCGGCAGCGCCAGGCGGAGTAGAGACAGAACCAGAGCCCGCCCCATGAGGCGCCAGGGCGGGGACGGCACCACGGGCTACCAACAGAAACCTACCCTTCGTCGGGATGAGGGGTTGCTCCCTCTCCCCTTGGAAGGCATCGGCCTCGGCATCATCAGGAACGGCGCGGAGAATCTCGGCCTTGCTCAGGGGGGAAGTCTCCCCCACCACTTCTAGGGTCTTCTCCCAGTCCTCCTCCTCTTCTCCCTCTCCGCAGGACTTACCAGAAGACACCTCCGGCGGTTTCTATGCCGTAGGAACTCCCGGAAGCGTTGGCGGCACCAGTCCGTGCACATCAAAGGTCGGCCTGGAGGCGACAAATTCCTCCCGGTCCCTGCGTTGGAACACGGGAACGAAAGCGCTAGGCGGGTACTCCTGGTTGTCCCCGACTATGAGGCGCTGGACGGCGTCCAATTCATCGCCAGGCAGGTCCCCTGGCCTCAGGCGGGTCTTGTTCTCCTCTTCTTCAAGCTCCCAAAGGGGGCGCGCGCGCTGGAGTGGGGCAACCCGCAGCGTCAAGAACTCCCTCAGGAGCATCGCCCCCGTTTCCTTGGCCGCCCTCGCGTTGCCCGGCCTCAGGTTGGTCATCATGTGCCCCAACACCAACGATGCCCGCTCTTCGGCAAGCTCCGCCTTGGGCCACCCCCCGTTGGGAGGGGGCGCCGCTGTTGGCAACGCCAGATGCGGGTTGGCGCGATGGGCATCCACCATGACCCATTTGGATCGGATGTTGTAGGCCCTCTTCCCGGTGCTCGAGATCAAGTTGGCCTTGCTGCATGCAGTGAAATTAGCGCACCCGGAGGTGTGCTCGCCGCTGACGCGGAGGAAGAAGAAATGGCGAAGGAGCGCCAAATGCCTGCAACCCATAGTGGTCGAGGACTACATAAAAGATGGCCAGGAGGAGGACAGAGTTGGGATGGAGATGCAATGCCTGCAACCCATAGTGGTCGAGGACTACATAAAAGAAATAAGAGAAGGGAGGAACCAACCCGACGGCAACGCTGCTCGAGAAGAAGGGGAAGATGGTGCTCCCCTCAGGCTCTGGCTCGTCGGACGCAATACGGAGCTCCGTCTTCCCCCACTCATTGCTCTCGCCCGCTGTCAGCAGGCGCACAGAGGCGAGGCTCTTCTCCGTGACGGTGGGCACCTCGAGGGCCGGCTCATACCAAGCCGGTGCTGAGGAAGTCTTAACCTTGCGCGGTGCCATGGGCGGCGGATGCAGATCAAGGATGGAGCAGATCTGGAGATAGCGGCGGCAACGAGCGAGAAAGGGAATCTAGAGCGAGGCAAGGAATAGGCAATGAAGGAAAGAACTGCTCGCGCCAGCCTTTGTTAGGGCAAGCAGTTGCCGAGGCAGCGTGGGGAAGTGGAGACGCCCACGTCCAATCAACCGCCATGCGTCAACGAGGCCGCAGGCCTGTTGGGGCCCGCGGTGCTCCGAACTTGACCCTTGGCTTCGCCGTGAAGCCAAGCCCGATTGCACCTTGGGCCCGGGGGCTACTGTCGGCATTCTGGGAACGGGGGTCCCCAGACTTGCCTGCCTGTGGCCCACAGCGTGGCCAAGCAGCAGGCCGTACGGCCCATCTTTGTCTACAAGGCACCCAAGACCCTCGCAAGGCGGACGATGCAAGACCTCCTCCGGAGTGGAGTAGCCAAGCAGGCTCACGAGGAGCGGATATATCAAGGCGAGGTAAACCTC
This sequence comes from Triticum aestivum, assembly GCF_018294505.1. Taxonomy (NCBI): domain Eukaryota; kingdom Viridiplantae; phylum Streptophyta; class Magnoliopsida; order Poales; family Poaceae; genus Triticum; species Triticum aestivum. The sequence goes on from NC_057805.1 coordinate 281,970,709, forward strand.
ACGAGGCTCTCGTGACGTGAGCCATGACGAACGGTACCAGGCGGGTGCTAGTGCGCGCAACATCCCTATTTCCTCTTTGGTGCTAAGGAGGCCAGCGCAGGCGAAGAGTACTGAGGCATCAGGCAAAGTTTGCCATATTGGTGCAACGAGACCGAGACCAGGAGGACGGCAAGGCGGAGGTCATCATAGAGCCCAAGACGGCGTCACCCCAGAGCTTTTCGCAGGCGAAGACTGCTTTTGTTAGGATAGCTTGTACTAGTTGTCCCCCTTCAAATTTGCCCGCCGTTGTTGGCTCCCTTCCCGCTAGATATTTGGGAAGAGGAGCAGGGCCTCTATAAATAGGACTAGCCACCACAGTAGGAGGCAACTGATCCCGAACTAGTTCGGATCATCCTCATCTACACAAGCACAAGAACACCTCAACCTCAGGAGGCTGTTCTTCCCTTGTACTGTTCATCATCAGCCCAAGAGGCAATCCACCACCACCACACTAGAGTAGGGTATTAAACCACAACGGTGGCCCGAACCAGTATAAACCTCGTGTCTTTCTGTGTTGCGAGTTCATCGAGTTCGTCCGCGAGATCTTAGCGACCTAGAGTGTAGATCGGTAGGAGGGAGAGACTTCGCGCGCACCCCAGTGTTTGAACCTTAAGGGTTTGCCGGAACCCCACATCCGACAGCCATCCCCCCTTCCCCCTCTTTATAAAGGGGCGGGGTCAGGGCTCGACCGCCCCGCTCGGCCAATCCAGCCACTAGAGACGCAGGGAATCAGGACCGACCCGCTGCCCCAACCAGCGACAACCCGGTTTCCCGCCTCCACCGCTTGCCACCCCAGGCGCATGAAGGACGCGTGGCGGACATGCAGAACTGAGGGGACGGGTGAAGCGACCTCTCCCCACCCTGTGATCGTGGGAAGTGGACGCCTTGAAGACCGCGACCCGCCCCGTTCAGTAAATGAGTCGCGCCTCCACGCCTCCCTCTGTCTACAGGGAAGGCGCGAGCCGCCTCTTTACTGCGATATGACTCAAGCGTGTGGAAACCGGCCTGCGCCTGCCGCCCACGTCACGCACACCCCCACGTCGTGCCGCGCGCGCGGGTCGTGGGAAGCGAAGCGCGCAAAGAGTTTTACCGTGGTAAAAACTGCCCCGCCTGCCCGCGCACCGTTTTGGGCCTGGCCCAACAACGTGTTGCGCTTATGTGTGGCCCAGGCCCGGGGGCTCCTGTTGGTGTACGAAAAGAGGGGCACACTTTTTTACCCCTTTACCTGTGCACGGGCAGTCGGAGCCACGCCCACGGTCACACCAAGCAGAACAGGGGAGGTGAGCCAAGGCAAGACCGAAGCCCAAGATAATCAGAGCAACGCCAAGGCCGAGACCACAAGGAGCAGAGGGACGAAGCAGGCTCCCCCGGCAAGACCCTTGCCGGGGCAGCTCGCCCCACACAAACTGAGCGAGCCACCCTTGAACCCACGGTCCCCAACGCCATCATCCACGTGGGGCCAGGGCTCGGGAAGGCACCTCTGTGGTGGCATGCTGATCTTTGTGAAGACATATTCAAGATCAGATGAGGATTAGAAGACGACGATCCTCGGCAAGATCCTTGCCGAGGAAGGCCACCAGACCCCCGGCAAGGCCCTTGCCGGGGACGACAGCGCGCCACGGCAAGACACTTGCCGGGCCACAGGGCAAGGCCCTCACCAAGGACGCCAGCAGGGCCACCGCCAGGCCCACGCCAACCAAGCTTCCACCGCCGTTCACATGCAGCTGCTAGCCCAACTAGCTGGGCGGGCACCTGCGTGGCAACATGCAGCCCCTAGGCAAACTCATCGAGCGCCTGCGTGGCGGCATGCAGATCTTCGTGAAGGCTCCACCACCGCGCCACCTCAGCTGCCTGCCTGCCTACATGGCGCCGCACGCATCGCTGGCCAAGGCACGTGTCGAAGCAAGGAGGAGTGGCGACGGATGGGACGGGCCTCGCCCACGTCCCCGATAAAGCAGGGGGACACCTAAGCTACGCATTAAATGCGTCTTCTCCTGTAATACGAGCGATAAGCTCAGGGCCCCGTTTGCGCCTTCTGGCTCACGTATATGATAGTGTCGCTAGCATCCATATGACAGAGAACCCGGCCCGACATGACTAGTCGTGAACCCAAAGTGGCACTAACTTACGGGGACAGGCATACATGAATCAACATCGAGCATGTCGGTTAGCAGCGTGCGAATCCGGGCTGTAGCACTGGGCTAACAGGACTCCGGTGAACCGGGCTGTAGCAGGCTGGGCAGGACTCTGGATGTCACCGCATGACATTTCCCGAAGGGACAGACATAGGAACGAAGTGAATCACATGCCGGCCAGTCAAGTGTTCCGGAGCAGTAGTGCTGGGCTAGCAGGACTCCGGTGAACCGGGCTGTAGCGGACTACTATGGCTCATGGAAGCACATGACTACATTTCCCCATAAGAGAGGCTAGCAAGGATAAACAACTAGGTTGTCGCATCCCACACATACCAAGCATTTCAATCATACACACAATATGCTCGATATGTGTAAATACAACATGGCATCACAACAAAACTCTACGACTCAAAGTATTTATTCATTAGGCTCCGAGGAGCGAGATATTACAAACATGGGTCTCATGACCCAACATTCAGAGCATACAAGTCAAAGCACATGGGGAAGCTTAGAATGTACCCAGCAAGACTTACATCAAAACTAGCTACATATGCATCAGTATCAACAAACGGGGTGGTGGAGTTTGACTGCAGCAAGCCAACTTTGACTCAGTGGCTATCCTAAGCTATGACTGCAAGTAACTCTTTTGAGGTGGCGCACATAAGTCCACATATTCCCTATTTCAATACACCACTATGGATCCGCTCCCGTCTCCCTACGAGAACGTCATCCATAGCACTCATGCTTATCTTGCGCATTTTAGAGTATCCACTTTCACTTGTCTATGAACTGTTATAGGCAACCCAGAGGTCCTTCACCACGGACGCGGCTATTCGAATAGATGATGTTAACCCTGCAGGGGTGTACTTCTTCACACACGCTCTCACCACTTACCGCCGTTTACATGACATGTACTCGGCAACGTTCAAGCGGAAGCCCAACGAGGGTGTCGGCCACAGCCTACCTAAATACTCAAGCCTCTAGTCCAGGTTTATTGCCAATTCAGGTTCCATCCACAGGGAGTCCGGCCGAGGTTTCCACATACGGCCCCGAACGATGTGTACAGGGTTCCGCGACACCAAACGGGCGCCCCGCATACCCGGCCACGTGCCTACCGCATCACAGCCCACCCCTCGGGTCAGCGCTGCGCATGGCCTACAGCATACTACAAACACCAGAAACTACTTGCAACTCCTGGACAAAGGACAAGGGCGGTTAAGAAGCCGAGAGGGTCCATTGGTTTCGGGCCCAATGCATGGTAGTAGCTATTCATGGATCACAAACATAGATCTCAGTTCCTGAGGACGGCATCAGTGAGGCAACCCGCCATGTACTCCTACATGGCCTCTCACCGCTACCTTTACCAAATCATGTTCACACACTTAGCTCACACATAGTAGGACATGTTCATCACCATTCCAATTCATTCCCGATGAATCAGACCTGACTCAACCCTAAGCAGTAGCAGGCATGAAAAACAAGCATGAATGAGTAGGCACATCAGGGCTAAAACAACTCCTACTTATGCTAGTGGGTTTCATCTATTTACTGTGGCAATGACAGGTCATGCAGAGGAAAAGGGGTTCAACTACGGCAAGAAGTAACAGATGGATCATTGTTGTCCTAATGCAGTAAAGGAGAGCAGGAGCGAGAGAATGGGATTGTATCGGAATGAACAAGGGGGTTTTGCTTGCCTGTCACTTCTGAAGATAGTATAGTTCTTCATCGGTGTCATCGATCACATCGTCGGTAGGTCATCTACTGAGAGGGGGCAAACACCGGCAACAAAGAAGGAAACACAATCAATGCAATGCACAATATGATGCATGAATGTGACATGGCGAAATGAGTGTGTTGAGCTAATGCAACTAATCCCAGAAGGGTTTGAGTCAATTTGAACCAAGGGTTCAAATTCCAACTCAAGTTATGAATTTATAAAGTACATTATCATGTTTTGATCTAAACAGCAAGGTTAAGTTGCTTTGTCATGCATGAAACCAGTACCGATGGATAGATTGAATTTTTCTGATCAAATTTCATATATAAATCTTTGCATTTGGATTTACAGATTAATTTCTATGAATTTTTGAAGTTTGTAGCATTTTCTGGAATTTCCTATATAAGAATAAATCCAGTAAATGCTTTATTGCGTCAGCAGTGTGTCAGGGTGACGTCAGCAGTCAACGGGGACGGTCCAGGTCAAACCTGACCGGTGGGTCCCGCGTGTCAGTGTCATTAGTCTAACTAATTTTTAGTTAGTCCTAATCCTAACTTAATTAGCAGGCAGGTCCCACTTGTCATAGACCCAGGGGGTCAAACTGGGTCCACTCGGGGTCAACTCGGTCAGCGGGGTCAAACTCACCGGCGTTTAGCCGCTGGCGAGGCCAAACACGGCAGGGCAGTGCGGGATTCGTGCTCCGGCGACCAAAACGACGGCGGAGCACATCTGCGTGATGCGGGGAGTGAGCCGCGTCAAGCGGTGGAAGTGGGTGGAGCTGGGGTGGCCGGAAACATCGCCGGCGATGACCTTGGCGGTCGCCGGAGTTCGGGCGAGGTTGAAGCCGTCGCTATGAGGCACGGCAAGGCGCGTGGGGAGGTGCTATGGGCTTCTGCGAGTGCGGTGAAGACCATGGCGTGCTCGGAATCAAGCCAACGTGGCTGTGGCCACGACGGCGAGGGGCTCAGGCGGCAGCGCGTTTCGGTCCTCGGTGAAGCAGCGGCTATGGCGAGGAAAAGAGCACGTGAGAGAGGGGAAAAGAGGGAGGGGCTCACGGTGTTTCGAATGAAGGAGACGGCGAGCTCGGGGGCAGCCTGACGGCGACGTACGGGCGACGGTGATCTCGGTCAACCCGAGGTTGAAGAAGACGGCGGTGAGGGCGTTCGGGCGCGTCCGGCGACGGGTGGCTCGGCGGAGGGCTTCAGCGAGAGGATACGAAGCTCGAGGGCACGAAGGCGAGGCGAGGCGGTGGCTCTGGGCACGGTGGCAGCGAACGGTGGCGACGGCGGCGCTCGGTTGCGCTCTGTTCTTGCGGGAGAGAGGTCCAGAGGGGAAAGTGAGAGAGGAGAGAGGCAGAGGGAAACGAGGGCATCTCCGTGGCGCGGTTGGAAGCGCCGAGACGCCGTGAGGTGGCAAGCAGGGGCTGGCGCGGCTCAACTGTGCGCCGGGCACGCGGCTGCTTCTCCTCCTGGCAGGAGAAAGAAGACAGTGCTGCCCCTGGTGGGCAGGGCCGCCAAGTGGACTGGCCAGCTGGGCTGCCCAGGTGAGCCAGGTAGGTTTCTCTCTCTCCTTTATTTCCTGTTTTTCTGTTTCTTCTGTAACTTTGTGGCTTTTCTAAAAATACTAAAACTAACTCAAAAATCATGAAACTTCTCATGCCCACTGTATGGAATATTTCCAACAGTAAACATTTTAGTTTATGATTATTTGGACATTTAAAATATTTTATAGCATTTAAATGTCCAAATGCAAATAACATATGATTTAATCCAGTGACCTTGTGATGTCCTAGAAAAGTGTGCACCATTTTTGTCAGAGGTTCTAGACCAAGTCAAAGATGATGAACATTTTAGAAGGGCATTTCAGGTTCATTGAAAAGAATTTTGGTAAACCCTAGTTGGATTAAGGGGGTGCTGGGGGTTCTGTCATCCCCATTTCAACTTTCTGAGAAATTTAGACATGATGCACACATGAAGGGCTAGCCTAGTGCATACCAGAACTAGGGATGTGACAACTCACCCCAACTAAACAAAAATCTCGTCCTGAGATTCAAGTCGTGAGGTAAGAAGACAGAGGGACACAAGCTAATACAATCTTCGTGATCCAGATGTCTTTCTCGAGGATGTTGATTCATTGCATCACCTTGATCTTGATGTCTTGCTTGAGAACTACATCCAACATGACAACGAGAAGAAAGGGAGAATTTTAGAAGAATCGATCTTCTTGAGGTTCGAGCAACATAGGATCATCTTAATGATCACAAGATTAACTCACGGAATGAGACGTAGAAACATCTCTAGAGCTGAGAGGCAAAACATGCACCAGGAGGGAGAGAAGAAACAATTTTACGAGGGTTTCAAAGTAGCGAGGAAACAATTACCATGATTCCATATTGGGACACCTTGGGAAAGGTGACTCATAGAATTATTCCCTTAAGTGGCAAAAAAATTACTTTTGATACAGAGATCATTGGAACTCTCTATACCAGCCTAAGGAAATTCACAAACGACCGTTTGAAGGAGTTCGGAGGAATGGCACACTCGGGCTAGAATGGATGATGTGGACTACCTTGTTGAAGACAACGCAATGGATGATTTTGCTTATCATCAGAAATGGATGGGATCCATTGGTAGGTCCACATTGGAAGATGATCTTGGACAGCAACTGCCGAGAGGGGCAGCCCATGGGAAATTGGCACAATGGCGGTACAAGCTGGGAACAAAATGCAAATGTTGGGAATGTTCCAACCATCATATCTGCCTGAGATTCAGATCTGGTTGGTGTCAGGATATTCCAGGCTCATCAAATCTAGAAAAAAAATGAAAGTTTGCAACACAAATCGACGAGATGACGTTGCGAGATTCTCGGGGAGTGAACTACGATAGCAAGCTCCAACACATGAGCTGGTTCTTCTACATACATGTGAACACGTTGTCCAAGACAAGCATGACCACATAGTAGTCTTACAATGAAACACTACCGAGTTCTGATTGGGAACCATCATTACGGAGAGCGAAGTCCTACGCATGTACCTTCGGGTCCTTAAGGATTAGCACTTAAGAACTTATTTTCCTTGAACAAATCAATCAGTGGCTTGGTGTGCTAGGGAATACATATGGAGTGGAGGTAATTAATCTACCAAACCATAGAATACATTCGCACATGCATAACTGACTTGGGATGGTACCAGAGGAAACAAAAACAATCTTTCTCGAACTCACGGCGGCAACTTGCACCAAATGCACATGAATTTGAGGAAGTCACTTCTTCCATCCAAGCATAAGCTTCATGAACGGAACACGAAGGCATTGCTTACAAAGTTTTCAACACTAGGTTGATGTTCAACATGAATCATGGGGGAGACAAAATGCTGCTGAGGGGCTCAACAACAACTCATCGGAATTTCCATATCACTGGACTTCCACCATCATGTGAACACGGTGATAGAATTGGTCAGACCAGAAGATGTAATGGTGTATGCTTGAGGGATCAACCACGAGTAAGACAACATTACGAACATCGTTGATTCTGATTTGACTTGATGATAGCCCATACTCAAGTCAAAGTTTTGACAAGGCAATAGATCCAACAACTGATCACAAGGACCAATCGATGGAGATATCATCTTTCTTCAACACACACAAAAGAAATCCCTTAACATGAACTAAGTCAGACAAGCTTTTATCTTCCAACTCTCCAAGTTGTTGTTTGGCTTAACCAACTAGCTCAGGGGTATCCAACACAGATTCTTGGAGAATGGGTGGTTTGGAGGAAAACCAACATGATCACGAACTCAACATAGCGGACAGGTGACAACCTGGTAATACTTCCGAGAAGATATTCGGAACATCACGAACCACCGATATGTTACTAAGCTCGAGAACAATCTTGCTTTTCAAGGCAAGACGATGTGATCAAAAGAGCAAAGGTTTGACAAAATCCTAACTCATCGACCGAAGAGTGCACCAACAAAAATGGACTAGGTAGCACGATCAGTCCTAGGATGGTGATTCAATAACCAACACACTAAGGATGAGAAAATTGTCCCATAACTACCAAGCATCGGACTTGCTAGGAGTATTGATTTCACGCATCACAGTTCACTTGTCGGCATTGTGGTTACAATAACAGGGAACCGAGGAATGAAGCAATGATGGCGAGAAGTATAACTGCGTCAAGAATTCATAAGAGATGGTGCAATTCTCATGACAATCCTGACATAAAGTGGTAATACTCCAGGGTAGAACAGAGCAAAAGCTGGATTGGCATTTGATCTGCAGTACACAACTACTTTGACCCAATCCTGGATATGGATGAGGTACTGGAGTTTGTTTCTCCTAGTCATTCTGGAATAGAATGGCTTGATGAACCACAAGAGTAATAGGCATCGATAACACGAGTGCACGACTACTCCTGACTACAAATTGATAGACGGAGGTCAGAATACAACTAATGAGGGACAACTCAAAGAACATATGATTTTGTGAGTTATGGATGCATGAATTAGCATGTCGAAGGAGCTCAACATATTTCTTCCGGATAACCCATGCAGAAAGGTTGAACTGGCAGAATCACAATATAGAATGGAGAACTCATCGAGGGCACTCCTGTTGTGATCTTTTGATCCAACAAACTTCTGCCATAAGTGGTTCATAGTATTTGGAAGAAGGAAATACCACAGACCTCGAGGACTAATGCAAAGGTTACTAATAACCTAAAGGAACAAGCAAACACTATCAACATGAAGTAAGTAGGGTGAATCTCGGGTTCAATAACCCAGGAATAGAATGCCTACTAACTAAGTGGCATCACGGGATGCTTTTGAGAATGATGGCCAGAATCATCACACTGGGACACAAAACATGGCTAGATTACTAGGTAATCTTCTAAGACAGCTAGGGCCATAATAATAACTCCAACATATATGTCAAGGCAATGGAGTACCTCAATAGACCGTTTAGTGCGCTTAATCTGGCCCAAAAGGACATCGAGAACTGGGAGGAAGGATTTGCAAATGCATAAGATTCTTTAGATACCTGGGATGACTCGGACAGCATAACGGATATAAATGCCCAAAAATATTGCAGACATCCTGCAAAATAGTGGCATGACCACTCAACATCACAATATCAAGGTTCTGAGGCCAGCTATGAACATACGGAAGTAGTAGAAACTGAACTGAGACTTGAAACTATCAATTCTATAAGTCTATGGATTAGTAACACGTCATCCTGATAGATAGATGAGAGGGCCTAGTTCTTAATCGCCATAGAAAATAAGAGGTTGACTCAGATCAGAAGGGCATAAGGTAAAGGAGTGAAAAGAACATTACATTCCCTTCCACAATGAATTCCCTTATATAACTAAAGCATTTCTAGACTCAACTTCGACCAGTTTGGCTTGGTAATCCTACAGGCAGTCAGGCTCTGATACCAAAGCTGTTATGTAATGCCCCGAGACCGACGCTCCAGACACTTTCCATGTTTTGCATTGTTGCCGTGTGTTATTTTTGTTTGTTGCATTTCATCATAGCATCATGCACTTTGCATCTGCATGTTTTCATAAAGTTTGCATCCGTTCGTAGTTGCCGCGTCCCTGCTCGCCTCCGTTGACCTTTCTCAGTCCAACCGTTCTTGTGTTGTCCAACCATTTGACCCTCTCTGCATAGTGCACTGACCCCCTCGCGCGCGCCCGGAAGTTGTCCCGAACCCAACCCGCTCTGTCATGACCAATGGGTCCGGATCATCCCCTAACATCTACAAAGCATCTCCGTTTTCTTATTAGGACTCCCTACCTATTTATTTCTCGGCCGTCCGATTATGATCGGAGGGGCTAGATAGCCCTTAACCTAATCCACGTGATGTATATATATATATCATCCAACCCTAGATCCTAGGCACCTTGTCCCATCCTTCCATTCCCTCTGCCGCCACCAGACGAACTCCCTTCGCTCTCGGGATCTTCCCAGATCCCTCCCGATCCACCCACCTACCTCCCTTGGTTTCTGCTACTGCCCAATCCACAGCCTCCAATGCCTCGTCCCTGAGCCGAGCACCATGGAAGAGGAGCAGCACTCCGCCCTCTCCCTGCTTTGCACTTGAACACCAGCCGCATCGAGCGCCCGCAGCTCCATTCCCGTGCGCCTCCTCTGCTCGGCCTCGCCGCCGTTCCGCCTCCCCCAGCAAGCTCCGGTGATCTCCAGGACCCCGCGCCGCCGGAGCTGCTCCGTCCGCCGCCCGAACCTGCCAAGACGAGCACCAGCAGGGCCGCCCTCTCCTTCCCTATCTCTCCTTTCTTCTTCCCTTCTCCCTCCCGTCTCATCACCCTGCCTCTTCTCCACAGGAACTGGCGCGCCGCCTGACTCCCTCGATCTGCGACGGGAAACTCCTCAAGCCGCCACCAACTTCTTCCAGGAGCCCGTGGCCTTCTCTGCTTCCCCTCCTCGTTCCTCGCCAGTAGCAAGCTCCGCAGCGCCAAGTTCCCCTGATTCCTCTGTGTCGAGCAGCAGCTCGAGCGCTGCGCTCGATCGCGCGCCTCGTCCGCCCCGCCGCAAGCCGACCGAACCAACGGGAATCGCCTCGACGCCGTCCAAGCTCCTCCATCGGCCACCTCTACGAGCAGAGCCACCAGACCAGCAGGCATGTGCCTCGCGCCTTCTCCTCTCCTTCTATCTCTTTTCTTCCCTCTCTGTATCTTCTCTGAATTTTCCCCGCCGTGGTCGCCTCTCCGTAGGTCGCCGATGCTTCGACGGGATCAAGCCACCGAAGCTCCTGCACCAACCCTGCCGTCGCCGCTCCACGCCCCAAGTCCCTCGCCTCGCCGCCCCTTCGCCCGCTCGTCGGAGCTCTGCTCCAGCCGCCGCCCGCAGCTCCGTGCATCGAACAGCAGAACGATCGCACGAGCAGCGCTCGCGTTGACCGCGCCCTTGCCCAGCGGCCTCGCTCGGCCTGCCTCCACCAACTGCGCCTCAACCCATGGTGAGCCACCGCAGCGGGCGCCTTCCACTATTGGCCCAAGTGCAGATTCGGCCCGTAGATGTTTTTTCCAGTTCTGCGAATTTAGCATTATCCCAGGATTTACCAGTCTTGGAGAAAAACCCCTCATGTTCATGCATATAGTAACTAATTAACCGTGCCTCGGTTTAAAATGATTTGTATATGAAAAGTGCTTATAATTTAATCTAGTGTCATAATATGCTGCTCGCATCCATGTTTAAAATGTTTAAAATGCTGTTTGTTTAATTTTGCTCAAATGCCATGTTAAAATGATTTAATCCATAACTAAATAACCGTAGCTCTGATTTAAATAAACTTTATATGTAAATGGGGTAGAATAATGCATAGATTAACTTGGTGCACATTATTTTGCTATTTAACAACAATAAAATTGTGTTTATGGCAGAACAGTAGCAAATTCAAAATATGCATATGAGGATTTTCCGGAATTGTTGTTCGTTGTTTCCGACCTCATTTAAATTGCCTAGATAGGTAGTTTTGCTATGATTCACATCTTGCCATGCTTAACCATAGTTAATATTGTTGGGTACATAAACAGGTGAGAACTAAATAATTGATGTTGTGTTTCGTCAATATGCAACTCGTTGCATATTGAGCTCCACTTAATTTGTAGTGTTGTTTGTTGCATTTGCCATGCCATGAATCATTAAATCGGACATGCATCATACTTGATTTTGCATCATGCCATGTGTATGTGGTGGTTGTTTGCTATGTTGTTTGTTTCTTTCCGGGTTGCTTCTCTCGTTAGCTTCGGTTTCGTTCCGGAGTTGTGAGGATTCGTTCGACTACGTCTGTTTGTCTTCTTCATGGACTCGTTCTTCTTCCTAGCGGGATTTCAGGCAAGATGACCATACCCTCGAAATCACTTCTATCTTTGCTTGCTAGTTGTTCGCTCTAGTGCTTTGCCGCGCTACCTACCACTTGCTATATCATGCCTCCCATATTGCCATGTCAAGCCTCTAACCCACCTTTCCTAGCAAGCCGTTGTTTGGCTATGTTACCGCTTTTGCTCAGCCCCTCTTATAGTTTTGCTAGTTGCAGGTGAAGATGAAGTTTGTTCCATGTTGGAACATGGATATGTTGGGATATCACAATATCTCTTATTTAATTAATGCATCTATATACTTGGTAAAGGGTGGAAGGCTGGGCCTTATGCCTGGTGTTTTGTTCCACTCTTGCCGCCCTAGTTTCCGTCATACCGGTGTTATGTTCCTTGATTTTTGCGTTCCTTACGCGGTTGGGTGATTTATGGGACCCCCTTGACAGTTCGCTTTGAATAAAACTCCTCCAGCAAGGCCCAACCTTGGTTTTACCATTTGCTACCACCTATCCCTTTTTCCCTTGGGTTCTGCAGACTCAAGGGTCATCTTTATTTTATACCCCCCCAAGTGCCAGTGCTCCTTCGAGTGTTGGTCCGAACCGAGCTGCCTGCGGGGCCACCTTGGGGAAACTTGAGGGCTGGTTTTACTCGTAGCTAGTCTCATCCGGTGTTGCCCTGAGAACGAGATATGTGCAGCTCCTATCAGGATTTGTTGGCACATCGGGCGGCTTTGCTGGTTTTGTTTTACTATTGTCTAAATGTCTTGTAAACCGGGATTCCGAGACTGATCGGGTCTTCTTGGGAGCAGGTTTATCCTTCGTTGACCATGAGAGCTTATAATGGGCTAAGTTGGGACACCCCTGTAGGGTATTTTCTTTTGAAAGCCGTGCCCACGGTTATGTGGCAGATGGGAATTTGTTAATATCCGGTTGTAGAGAACTTGACACTTGACTTAATTAAAATGCATCAACTGTGTGTGTAACCGTGATGGTCTCTTTTCGGCGGAGTCCGGGAAGTGAACACGGCTTTTGGGTTATGTTTGACGTAAGTAGGAGTTCAGGATCACTTCTTGATCATTACTAGTTGACGACCGTTCCGTTGCTCCTCTTCTCGCTCTTATTTGCGTATGTTAGCCACCATATACGCTAGTGCTTGCTGCAGCTCCACCTCACTACCCTTTCATACCCATTAGCTTAAATAGTCTTGATCTCGCGGGTGTGAGATTGCTGAGTCCTCGTGACTCACAGGTTCTACAAAACAGTTGCAGGTGCCGACAAGACCAGTGTAGATGACGCAACCGAGCTCAAGTGGGAGCGCGATGAAGCTCTTGTTCATTGTGTTGTTTCGTTTCCTGTTGATCAGTAGTGGAGCCCAGTTGGGACGATCGGGGACCTAGCATTTGGGGTTGTCTTCTTTGTATTTGGTTTTGACCGTAGTCGGTCTATGTGTGTATCTTGAATGATGTATGATTTTATGTATTTATTGTGTGAAGTGGCGATTGTAAGCCAACTCTTTATCCCATTCTTGTTCATTACATGGGATTGTGTGAAGATGACCCTTCTTGCGACAAAACCACCATGCGGTTATGCCTCTAAGTCGTGCCTCGACACGTGGGAGATATAGCCGCATCGTGGGTGTTACAAGTTGGTAATCAGAGCCATCCCCGACTTAGGAGCCCCCTGCTTGATCGAATCGCTGGCTATGTTGAGTCTAGAACAAAAATGTTTTGAGTCTTAGGATTATATATATCGGAGAGTAGGATTCTTTTTACTCCTCAGCCCCTTCGTCGCTCTGGTGAGGCCTCCTGTTGTAGAAGTTTTGATTTTTCTCTCCTCAAATTTCACTAAAAAAATTAGGATCACGCGGGTATCTTGGAATCGTTCCGATGGTTTTGTGACGAGAACATTGTTCTTGGTGCCTCCAGACATTTAGGGGTTGTGGCAGTGTCCCGGGGAGTTGAGCTCTGAGGTGTTGTCATCACAATTTTATCGTTGCAGTTCTGGAATACCTGAGTTTCGCCGACATCGAAAATCTCTTTTATGCAGTTGTTGGTGAGATCACCTCGACGCCACCCAGTACTGGGGCGGGAGTTCGGGAGTATTGCCATAACTCGTATAACGGATGCTTTTCGAAGGTTGAGGTAAATGATTTCCGAAGGTTTCTTGGTTATGTGTTGAAGGATGGATACAGCTGGATCTAGGTATTGTTAGTTTGGGTGAGATATATTGTGTCCCCTGTATCCCCAACACCTGATTGCATAACCAGAAAGTTTCGGGAGTTTATAAGTGGGAATTCAAGTAGCTCCTAGGATATCTTTCCGACAGATGCATGATATGAGATTGGGGTTCGACGTCTAGTGGTCCGCCTTTCCACGGTTGGTTTTACAGTGGTCTCGTAGTGTCTTAAAGAGTCCTTGGCTATGCCGACTCGGGGACGCTTCGTATGTCATGTGCACTGCCTTGTACATGATGGTGTTGTACGATCGAGCCCGTGTGGGCCCCACCACGAAAACTTCGGACGAAATCTCTATCATATGTTTGTTCCGGCTTATTCTGCAAGCCAATCCTTTGTTTTGTTTTGTTTTGTGGTATTCGAGTTGCTTCAATGACAAGTGTTGATTCCATACCTTATTCTAAGCGGTGTTCTCATATTCCTATGTGGATACTAATCATTCTTGACCATCGAATTGCCATCTTAATTCTATTTCCAACCAGTGCGTTTCTTTTCAAGATGATCCCATCATTCTCCCCATCTGCAAGATCAATTCTAAGTTTTCTCAATGATGTCTGTTTCATTCATCCCAAGTTGCCTTTCTTTTCCCGCCCTCCCACCCTTTTCTACAAGGACTCAGATTTCTTAATCAAGTTTCCTTTTATTGATGGGAAGTTTCTTCATTCTTTTCCTTTAATGTTTTTATCTGGTGATTTCTCATGAATATACTAAGGGAGCTTCAAGTTCATCATTCTTTGTTCTTTTTTCTTCTTCGGTGGATTCAATTCAAGCTTTGTCGATCATATCCTTTCCTCGTTTCAAATGTTTTCTCATGCCGGTGCACCTCTTAATCATCCACCTCTTGCTATTCATGTTTATCTGGAGTGCTGAAGGTATCCCAGAGAATTCATGTTTCTATTCTTAATCCTTTCTAGCTATTTCGAGGTCTTACCTTATTCAAGCCATTTAATTGAACCGGCGCAATCTCTCTTTTAAATCGTTCAACGGTGTATCTGTTGAGTGGGCCCTAACCCACAGGTCTTTTCCCAGGATCTTACCTGACTCTTCTAATCTTCCCGGAGCTTCTCAAATTCATTTCAAAGTTTGACGTAAGAATGAGTTTTCATCAGACATATGTCTTTCTCCAATATCTTTCAAATTCTTTTCATCGTTGGTTCAACCTTTCGAATTTTCATTCCGGAGTGCCTCAACAACTCATGGTGGTGTTTCTCATCGTCATTCTCAACATTTCAAGATCAAGGTAAAAGAATTTCTCTTGAATCTTGGTCCGTTCTCTTGAAGATTCATGGTTCTAACTTGTTGCCATCGTCTCAAATTGTTTCCAATCGCGCAATTCTTTTCACCCATCCGGAGCAATTCATGAGTCTTTTCATTTCTTGATCATCCAAAGGCCATCATTCCAAAAGATTTCTTCGTTCTAAGTTTTCAGCTTCGTTCTCCAATTATTCTAAATTGATGTCTCTTCATTCATCTCCATATTCTCCCGGTGCATCGTTCAAGTATCCTCTAGTCAGCTCGTGATCTATTCGTTCTCATGTATCTAAATTCGCTCAAGTATTTTCGCGCGTTGTTTAATTCTCGCTGTGTTTCGTCCTCTTTTCTTCAATTGTTTTCAATTCTTGCGGTGGTTCATTCAAGATTTCTCTTCCTTCGTTACCATATCAATTTATTCGTTGTTTCAATCCTACCGGTGGTTCGTTGAAGACTTTTCTCAAGTTTGCGCCATATCTATCTTAATCCTTTCTACGAGAATAAGTAGTATGCCAAATCCATTGCTTGTCATCAATTTAATTGGTGAAGGATGAGCATAATGTAATTCTTATTCTTGTTTCATCCAAGTGATTAATTCCTTAATCCGGAGATTCATCAAAATTCTTGATCTCATTTGTTCATCTTTCTTTTTCGGAGTTCCAAGCTTTCTGCATTATCTCGTCGCGAAGCTCCACCTAAATCATTGCAAAGCTTCACCTTGTGTTGTCAACTTCTCTTTCTTTCTATCATCCTTTTGTTTACCAGAGTTCCTCATGGAGGCTCTACATGGTGCTCAACATATGTGTTGTTTTGAGGAGTTCAAGCATTCTTCATCTTGCATTCCGAAGTGCAATTCTTTCTCTATCTTTTGAGGTGGTGTTATGTCATTCTTGATAATTCTCTTCATGTTTCATGATTCACAAGTTGTCAAGAATGAGATATTTAAACCCATCATATTTTCTTCGTCAATGAGTTGTTTCAACCCATAATAATCTCTTTGTTGGAGTTATCTTGGTATAGATTTCAATTAAAGCCTTCTCGAAGGAATGTTGCTATTATGGTGCTTATCAATGATCCAAGTTTTCTCCTATCCTCTCGGCGAGAGAAGTTTTCATCTCTTCGTTGATCTCACGCAAGCAATTGTTTCCGTTAGTGGCGGGTTGTCACCTCATAATTTTGAGATGTGTTCCATAAGTCCACAACAAGCTTGTTCTTTTCATTGTTGGTTTTCCAACAACTCCGTTCAATCCTACTTCGTACGGATGCTCTTTAAAATTCATTTATGGTAGGAGATGTTGGTTTCATTCTTCGTTCTATTCACTCCAACTATCTAACTACCATGCATTGTTTCCGGAGGCATTGTGATATCGTTCTCTTCGACCCATCTTCTTGTTTTGTCAAGATCATCTTCTTTCCTTGCGTATCCATTTAACCGGGGTGTTGTGATATCTTTCAAGTTCTCTTGATCTTATAGAGTTTTCCTTCTCTTTTCTACCGGAGTGATGGCTGAATTCTTTTCGCTCTCATTCCTTCTCTATTTCATTTAAACCGGAGTGGTTTCGAAGTAATTCTCGTTCATTGATTTTTCCATTCTTGTCTTTCAACCTACAAGGTACTCGTGATGTTCCTTGTTCCGCTTTGCCAACAGAGTGTTTGCAATATTGTTTGTCTCCGTTGTATTCTTTATTTCAAGTTGCCCAACCTCTCAAGGTTCGTGGTTTCACTCGTTTGTCGAAGAAGCAACGTAGTTTTACCTCTTCTCTTCCTCTTCCGATTTTCTCCGGTGCCATCCTAGATCTCAAGACGAGATCCTCTTGTAGTGGTGGAGTGTTGTAACGCCCCGAGACCGACGCTCCAGACGCTTTCCATGTTTTGCATTGTTGCGGC
Organism: Triticum aestivum; assembly: GCF_018294505.1. NCBI lineage: Eukaryota > Viridiplantae > Streptophyta > Magnoliopsida > Poales > Poaceae > Triticum > Triticum aestivum. The sequence goes on from NC_057805.1 coordinate 281,987,806, forward strand.
ATGTTATTTTTGTTTGTTGCATTTCATCATAGCATCATGCACTTTGCATCTGCATGTTTTCATAAAGTTTGCATACATTCGTAGTTGCCGCGTCCCTCCTCGCCTCCGTTGACCTTTCTCAGTCCAACCGTTCTTGTGTTGTCCGACCATTTGACCCTCTCTGCATAGTGCACTGACCCCCTCGCGCGCGCCCGGAAGTTGTCCCGAACCCAACCCGCTCTGTCATGACCAATGGGTCCGGATCATCCCCTAACATCTACAAAGCATCTCCGTTTTCTTATTAGGACTCCCTACCTATTTATTTCTTGGCCGTCCGATTATGATCAGAGGGGCTAGATAGCCCTTAACCTAATCCACGTGATGTATATATATATCATCCAACCCTAGATCCTAGGCGCCTTGTCCCATCCTTCCATTCCCTCCGCCGCCACCAGACCAACTCCCTTCGCTCTCGGGATCTTCCCAGATCCCTCCCGATCCAGCCACCTACCTCCCTTGGTTTCCGCCACCGCCCAATCCACAGCCTCCAATGCCTCGTCCCCGAGCGGAGCACCATGGAAGAGGAGCAGCGCTCCGCCCTCTCTCTGCTTTGCACTTGAACACCAGCCGCATCGAGCCCCGCAGCTCCATTCCCGTGAGCCTCCTCTGCTCGGCCTCGTCGTCGTTCCGCCACCCCCAGCAAGCTCCGGTGACCTCCAGGACCCCGCGCCGCCGGAGCTGCTCCGTCCGCCACCCGAACCTGCCAAGACGAGCACCAGCAGGGCTGCCCTCTCCTTCCCTATCTCTCCTTTCTTCTTCCCTTCTCCCTCCCGTCTCATCTCCCTGCCTCTTCTGCACAGGAACCGGAGCGCCACCTGACTCCCTCGATCTGCGATGGGAAACTCCTCAAGCCGCCACCATCTTCTTACAGGAGCCCGTGGCCTTCTGTGCTTCCCCTCCTCGTGCCTCGTCGGTAGCAAGTTCCGCAGCGCCAAGTTCCCCTGCTCGGTCCCCTGCTTCCTCTGTGTCGAGCAGCAGCTCGAGCGCTGCGCTCGCTCGCGCGCCTCGTCCGCCCCGCCGCAGGCCGACCGAACCAACGGGAACCGCCTCGACGCCGTCCAAGCTCCTCCATCGGCCACCTCTACGAGCAGAGCCGCCGGACCAGCAGGCCTGTGCCTCGCGCCTTCTCCTCTCCTTCTATCTCTTTTCCTCCCTCTCTGTATCTTCTCTGAATTTTCCCCGCCGTGGTCGCCTCTCCGCACGTCGCCGATGCTCCGACGGGATCAAGCCACCGGAGCTCCTGCACCAACCCTGCCGTCGCCGCTCCACGCCCCAAGTCCCTCACCTCGCCGCCCCTTCGCCCGCTCATCGGAGCTCTGCTCCAGGCACCGCCCGCAGCTCCCTGCATCGAACAGGAGAACAAGCGCACGAGCAGCGCTCGCGTTGACCGCGCCCTTGCCCAGCGGCCTCGCTCGGCCTGCCTCCACCAACTGGGCCTCAACCTATGGTGAGCCACCGCAGCGGGCCCCTTCCACTGTTGGCCCAAGTGCAGATTCGGCCCGTAGATGTTTTTTTCCAGTTCTGCGAATTTAGCATTATCCCAGGATTTACCAGTTTTGCAGAAAAACCCCTCATGTTCATGCATGTAATAACTAATTAACAGTGCATCGGTTTAAAATGATTTGTATATGAAAAGTGCTTAGAATTTTATCTAGTGTCATAATATGCTGCTCGCATCCATGTTTAAAATGTTTAAAATGCTGTTTGTTTCATTTTGCTCAAATGCCATGTTAAAATGATTTATTCCATAACTAAATAACCATAGCTCGGATTTAAATAAACTTTATATGTAAATGGGGTAGAATAATGCATAGATTAACTTGGTGCACATTATTTTGCTATTTAACAACATTAAAATTGTGTTTATGGCAGAACAGTAGCAAATTCAAAATATGCATATGAGGATTTTCCGGAATTGTTGTTCGTTGTTTTCGGCCTCATTTAAATTGCCTAGATAGGTAGTTTTGTTATGATTCACCTCTTGCCATGCTTAACCATATTTAATATTGTTGGGTACATAAACGGGAGAGAACTAAATAATTGATGTGGTATTTCGTCAATATGCAACTCGTTGCATATTGAGCTCCACTTAATTTGTAGTGTTGTTTGTTGCATTTGCCATGACATGAATCATTAAACCGGACATGCATCATACTTGATTTTGCATCATGCCATGTGTATGTGGTGGTTGTTTACTATGTTGTTTGTTTCTTTCCGGGTTGCTTATCTCGTTAGCTTCGGTTTCGTTCCGGAGTTGTGAGGATTCGTTCGACTACGTCTGTTTGTCTTCTTCATGGACTCGTTCTTCTTCCTAGCGGGATTTCAGGCAAGATGACCATACCCTCGAAATCACTTCTATCTTTGCTTGCTAGTTGTTCACTCTATTTCCTTACCGCGCTACCTACCACTTGCTATATCATGCCTCCCATATTGCCATGTCAAGCCTCTAACCCACCTTTCCTAGCAAACCGTTGTTTGTCTATGTTACCGCTTTTGCTCAGCCCCTCTTATAGCGTCGCTAGTTGCAGGTGAAGATGAAGTTTGTTCCATGTTGGAACATGGATATGTTGGGATATCACAATATCTCTTATTTAATTAATGCATCTATATACTTGGTAAAGGGTGGAAGGCTCGGCCTTATGCCTGGTGTTTTGTTCCACTCTTGCCGCCCTAGTTTCCGTCATACCGGTGTTATGTTCCTTGATTTTTGCGTTCCTTACGCGGTTGGGTGATTGATGGGACCCCCTTGACAGTTTGCTTTGAGTAAAACTCCTCCAGCAAGGCCCAACCTTGGTTTTACCATTTGCTACCACCTATCCTTTTTTCCCTTGGGTTCTGCAGACTCAAGGGTCGTCTTTATTTTAGACCCCCCCCCCCCCCCGTGCCAGTGCTCCTTCGAGTGTTGGTCCGAACCGAGCTGCCTGCGGGGCCACATTGGGGAAACTTGAGGGCTGGTTTTACTCGTAGCTAGTCTCATCCGGTGTTGCCCTGAGAACGAGATATGTGCAGCTCCTATCAAGATTTGTCGGCACATCGGGTGGCTTTGCTGGTTTTGTTTTACCAATGTCTAAATGTCTTGTAAACCGGGATTCCGAGACTGATCGGGTCTTCCCGGGAGAAGGTTTATCCTTCGTTGACCGTGAGAGCTTATAATGGGCTAAGTTGGGACACCCCTGCAGGGTATTATCTTTCGAAAGCCGTGCCCGCGGTTATGTGGCAGATGGGAATTTGTTAATATCCGGTTGTAGAGAAGTTGACAGTTGACTTAATTAAAATGCATCAACTGTGTGTGTAACCGTGATGGTCTCTTTTCGGCGGAGTCCGGGAAGTGAACACGGATTTTGGGTTATGTTTGACGTAAGTAGGAGTTCAGGATCACTACTTGATCATTACTAGTTGACGACCGTTCCGTTCCTCCTCTTCTCGCTCTTATTTACGTATGTTAGCCACCATATACGCTAGTGCTTGTTGCAGCTCCACCTCACTACCCTTTCCTACCCATTAGCTTAAATAGTCTTGATCTCGCGGGTGTGAGATTGCTGAGTCCTCGTGACTCACAGATTCTACAAAACAGTTGCAGGTGCCGACGAGACCAGTGCAGATGACACAACCGAGCTCAAGTGGGAGCTCGATGAAGCTCTTGTTCGTTGTGTTGTTTCGTTTCTTGTTGATCAGTAGTGGAGCCCAGTTGGGACAATCGGGGATCTAGCATTTGGGGTTGTCTTCTTTGTATTTGGTTTTGACCGTAGTCGGTCTATGTGTGTATCTTGAATGATGTATGATTTTATGTATGTATTGTGTGAAGTGGCGATTGTAAGCCAACTCTTTATCCCATTCTTGTTCATTACACGGGATTGTGTGAAGATGACCCTTCTTGCGACAAAACCACCATGCGGTTATGCCTCTAAGTCGTGCCTCGACACGTGGGAGATATAGCCGCATCGTGGGTGTTACATGTTAGGACCCCGATTCCAAGTCACATCGATCTAGCCGGTAACACCTACTATCACTTTCCGGCCTCACGCACGGTATCCCCATGGGTGTTGCCTTACCATGGCCCGGGACCGTTTGCGCCTTTTGGCTCACGTATATGATAGTGTCGCTAGCGTCCATATGACAAAGAACCCAGGCCGACATGACTAGTCGTGAACCCAAAGTGGCACTAACTTACGGGGACAGTCATACATGAATCAACATCGAGCATGTCGGTCAGCAGCGTGCGAATCCGGGCTGTAGCACTGGGCTAATAGGACTCAGGTGAACCGGGCTGTAGCAGGCTAGGCTGGACTCCGGATGTCACCGCGTGACATTTCCCCGAAAGGACAGACACAGGAACGAAGTGAATCACATGCCGGCCAGTCAAGTGTTCCGGAGCAGTAGTGCTGGGCTAGGAGGACTCCGGTGATCCGGGCTGTAGCGAACTACTATGGCTCATGGAAGCACAAGACTACATTTCCCCATAAGAGAGGCTACCAAGGATAAACAACTAGGTTGTCGGATCCCACACATACCAAGCATTTCAATCATACACACAATATGCTCGATATGTGTAAATACAACATGGCATCACAACAAAACTCTACGACTCAAAGTATTTATTCATTAGGCTCCGAGGAGCGAGATATTACAAACATGGGTCTCATGACCCAACATTCAGAGCATACAAGTCAAAGCACATGCGGAAGCTTAACATGTCTGAGTACAGACATCTACAAATGAAAAAGGCTGAGAAGCCTGACTATCTACCAGATCCTGCCGAGGGCACAAGATTGTAGCTGAGGTATCAAGCTAAACGTTGAAGTCCACATGGAACTACTAGCGAGACTGACGTCTCTCTGCAAAACATAAAATAGGCAAACGTGAGTACAAATGTACCCAGCTAGACTTACATCAGAACTAGCTACATATGCATCAGTATCAACAAAGGAGGTGGTGGAGTTTGACTGCAACAAGCCATCTTTGACTCAGTGGCTATCCTAAGCTATGACTGCAAGTAACTCTTTTGAGGTGGCGCACACGAGTCCACATATTCCCCATATCAATACACCACTATGGATCCGCTCCCGTCTCCCTACGAGAACGCCATCCATAGCACTCACGCTTATCTTGCGCGTTTTAGAGTATCCACTTTCACTTTTCTATGAACTGTTATAGGCAACCCAGAGGTCCTTTACCGCGGACGCGGCTATTCGAATAGATGATGTTAACCCTGCAGGGGTGTACTTCTTCACAAACGCTCTCACCAGTTACCGCCGTTTACACGACATGTACTCGGCAACCTTCAAGCGGAATCCCAACGAGGGTGTCGGCCATGGCCTACCTAAACACTCAAGACTCTAGTCCAGGTTTATCGCCTATTCAGGTTCCATCCGCAGGGAGTCCGGCCGAGGTTTCCACATACGGCCCCGGATGATGTGTGCAGGGTTCCGCGACACCAAACGGGCGCCCGACATACCCGGCCATGTGCCTACTGCATCACAGCCCACCCCTCGGGTCAGCGCTACGCACGGCCTCCAGCATACTACAAACACCAGGAACTACTTGCAACTCCTGGACAGAGGACAAGGGCGGTTAAGAAGCCGAGAGAGTCCATTGGTTTCGGGCCCAATGCATGGTAGTAGCTGTTCATGGATCACAAACACAGATCTCAGTTCCTGAGGACGGCTTCAATGAGACAACCCACCATGTACTCCTACATGGCCTCTCACCGCTACCTTTACCAAATCGTGTTCACACACTTAGCTCACACACAGTAGGACATGTTCATCACCATTCCAATTCATTCCCGATGAATCAGACCTGACTCAACTCTAAGCAGTAGCAGGCATGACAAACAAGCATGAATGAGTAGGCACATCAGGGCTCAGACAACTCCTACTCATGCTAGTGGGTTTCATCTATTTACTGTGGCAATGACAGGTCATGCAGAGGAAAAGGAGTTCAACTACCGCAGCAAGTAACAGATGAATCATTGTTGTCCTAATGCAGTAAAAGAGAGCAGGAGCGAGAGAATGGGATTGTATCGGAATGAACAAGGGGTTTTTGCTTGCCTGGCAGTTCTGAAGATAGTATAGTTCTTCATCGGTGTTATCGATCACATCGTCGGTAGGTCGTCTACTGAGAGGGGGCAAACACCGGCAACAGAGAAGCAAACACAATCAATGCAATGCACAATATGATGCATGAATGTGACATGGCAAAATGAGTGTGTTGATCTAATGCAACTAATCCCAGAAGGGTTTGAGTCAATTTGAACCAAGGGTTCAAATTCCAACTCAAGTTATGAATTTATAAAGTACATTATCATGTTTTGATCAAAACAGCAATGTTAAGTTGCTTTGTCATGCATGAAACCAGTACCAATGGATAGATTGGATTTTTCTGGTCAAATTTCATATATAAATCTTTGTATTTGAAGTTACAGATTAATTTCTATGAATTTTTGAAGTTTGTAGCATTTTCTGGAATTTCCTATATAAGAATAAATCCAGTAAATTCTTTATTGCGTCAGCAGTGTGTCAGGGTGACATCAGCAGTCAACGGGGACTGTCCAGGTCAAACCTGACCAGTGGGTCCGGCGTGCCAGTTTCATTAGTCTAACTAATTTTTAGTTAGTCTTGATCCTAACTTAATTAGCAGGCGGGTCCCACTTGTCATAGACCCATGGGGGTCAAACTGGGTCCACCCGGGGTCAACTCGGTCAGCGGGGTCAAACTCGCCGGCGTTTAGCCGCCGGCGAGGCTAAACGCGGCGGGGCAGTGCGGGATTCGTGCTCCGGCGACCAAAACGACGGCGGAGCACATCTATGTGATGCGGGGAGTGAGCCGCGTCGAGTGGTGGCACTGGGTGGAGCTGGGGTAGCCGGAAATGTCGCCGGCGATGACCTTGGCGGTCGCCGGAGTTCGGGCGAGGTCGAAGTCGTCGCTATGAGGCACGGCGAGGCGCGTGTGGAGGTGCTATGTGCTTCTCCGAGTGCGGTGAAGACGACGGCGTGCTCAGAATCAAGCCAACATTGCTGTGGCCACGACGGCGAGGGGCTCAGGCGGCGGCGCGTTTCGGTCCTCGGCGAAGCGGCGGCTATGGCGAGGAAAAGAGCAGAGGAGAGAGGGGAAAAGAGGCAGGGGCTCACAACGTTTCGAATGAAGGAGACGGCGAACTCGGGGGCGGCCTGACGGCGACGTACGGGCGACGACGATCGCAGTCAACCCGAGGTTGAAGAAGACGGCGGTGAGGGTGTTCGGGGGCGTCCGGCGACGGGTGGCTCGGCAGAGGGCTTCAGCGAGAGGATACGAAGCTCGGGGGCACGAAGGCGAGGCGAGGCAGTGGCTCTGGGCGCGGTGGCAGCGAACGGTGGCGACGGCGGCGCTCGGTTGCGCTCTGTTCTTGCGGGAAAGAGGGCCAGAGGGGAAAGTGAGAGAGGAGAGAGGCAGAGGGAAACGAGGGCATCTCCGTGGCGCGGTTGGAAGCGCCGAGACACCGTGAGGTGGCAAGCAGGGGCTGGCGCGGCTCGGCTGTGCACCGGGCACGCCAGCTGCTTCTCTGGCAGGAGGAAGAAGACAGTGCTGCCCCTGGTGGACTGGCCAGGTGGGCTGCCTAGGTGAGCCAGGTAGGTTTCTCTCTCTCTCCTTTATTTCATGTTTTTCTATTTCTTCTGTAACTTTGTGGCTTTTCTAAAAATACTAAAACTAACTCAAAAATCATGAAACTTCTCATTCCCACTGTATGGAATATTTCCAACAGTAAACATTTTAGTTTATGATTATTTGGACATTTAAAATATTTTATAGCATTTAAATGTCCAATGCAAATAACATATGATTTAATCTAGTGACCTTGTGATATCCTAGAAAAGTGTGCACCATTTTTGTCAGAGGTTCTAGACCAAGGCAAAGATGATGAACATTTTAGAAGGGCATTTCAGGTTCATTGAAAAGAATTTTGGTAAACCTTAGTTGGATTAAGGGGGTGTTGGGGGTTCTGTCATCCCCATTTCAAGTTTCCAAATGCAAATAACATATGATTTAATCCTGTGACCTTGTGATGTCCTAGAAAAGTGTGCACCATTTTTGTCAGAGGTTCTAGACCAAGCCAAAGATGATGAACATTTTAGAAGGGCATTTCAGGTTCATTGAAAAGAATTTTGGTAAACCCTAGTTGGATTAAGGGTTGCTGGGGGTTCTGTCATCCCCATTTCAAGTTTCTGAGAAATTTAAACATGATGCACACATGAAGGGCTAGCCTAGTGCATACCAGAACTAGGGATGTGACAGTGGCCGCATTAACAACGGTTGCGTGGTGGTTCGGACAGTTTCCGTATACCGTTCGGCGAACGCCGCATCCGGAACTCGGACTGGCTTGTGAATTCAGGCTTTGCCACGCCTTCACCACGTCACACCGACGCCCTGCATTGACATTGACTTCGGCGCCAGTCCACATCTCTTTAAATAAATTATTTTTGCGAAAAGGAATTATGCAAGGATTTTTTATATATTTATATTGTTCTTTTTGGACCGCACTATTTATGTGTGTAGGTGATCGACTTCGACTGTATCACGCAGTCACTTCCACAAGCCGACGTTGTCGTCCCAATCAGTATAAATCGGCTCGCGTGATCACCTTTTTGGTTGAATTGCCATACCGACATGTTTGGTTGCCTCGGGGACTTCGGCATCGTTGAGAGAACTCTACCTCATCGAGTGTTCGACACACGGGCCATATTTCTTTTATTACTCACTTTGCATAAATTATTAATTATACAACCTTTTTTAATTTATTATTATTCCTATTATCTCCGGCTTGCACTATTTTCTGTGCACAGGTAAATGATCCGGGTCGGGCAGCGCTGTCACCTCGGCGTACCGACATACCACGTCACCTCGGCTGGACCGGGGGCTTCGTCATCACTTCATTAACCCACACCGGGGACTTCGGTGTCACACTGTCGGCCTGCATTGGTCGTGCTATGTCGCCAATTCGTAGTGCCGAGCTCTTCGCTCCGCCACCTCGGGACCGGCTTGGGGGCTGGGACATTGTCCCTCCACAAGCTTGGGCCATGCATCAACACCGAGCACATTAACCAGCTAAGTCACTTTCATGCTCGAAAACTTTTAGTTTTAAATTTTGTTCGGTTCGACCAAGCATTATACTTTTTTGGCAAACAGTTGTATGTGAAAAACTTCCTTGTCAAAACATTGTTTGTGACACACAAAATCAAATACCCCATTTACTTTGGGGCTTCCTTTATGAAGCCTTTCCTCCTTCATATGATTATACTTGTATGGCTTCCTTCCGTGTTCGTGTATTACGCCACAATATGCACCATGTTGACTTAATTGTTCCGCAAGCTGGGTTGCCTTGCTCCTGTGTTTACCCCTACGTTCCTGATTGTTCGGCTAGGGAGTAAAGGGAGCACTTCTGCGATTGTCACGATCGGGTCATCCGAGCTCGGACCTCAGACTGGGTGAATCCGAAAGCTATGATACGTCTCCGTCGTATCTATCATTTTTGATTGTTCCATGCCAATATTATACAACTTTCATATACTTTTGGCAACTCTTTATACTATTTTTGGGACTAACATATTGATCCAGTGCCTAGTGCCAGTTCCTGTTTGTTGCATGTTTTAAGTTTCGCAGAAACCCCATATCAAACGGAATCCAAACGGAATAAAAACGGACGAAGAATATTTTTGGAATATTTGGGAAATATGGGAGGAAGAATCAACGCGAGACGGTGCCCGAGGTGGCCACGAGGCAGGGGGCGCGCCTGCCCCCCTGGGCGTGCCCCTGACCCTCGTGGACACCCCGTAAGGCGGTTGGAGCCCTTCTTTCGCCGCAAGAAAGCTTATATCCGGATAGAGATCGTGTCCAAAGTTCAGCCCAATCGGAGTTACGGATCTCCGGTTATAAAAGAAACGGTGAAAGGGCAGAATCAAGAGCGCAGAAACAGAGAGAGACAGAGAGACAAATCCAATCTCGGAGGGGCTCTCGCCCTTCCCATGCCATGGATGCCAAGGACCAGAGGGCAAACCCTTCTCCCATCTAGGGAGGAGGTCAAGGAAGAAGAAGAAGAAGAAGAAGAAGGGGGCCCCTCTCCCCCTCTCTTCCGGTGGCGCCGGAACGCCGCCGGGGCCACCATCATCACCGCGATCTGCACCAACACCTCTATCATCTTCACCAACATCTCCATCACCTTCCCCCATCTATCTACAGCGGTCCACTCTCCTGCAACCCGCTGTACCCTCTACTCGAACATGGTGCTTTATGCTTCACATTATGATCCAATGATGTGTTGCCATCCTATGATGTCTGAGTAGATTTTCATTGTCCTATCGGTGGTTGATGAATTGCTATCATTGATTTAATTTGCTTGTGGTTATGTTTCTGTCCTTTGGTGCCCATCATATCAGCGCGCGCGTGGATCACACCATAGGGTTAGTTATATGTTGATAGGACTACGTATGGGAGGGCAAGAGTGACAGAAGCTTCTACCTAGCATAGAAATTGATGCATACGTGATTGAAGGGGGACCAATATATCTTAATGCTATGGTTGGGTTTTACCTTAATGAACATTAGTAGTTGCGGATGCTTGCTAATAGTTCCAACCATAAGTGCATAGAATTCCAAGTCAGCGATGACATGCTAGCAGTGGCCTCTCCCACATAAAACTTGCTATCGGTCTAGTAAAGTAGTCAATTGCTTAGGGACAATTTCGCAACTCCTACCACCACTTTTTCCACACTCGCTATACTAACTTTATTGTGTCTTTATCTAAACAGCCCCTATCTTTTACTTATGTGCTCTTTATTATCTTGCAAACCTATCCAACAACACCTACAAAGTACTTCTAGTTTTATACTTGTTCTAGGTAAAGCGAACGTTAAGCGTGCGTAGAGTAGTATCGGTGGTCGATAGAACTTGAGGGAATATTTGTTCTACCTTTAGCTCCTCATTTGGTTCGACACTCTTACTTATTGATAGAGTCTACAATTGATCCCCTATACTTTTGGGTTATCAAGACCTTTTTCTGGCGCCGTTGCCGGGGAGCCATAGCGTGAATGTTCTCGTGTGTGCTTGTTTGCTTTATCACTAAGTAATTTTTATTTGCTGTTCTAAGTTGTTCTCTATCCTTAGTTATGGATATGGAACACGAAATACCAAAAAAATTAGGTTTACTTCCTACTCATGGAGATGGGGAACCTCCTAGAACCCTCGATGATCATTATGTGAAAAATATTATGTACTACTTTGATAATCCTGAGAAAACCTCATTCAATTATGTAATGGGAGACACGTTGGATCAACGCGGATACTTTAGGGATTATCGCTTGACTCAAAAAGGGAAACTATTATGGGATCAAATTTATATGTTGAAGTGGTATGCTAGGCAACTATGCTTGAGATATGATTATACTTGTTGCTCTAGGATGAAGTCTCCACACCTTCCCTTTTCATGCAAATTTAATGATAATGAAACCTTGGCTTCTTATGCTAGAGGTATATATGATTACTATGATGTGGAACAAATAGAAGAATTTGTTGCTTTTATGGGTGCTTATGAAATTGAATCTTTGTTTAACGAGTGTGAAAATCTTTATGATGCTGTTTATAGACCTGAAAATTTAGCTATCCTTAAATATTGCTATGAGAATTATGAATACAATGCCGATATTGATGCATTTATTGAGAAAGTCTCCGCTGTCCAAGAAGAGACTAATATTTTGCAGGAGTCTATGGAAGAAGAAATTGATGAAACTGTGAGCTCATTGGATGAAAAAGACGAGGAGGAGAGCGAAGAACAAAAGGAGGAAGAGCGGATTGATCACCCGTGCCCACCTTCTAATGAGAGTAACTCTTCAACTCATACATTATTTAAATTCCCTTCGTGCTTACCGAAGGACGATTGCTATGATGACTGTTATGATCCTGTTGATTCTCTTGAAATATCCCTTTTTGATGATGCTTGCTATGCTTGTGGCCAAGATGCCAATATGAATTATGCTTATGGAGATGAACTTGCTATAGTTCCTTATGTTAAACATGAAATTGTTGCTATTGCACCCACACATGGTAGTCCTATTATCTTTTTGAATTCTCCAAATTACACTATATCGGAGAAGTTTGTGCTTATTAAGGATTATATTGATGGGTTGCCTTTTACCGTTGCACATGATGATTTGATAGATATAATATGCATGTGCTTGCTGCTCCTACTTGCAATTATTATGAGAGAGGAACTATATCTTCACCTCTCTATGGTTCCAATACAATAGAATTGCAAGAAACTGTTTATACTATGCATTGGCCTTTACTATGTGTGCATGAATTGTTCTTTTATGACATGCCGATGCATAGTAAGAGAGTTAGACTTCTTCATTGCTTGATATATGTTTCCTTGTGCTCACTACTAAATGCCAAATCATTGCTAATTAAAATTGGCTTTGATATACCTTGGGATCCGGGTGGATCCATTACTTGAGCACTATATGCCTAGCTTAATGGCTTTAAAGAAAGCGCTGCCAGGGAGACAACCAGGAAGTTTTAGAGATTCATTTATTTCTATTGTGTGCTTTTATAGAGTTTAAAAACAAAAAAAATAAAGAGGGGAACCTAAAACTTTTTCAAAAAGAAAAGCGAAAGTGAGAAAGACGAGCATTGTTAAAGTGGGAGCTAGCCTTGAACTTTGTTCATGCTCACGGAAACTTTGTGAATCTTGATTACATAAACTTTCAAAACAAAAATAATTATCCCCTTTTACAATTCCATTGTATTATAAAAATAATGTGCCAAGGTTTGCCTTTAGGATGTTTACAATGTTTGTTGGTTTTTGCGGTGCAGGACAGAAACTTTGACTGTAGTGCGCAATTTTTAGTTTTCTGCTGGAACGTCAGATGGTTCTGAAACTTTTTGCACTGTATTTCTATACAAATTTTTTATTTTTCCTAATTTTGGTAGAAATTTTCAAGTATCATAAGTATGGTGAATATTCAGATTATTACAGACTGTTCTGTTTTAGAAAGATTCTGTTTTTGATGCATAGTCTGCTTGTTTTGATGAAACTATCGATTTATATCAGTGGATTAAGCCATTAAAAAGTTATATTACAGTAGCTACAGTGCAAAAACAAAATATGAATTGGTTTGCAACAGTAGTTAGAGTAGTGATTTGCTTTATTATACTAACGGATCTTACTGAGTTTTCTTTTGAAGTATTGTGTGGATGAAGTGTTTGATGATCGAGAAGGTCTCGATGTGAGGAGAAGAAGGAGAGGCAAGAGCTCAAGCTTGGGGATGCCCAAGGCATCCCAAGTAAATATTCAAGGAGACTAAAGCGTCTAAGCTTGGGGATGCCCCGGAAGGCATCCCCTCTTTCTTCAACAAGTATCGGTATGTTTTCGGATTCGTTTCATTCATGTGATATGTGCAAATCTTCGAGCGTCTTTTTCCATTTAGTTTTATCTTTTCTTTTATGGACCATGCTGGTATGAGATAGTCCTTGGTTGATTTATAGAATGCTCTTTGCACTTCACTTATATCTTTTGAGTATGGCTTTATAGAATGCTTCATGTGCTTCACTTATATCATTTGAAGTTTGGATTGCCTGTTTCTCTTCACATAGAAAACCGCCATTTGTAGAATGCTGTTTTGCTTCACTTATATTTGTTAGAGCATGGGCATATCATTTTTAGAAAGAATTAAACTCTCTTGCTTCACTTATATCTATTTAGAGAGATGACAGGAATTGGTCATTCACATGGTTAGTCATAAAATCCTACATAAAGCTTGTAGATCACTGAATATGATATGTTTGATTCCTTGCAATAGTTTTGCGATATAAAGGTGGTGATATTAGATTCGTGCTAGTTGAGTAATTGTGAAATTGAGAAATACTTGTGTTGAGGTTTGCAAGTCCCGTAGCATGCACGTATGGTGAACCGTTATGTAACGAAGTTGGAGCATGAGGTGTTCTTTGATTGCTTTCCTTAGGAGTGGCGGTCGGGGACGAGCGATGGTCTTTTCCTACCAATCTATCCCCCTAGAGGCATGTGTAGTAGTACTTTGCTTCGAGGGCTAATAAACTTTTTCAATAAGTATATGAGTTCTCTATGACTAATGTGAGTCCCTGGATTATACGCATTCTCACCCTTCCATCATTGCTAGCATCTTCGGTACCGTGCATTGCCCTTTCTCACCTCGAGAGTTGGTGCAAACTTCGCCGGTGCATCCAAACCCCATGATACGATACGCTCTATCACACATAAGCCTCATTATATCTTCCTCAAAACAGCCACCATACCTACATATCATGGCATTTCCATAGCCATTCCGAGATATATTGCCATGCAACTTCCATCATCATCATATACATGACTTGAGCATTCATTGCCATATTGCTTTGCATGATCGTAAGATAGCTAGCATGATGTTTTCATGGCTTGTACGTTTTTTGATGTCATTGCTACGCTAGATCATTGCACATCCCGGTACACCGCCGGAGGCATTCATATAGAGTCATATCTTTGTTCTAGTATCGAGTTGTAATATTGAGTTGTAAGTAAATAAAAGTGTGATGATCATCATTGTTAGAGCATTGTCCCAGTGAGGAAAGGATGATGGAGACTATGATTCCCCCACAAGTCGGGATGAGACTCCGGACGAAAAAAAAGAAAAGAGAAAGGCCAAAAAAGAGAAGGCCCAAAAAAAACAAAAAAATGAGAGAAAAAGAGAGAAGGGACAATGCTACTATACTTTTACCACACTTGTACTTCAGAGTAGCACCATGCTCTTCATATAGAGAGTCTCTTGAGTTATCACTTTCATATACTAGTGGGAATTTTCATTATAGAACTTGGCTTGTATATTCCAACGATGGGCTTCCTCAAATGCCCTAGGTCTTCATGAGAAAGCAAGTTGGATGCACACCCACTTAGTTTCTCTTTGAGCTTTCATACACTTATAGCTCTAGTGCATCCGTTGCATGGCAATCCCTACTCCTCACATTGATATCAATTGATGGGCATCTCCATAGCCCATTGATTAGCCGCGTCGATGTGAGACTTTCTCCTATTTTTTTTCTTTTTTTTCTTCTCCACACAACCTCCATCATCATATTCTATTCCACTCATAGTGCTATATCCATGGCTTGCGCTCATGTATTGCATGAGGGTTGAAAAGGCTAAAGCGCGTTAAAAAGTACGAACCAATTGCTTGGCTTGTCATCGGGGATGTGCATGATGTGAATATTTTGTGTGGTGAAGATGGAGCATAGCCAGACTATATGATTTTGTAGGGATGAGCTTTCTTTGGCTATGTTATTTTGATAAGACATAATTGCTTGGTTAGTATGCTTGAAGTATTATTGTCTTAATGTCAAACGATAGACTATTGCTTTGAATCACTCGTGTCTTAATATTCATGCCATGATTAGATTGTGTGATCAAGATTATGCTAGGTAGCATTCCACATCAAAAATTATCTTTTTTATCATTTACCTACTCGAGGACGAGCAGGAATTAAGCTTGGGGATGCTGATACGTCTCCGTCGTATCTAGAATTTTTTATTGTCCCATGCCAATATTATACAACTTTCATATACTTTTGGCAACTTTTTATACTATTTTTGGGACTAACATATTGATCCAGTGCCCAGTGCCAGTTCTTGTTTGTTGCATGTTTTATGTTTCACAGAAACCCCATATCAAACGGAATCCAAACGGAATAAAAATGGACGGAGAATATTTTTGGAATATTTGGGAAATATGGGAGGAAGAATCAACGCGAGACGGTGCCCGAGCTGGCCACGAGGCAGGGGGCGCGCCTGCCCCCCTGGGCGCACCCTTGACCCTCGTGGACACCCCATAAGGCGGTTGGAGCCCTTCTTTCGCCGCAAGAAAGCTAATATCCGGATAGAGATCGTGTCCAACATTCAGCCCAATCGGAGTTATGGATCTCCGGTTATAAAAGAAACGGTGAAAGGGCTGAATCAAGAGCGCAGAAAAAGAGAGAGACAAAGAGACAGATCCAATCTCAGAGGGGCTCTCGCCCCTCCCATGCCATGGAGGCCAAGGACCAGAGGGGAAACCCTTCTCCCATCTAGGGAGGAGGTCAAGGAAGAAGAAGAAGAAGAAGGGGGCCCCTCTCCCCCTCTCTTCCGGTGGCGCCGGAACACCGCCGGGGCCATCATCATCACCGCGATCTACACCAACACCTCCATCGTCTTCACCAACATCTCCATCACCTTCCCCCATCTATCTACAGCAGTACACTCACCCGCAACCCACTGTACCCTCTACTTGAACATGGTGCTTTATGCTTCACATTATTATCCAATGATGTGTTGCCATCCTATGATGTCTGAGTAGATTTTCGTTGTCCTATCGGTGGTTGATGAATTGCTATGATTGATTTAATTTGCTTGTGGTTATGTTGCTGTCCTTTGGTGCGCATCATATGAGCGCGCGCGTGGATCACACCATAGGGTTAGTTGTATGTTCATAGGACTATGTATTGGAGGGCAAGAGTGACAGAAGCTTCTACCTAGCATAGAAATTGATGCATACCGGATTGAAGGGGGACCAATATATTTTAATGCTATATTTGGGTTTTACCTTAATGAACGTTAGTAGTTGCGGATGCTTGCTAATAGTTCCAACCATAAGTGCATAGAATTCCAAGTCAGCGATGACATGCTAGCAGTGGCCTCTCCCACATAAAACTTGCTATCGGTCTAGTAAAGTAGTCAATTGCTTAGGGACAATTTCGCAACTCCTACCACCACTTTTTCCACACTCGCTATACTAACTTTATTGTGTCTTTATCTAAACAGCCCCTAGCTTTTATTTACATACTCTTTATTATCTTGCAAACCTATCCAACAACACCTACAAAGTGCTTCTAGTTTTATACTTGTTCTAGGTAAAGCGAACATTAAGCGTGTGTAGAGTTGTATCGGTGGTCGATAGAACTTGAGGGAATATTTGCTCTACCTTTAGCTCCTCGTTGGGTTCGACACTCTTACTTATCGAAAGAGGCTACAATTGATCCCCTATACTTGTGGGTTATCAAGCTAGCACTCTTATTGTTTTCAATCATGGTCGGCACACAACGGAACTCATGAGTACAAAAAATCTATTGCACAAGTCTCATAGTAACAATGAGCAACCGAAGAAAGGTATCAGTGGGGGTAATATTTTCTTTGAAGATGCTTCTTACACTTCGTTAGTAATATAGCATAAGTTCCCTGAGCGCGCTTTGTCTGTTACAGCCTTATGGCCTGATTGCCTGGTTATCGGAAACACCATCGATATTCTCGACAGGTGGAGTACATAACACTTTTCGGCCCTTGACCGAAGAGGGAGAAGTCGACGGTCGGTTAAGACGCGTTTAAAGTTCGGGTGAACACAGATATGATATAAGTACTTTGGTACATACAATCATTCATAAAATTCTTTTATCCAAATCACTTGGGGGCTCTTAAATTAGTATGAGCTGTTTTATAATAAGTATTCTTCTTAGTCGTTGCAAATTCTCTTTCTATCACTCCTTTTTTCGACGCGAGTGTGTGGTCAATAGCGGGGGAGCCTAATTTCTCTCTCAAAGCCGCTAGAGTTTAGTTTGCTAAACTGGCCTAACGAGAAGTACTCCGCCTTCGGGATAGGAGGTTGAAACCGTAGGCTGACCCGCTTTAAGTCTTGAGATAGGATGTGTCATGTTAAAGCACGACAGAAGCACAATTTTTTTTCTAAGGCCAATTTTCGGATCGGCACCGAACACTTGATCTAGTTCGGACGTCAAGTTTTTACTGAAGTTTTTCGGTCTTCCAAGCCTATGGCACTTTTAAACTATTTGTGTGTTTCCAGCATAAGTCTCGCAGTGCAACGCCGGACACCTTTAGAGATTCGGCAAAAACATTCTCGGATATTGCTATATATGCATCGGTTTCGAATTGTGACTTCGGTCAATAGTTAGCTTGCCCGGCTCTTGTGCTTGCCTCCTACGTTCCTCTTTATTCGGCTAGGTGTGCAAAGGGAGAACCATTGTGATTGTGCTTCCGGCTAGCATGGTTAAAGCACCTCAGTGGAGAAAGCCGAAAACTGACTGTTACAATAAGGGCAAACTAGTCAGCGATCCGATGACTGTGTTACACTATAAGATCGATATAGGTCACCCCATGTTAAATACAGGTCGTTCATAACATTGGCCGAAGTGTTTATGGCTTGACCTTGGCTGTCGGCGAACACTAACCGGGGGCTCAGAGCTAGCATCCCCAGTTTAAAGCTCCTATGACTAAGTGAAAGTTATAAAGCCCGCATATCTGATTGCCTCGTTTCCGCTAACACAACCGCCTTCGGGCACCGAGACGTCGGCTAAGGGTTGTTTTGTTATTATGGAAACACCCTGTGTAGCATCTACAAGGGGGTCGACACTACTAGAAAAAGGCCTGTTAGTGGCGCACCTATTTTTGTTATTAATGGCGCACTATAGATGCGCCACTATTATCACGCCATTAGTAACAAATAGTAATGGCGCACATTTGGTGCGCCATTACTATGCCTATCTGGTACGCCATTACTATCTGACTTAGTAATGCCGCACCACATAGAAGTGCGCCATTACTAACAATTTTTTTTAAAAAAAAATTAGAATTTTTTTTCGGTTTTATTCTTAATCTCGGGTCACTATGGCTTAATCTCGGGTCAATATGCTTAATCTCAAGTCAAATCGCACTTCGTGGTCAAACTTCCTGGAAGGTCACCCATCCTCACACTACTGCAGCCCGAGCACGCTTAACTTCGCAGTTCTATCCAAACCCAACACCACCTCACTTAACAGGCACTTGTTGATATATCTATCATATGAATCCTATTAAACCTTGTTGATCTCTAGGACTTTGTTCATGTTCATGAGTGTGATGAAAATAAAAAAAAATATTTCAAACTTCCCGGTCATATTACGTATCATATTTTGAAAAAAAATTCCAAAACAAAATTTGAAACCATTTTTTTCTGTTACTAGTGGCGCACCTAGCAAATGGTGCGCCATTACTAAGTTTGAAACTTTTTCCATTTCCCCCCCTCTAGATCTTAAAAGCCCCGTATCTTTCGTTCTGTTAGGTTTTTGGGGATTCTGAAAATCTTCAACATAGTTCCCCCGGTTGATTTCGGATGTAACTTTCCGAGTAGATGATTTTTCATATAAAAAACTTTTTAATCTGAGTTCGTATGCAAAAGTTATGCCCATTTTACTAAATTCCGAAGAGATTTTGCAAATAAAGTCGAAATTCATATTTGTAAATTTTCCCAACAACTAGACCACATATCACATGGGAAACTTATTTTCTTTTATTTTTTGTCATTTCCATCATTTTTGTTTTATTTTTAAAAAAACTGAAAAGGCGGTCCATGGGAGGGGGTGCAAAGAAAGTTAGTAATGGCGCACCTTCACAAATTGCGCCATTACTATGTGTATGACTTGGTCAAACCTTGGTCAAAGTTAGTAATGGCGCACTTTGTGTAGGTGTGCCATTACTAAGTTTGACATAGTAATGGCGCACCTATGCAAAGTGCGCCATTACTAAGTTTGACCAAGGTTTGACCCAGTCATACACATAGTAATGGCGCACTTTGTACAGGTGCGCCATTACTATGTCAACTATTAATGGCGCACTATCTCCTGGTGCGCCACTGCTAACAATTTTTTTTTCAAAACTAGTAATGGCGGACCACACATCAGGTGCGCCATTAGTAATATGTCAATAATGGCGCACCTGTATCTGGTGCGCCACTGCTATATAGCAGTGGCGCACCACATACATGGTGCGCCATTAATGTCGATATTAGCTATAGCCCTTTTCCTAGTAGTGGGAAGCCGACGATGGGCCACTTTCAACTGATAAACGGTCGCAACGGAGTCAAAATAAACATACCATCGGTGTTTGTATTCAATATACGATGGCTGCCTTCCATAATCATCGTTATAAATCCATAAATATGCATCAATTTGACTTGATTTTGGTCAAGCTGGGTTGCCTGGCTCCGGTGCTTACCCCTAAGTTCCTGATTGTTCGGCTAGGCGGTAAAGGGAGCACCTCTGTGATTGTTACTACCGGGTCATCCGAGTTGGTACCTAAGACTGGGTGAAGCTGAAAGCTAGCGATCTTAAAGGATATAATTGGTCGGCAACGATGGAAGTGAAAATTTCAGTTCATTAAGACCATAGAGTTCGGAAACTTTCTCCGAACTGAATCCTCAATATTTTCCTCCCACATTGATCGGAGGTGAGGTTTCATGATCATGGTCAGCATGACAACCCAAGGAAAAGAACTGATAGCGGGACTATTTTCCTTATGTTTCTTATATTAAAAAAGTAATATAACATATCTCTCAGGATTGCCTTGTTTATAAAACTGTATGACTGGATTGCCTTGTTAGCCGTAAACTTTTGCCCTTATAAAGGCTTAGTAAAGTAGGACAAACACTCCCCAGCTACTAGCCGAGGAGGTTGAAGCCGATGGTCGGTCAACAAAGTTTTGGACAATGCGGATCTGAGCATTAATGATGTCAAGTACTTGGATACATAGAATCATTACACATAATTTATGATTTTACTCCGGATATCGATCCTTAATTCGGCCACCCGTGCCCACATTAAGGCTCGGGGGCTACTGGGCTTCATGCTCATTATTTATAAATATTAAATGGGCACATCGATCCCCTGATCTGGTGTTGCCACCCGACCAGTGTCTCGGGGGCTACTACGTTGGCAATCCAATGAAGAAAAATTTAAGTGCAATATAGTTTTCGAGGAGATTATGATCCTCAGGTTGGTCGGCCGCACCCAACCTGAGTCTCAAGGACTTTGCACACCGCTTTTTTGTGTCCCGAAGTATTCTGCCTAAGCTAGGAGTTGATCCTCAGGCCGATTTTGCGAATCAACGTGAGTCTCAGGGGCTACAGGGATCAGCGGTCTTATGTCATCCTTCAGGTGCATCTCGGGGTTTCGACTGATACACACCTTGAGGGATACTGGCTATATATCTCAGTAGAGAATAAATTGCACCAATCAAAATATTGACGAAAAATCGGCCCGTAGTCGGGGTGGTGCACCACCTCGGAAGCAGTCCGGCATAAAGCTCGGGCGCCAGTGGCAGGCTCCATAGAGGGCATTTCCGGCATTAAGCTCGGCTAAACTCCTTCAACTTTTTTGAACCAAGGTGATCTATGACACGTCGGATATAGTCCGGCGTTGGAGCTTGGACATAGTCTGGCGTTGGAGCTTGGACATAGTCCGGCGTTGGAGCTCGGATACAGTCCGGTGTTGGAGCTCGGAAGCGGTTCGGCGTTGGTGCTCGGCTGCAAAAGACACCTCGAATACAGTCCGGCGTTGGAGCTCAGACGCAAGAGGACACTGCCGCCCGGGAACAACTTCACACCCGAGGTGTGGCATAAAAATAACAAGGCATTGATAAAGGCCGATAACTTAAAGGGGCTCCTCGGATACCCGACGTGTAAACTCTTCGGATTTACTTCGGCGATCCTCAAGATCGAAGATGAGAAGATTTGTTGAACCAGTTTTCAAGACCGACGATCGAAGATGAAGAACAGTTCGGAAGGATCGAGGAGCATCCCCAACTTGAAGACCGGTTAAAGGGGGCTACTGACAGTGTCCTGGACTAGGGGGTACTCACCACATCGTCTCCCGACTAGATGGATCAGGCCGAGGAACCCCATGGCGGTTCACTCATCGGCCACGCGCCGGGCCACCTCCTACTTCCCGCCGCTTCCTTGACACCCTGGGAGTGCCACGCAGACCCCTGGACCCCCTCGACCGCTCCCCTCTCTCCCTGCCTCGCCTCTCTCGCTCTCTCCCGAAGCCGAGCGAGCTCGTCGCCGCCGCTCACTGCCACCGCGCTCACCGCCCGTCCCTCAACCAACCGCCGTGTCTATCGGCTCCGCCTCATCGTCTGCATCATCCCAGGTGAGCCACGCATCCTCGGGCGCCCTACAACGTCGCCATCGCCGTTGTTTTCCACCTCGGGCTCTGACCACCGCCGCCGTCGATCCGCCATCTCCAACGCGTCCCCGAGCCCGCTGACCTTCTCTGCCGCATCCTTGTGAGCTCCTACACCTTCCCCCGTGCTTGCCCCCTCTGTTCCCGTCCTCTAACCGCAGCCCCGCCATGGCCGAGCAATCGCCGCCGCCGCCGCGAAGCTCGCCGTCGCTAGCCGCCCCGCCTGACCAACCCAAGCATGGAGTCGTGCTCTGGGCTTCTCCAGGAACCCGTAGCGCACCTTAGGTCGTCTGCTCGTGCACCGTGGCCCTTGCACCCGTGCAAGTCGCAGCTGCGCCGCCGCAAAACTCGACGTCGTCGACGTTCCCGGCCACCCTAGCATCGCCTGAGGCCACCAACCAACGCGCCTCCTTGCTCCGGTTCCAACGAGCCCAGCCGCGCGAGCTCCCGTCGGCGGAGTTGGCCGGACGGGCAACGCCGCCGCGTCCTGGTTACGCCGGCGATTAGCCGCTGGTGATAGCAACTGTTAGGGGTTAATCACCCCACTAACTAAGCCCCTATGCCACCGACAGCCGGGCCCCACCAGCTTAGTTAAACCGCTAACAAAATTAGTTAGACTTAACTTAATGCCGGTGGACCCAGGCGTCAGATTTGACCTTGCTGACGTAGCCGTTGACCAGGCCCACTTGTCAGCCACACAAAATAGCCCTGGGTCACTGACCAATGGACCCCACTGGTCAGGTTTGACCAGGACCGCTCCTGTTGACCTGCTGAGGTCAGCATGACATATTGATGATGTAGTAAACATTTTCTGGGATTTTAAATAATCAGAAATGATTTATTTATTTCAGAAATGTCTTAAACTTCTAAAAATCATAGAAATTCAACCGTAGCTCAGAATGAAATAAGTTATATATGAAAAATTATCAAAAAATCCAATATATCCATCTGTGCTAGTTTCATGCATGTTTAAACAAGTTAACTTGCTATTTAGTGCAAAACATGATAAAGCACTATTTAAGATCACAAATGAGTTTGAACTTTGAATCTTTGGTTCAAAATAGCTCAAACCCATTTGGTTGTAGTTGCATTAGCCCAACACACGCATTTTACCATGTCATGATCATGCATCATATTGTGCATTGCATTGATTGTGTTTCTTTCTCTGTTGCCGGTATTTGTCCCCTCTCGATAGACATGGTTTCGATGATGAGATCGATGACACCGATGAAGAACTATAGTATCTTCAGAAGTGCCAGGCAAGCAAAACACCCTTGTTCATTTTGATACAATCCCACTCTCTCGCTCCTGCTCTCTTTTACTGCATTAGGACAACAGTGATTCAACTGTTACATGTTGCGGTAGTTGAACCCCTTTTCCTCTCCATGACCTGTCATTGCCACAGTAAATAGATGAAACCCACTAGCATGAGTAGGAGTTGTTTGAGCCCTGATGTGCGTACTCATTTGTGCTTGTTTGTCATGCCTACTACTGCTTAGAGTTGAGTCAGGTGTGATTCATCGGGGATGAATTGGAATGTGGTGAACATGTCCTACTGTTGAGAGCTAAGTGTGTGAACACGATTTGGTAAAGGTAGCGGTGAGAGGCCATGTAGGAGTACATGGTGGGTTGTCTCATTGCAGCCATCCTCAGGAACTGAGTTCTATGTTTGTGATCCATGAACAGTTACTACCACGCATTGGGTTCCGGTAACTCGACCCCTCTCGGCTTATTAATCAACTAGATCTCTGTCCAGGAGTTGCAACTAGTTTCTGGTGTTTGTAGGTAGTGTTAGTAGTCTATCAAGTGGCACCCGGTACAGGTGGGCTTGGGACAGACTAGGCACCAGTGGCTGGGTATACCAAGCATCGCCCGTTTGGTGGGCTTGGGAACCCTGTACACATCGTTTGGGGCCGTGAGCGACACCCTGGCCGGATCTCCTTGCGGATGGAACCCGAATAGGCGATAAACCTGGACTAGAGACTTGTATGGTTAGTCGGGTCGTGGCCGACTCCCTCGCCAGGCTTCCGCATGAAGGTTGCCGAGATACACGACTTGTACATGGTGGTAAGTGGCGAGAGCGTGTGTGAAGAAGTAGGGTTAACATCATCTATTCAAATAGCCGTGTCCGCGGTAAAGGACTTCTGGGTTGCCTGTACAGTTCATAGACAAGTGAAAGTGGATACTCTAAAATGCGCAAGATAAGCATGAGTGCTATGTATGGCGTTCTCGTAGGGAGATGGGAACGGATCCATAGTGGTGTATTGATATGGTGAATATGTGGACTCTTGTGCGCCACTTCAAAAGTGTTACTTGCAGTCATAGTTTAGAATAGCCACTAAGTCAAAGCTGGCTTGCTGCAGTCAAACTCCACCACCCCCTTTGTTGATACTGATGCATTGTAGCTTGTTCTGATGTAAGTCTTGCTGGGTACATTTGTACTCACGTTTGCCTATTTTATGTTTTGCAGAGAGACGTCAGTCTTGCTAGTAGTTCCATGTGGACTTTGACGTTTAGCTTGATACCTCAGCTACGATCTTGTGCCCTTGGCAGGATCTGGTAGATTGCCAGGCTTCTCAGCCTTTTTCATTTGTAGATGTCTGTACTCAGACCTGTTAAGCTTCCGCATGTGCTTTGACTTGTATGCTCTGAATGTTGGGTCATGAGACCCATGTTTGTAATATTTCGCTCCTCGGAGCCTAATGAATAAATACTTTGAGTCGTAGAGTTTTGTTGTGATGCCATGTTGTATTTACACATATCGAGCATATTGTGTGTATGATTGAAATGCTTGGTATGTGTGGGATCCGACAACCTAGTTGTTTTATCCTTGGTAGCCTCTCTTATGGGGAAATGTAGTCTTGTGCTTCCATGAGCCATAGTAGTCCGCTACAGCCCGGTTCACCGGAGTCCTGCTAGCCCAGCACTACTGCTCCGGAACACTTGACTGGCCGGCATGTGATTCACTTCGTTCCTGTGTCTGTCCCTTCGGGGAAATGTCACGCGGTGACATCCGGAGTCCTGCCTAGCCTGCTACAGCCCGGTTCACCTGAGTCCTATTAGCCCAGTGCTACAACCCGGATTCGCACGCTGCTGACCGACATGCTCGATGTTGATTCATGTATGCCTGTCCCTGTAAGTTAGTGCCACTTTGGGTTCACGACTAGTCATGTCGGGCCGGGTTCTCTGTCATATGGATGCTAGCGACACTATCATATACGTGAGCCAGAAGGCGCAAACGGTCCCGGGCCATGGTAAGGCAACACCCGTGGGAGAACCGTGCGTGAGGCCGCAAAGTGATATGAGGTGTTACCGGCTAGATCGATGTGACTTGGAATCGGGGTCCTGACACACTTTACCCAGGTTCGGGGCTCTCCTAGGAGATAACACCCCTAGTCCCGCTCAACGGGGTCTCCGCATGATCACTAAGGCACTAGTGAGTGCAATGGTGCTCCTAGAGCTGTATGCCAGAGGTGGAAGAAGGCCAGGCTTGCCCTCCTCCTCCCCTAGGTGTGTGTCTAACTCTAACAGGTTCGAACCCTTTGCATGGGTGCCCTGGGTGGTTTATATAGGCCTACCCCCAGGGGTACAATGGTAATCTGGCCGGGTGTAGGACCCGGCTGTCAGTCTCTCTGGTCACCGGCTTCTCCGCCGACTGCCGGGGCCCATCGACTGGTGGGCCCCGCCGGCTGGTCTGGTACGGAGCCGACAGGCCACCTCCGCCGCTCAAGGGTCTTGCCGGCTGCGGATTACTGTAGCCATGATGCTATTGACGCTTGCTTGGTCAAGGGAGCGTGGCTATAGTCCCGCTGCCTGGCGGGAGATCACTGTAGCCACTCCGCGTCTTATCTGGTTAATGGTGCGTAGGGCCCCGAGGAGGGAACGGGCCGACTGCTGGGAGCCGGCCTCCCTCGGGTCCGACTGGTGATGCCCCTGCCATCTTCCGGGCTCTCGCTGACATGCAGGGCCCACCGTCTTCGGGTCGTACCGACAAGCGATCGTGGGAACAGGTCTTCGCCTAACAGGAGTGATGTCACGAGGGGAGTGGCAACAGTGCTCCGCCGGGCGGAGATCTCCGCCTGTATAGAGCACTGTGGCCACGCCCGGCCCTGGATACAGGGGGATGGGCTATACTGCAGCCACACCGTGTCTTGTCTTCTTAATGGGGGCGCAGACTTTGAGGGCGCCATGGGCCGACTACTCGGAGTCGGCCTCTCTAGAGGCCGCCTGGTTAGGAGTCGGCCCGCCTCGGAGCCATCTTCCCAAGCACGGCCGTCTTCCGGCAGTCGGCCGCTCGGCCGGCTGGGCGGCGCTTCATCTTGACGTCTTGAGGGCCGCAGCCGGCCCCGATGCCTTGAAATGTTCTGGGGCTCGGGTTAGGCTACCCGTGGCCCATTATTCGGACAGTAGTCCCCGATGCTGGTGAGGTGGCGTAGCTGAGGAGCCGAGGAGCCTCAATAGTTTCCTCCTTCGGGTGCTCTGAAGGAAGCTTCATCCAACTCTTGGGAAGCCAGTTGGCAGGAGTCGGGTACATCCAGTCAGAGCTTTCTGGGATTTCGAACGCAATGGCCGGAATCGCGTGGCGTGCTAGCTAAGCTTCTTGGCCCGCCACCCGTCGTGGGTGCACCACATGGCGCCTGCCAGCCGGGCCAGCCTGTCAGCCCACGCGCGTGATGGGACACGACTGCAAGCTGGGCCCGCCACCACCGGGCCTCGGCACGCGAGCGGATCCGCTGCGGCCGAGGCGGGCAGTTGGGTTTCCCCGTGGAGTTACTGCGCGCAGTAGCTCGCGCGGTAAAGGCGGGAGCGTGGGGTCGTGGGCACAGTTAATCCCACGATTCCTCGCCCGCCCCCTCGGCTTCATAGCCCGTAGGCTATAAGTAGGGAGAGGAGATGGAGCAGCGAAGCACGCGCGCCCCCTCCGCCCCATTTTCCCTCCTTCTTCTTCCTCTCGTCGCAGCGCCCCCGACCTCCGCCGGAGCACCACCGCTGCTCGTCTCCGAGCCCTCTTGGCCCCGCCCCAATCTCAGCTCTCCCGCCGCGCCATTCTCTTCGTCGAGCCCTCCGTGGCGCGCGAGCATGGAGGAGACTGGGACGGGTCGAATGTCCATGAGGACCACATCGCTTTCCTACACGAGACGCGACGTCTCCCCGTTGCGGGCTACGTGAAGGCACGCGTGCCGCCGGAGGGAGAGATCTCGCCGGCGCCGGGGGAGGGCGAGCGGGTTGTCTTCCGCTCGCACTTCATCCGCGGCTTCGGTCTACCGGCGAGCGGCTTCCTCCGCACGTTCCTCGAGTTCTATCACCTCCAGCCTCATCACCTCACGCCCAACACGGTGATGCTCCTGGCCGCCTTCGTCACAATGTGCGAAGGCTATCTCGGCATCCTCCCCACCATCGAGCTGTGGGGAGCGTTTTTCTACACCAAGCTGGGCACCTCCTTCCGGGAGATGGCTGCCCAGTGCGGTGCCTTCATCGCGGTGCGCCGGCTGTCTTCGAAGAACGCCTTCCCCACCATCAAGCTGCCATAGTCGGTTAAGATGTGGCAGCAATCTTACATCTACGTGGAGAACGTGCACCCGGCCGTTGACTTCCTCAACCTGCCGGCTTATGTAGCCAGCCCGCCGGCTGAGCCTCGGGCCAGATGGGGCTACAAGCCGAAGCCGGTGTCGGCAGATGGCGCCGCCACCCTCCAACGACTCCGGGAGCTGACCAACACCGAGGGCCTCAAGGCGACCGACTTGTTGGTTGCCTTCGCCGCGCACCGGGTTCTTCCACTCCAAGGCCGGCCTCACCTGATTAGCCTGATGAGCGGGCATCGCGACCCATGCCGGCTGAGCACCAAGGAGATGCCGGCTGCCGAGGTGGCCAACTTGGTGAATGAAATCTCCGGCTTCAAGCTGGAGGGGTCCTGGCAGTTCGGCAAGCCGCCATACTCCCACGCGGATCCGCCACCCGCCGTAATTCTTTCGGTCTCTCCTTTCTTTAACACTCATCTTGATTCCTTCTGGTGGTCTTGAGCAGTCAAACTTTGGGATGCAGATATACATGTCTCCGGCGACGGCTGCTGTCGTGGGGCCGGGTGGTGACTAAGCACTGGACCGGGTCATGAGCGACGTGGACGACCCCGACTTGGGGGCAGCCGCCTTGGAGGATACCGCAACAGGCGGCGTCTATGGAGCCGGCGGCTCCGAGGAAGGCGGCATCGAGACCTGGCCCGACGACGACGATGAGGAAGACGAGCCGCGTTCTTCACGAGGCACGGGCAAGGCGGACGCGGCCTCCTCCACTGAGCCCTGCTCGAGGCGGCACGCGGAAGCGAAAATAGGGCGCCGTCTTGTTCGGGAGCGTGCCGAAGAAGGCCAAGAACCCGACAGCCGCGACCCGGTAGAAGGAGGCCGCTGCGAAGGCGGCCAACTTTCGGAAGCTCCCGAAGGCGCCTCCCATGGTGTCGGCGTAAGTATCTTTTCTTGTGCTTTTTCTTTTTTCCTTGTTGATTCTTTCCGAGTTTCCCTTGCTTTATTTTCTTGACTTAGAGCCCCACTCTCTATTGAGAAGTCGGCCGCTGCCTCCATTGTTGGGTCGGTGGAGACCTCCACCACCACCCGGCGAATCGATCCGGCCGCTGACCTCCGGGAGGCGATGGAGCGAAACGCGGGGGAGCCGCGCGAGGAGCAGGAGGCCGCCCGCCTGGAGAAGGCGGAACCGGAGAAGGTGGAGGCCGCCACCCTGAAGAAGCTGGCGGAGGCCGAGGCTGCTGCCGCGGCGAAGAAGTAGGCCGAGGAAGCCGCGCGCCGCCAGTCAGCGATATTCGTCACCCCTGAACTCTGCGCCGCCGTCACCAGAATTCGTGGCGGCGACTGGGGGAGCCGGCGACGAGCACCCGATCATGGAGAGGGACAGCGGCGACGTCATCATGTCGGACGTAATCGTGCCTCCGTCGCCGCCTTCTGAGGAGGCGCGAGACAAGCAGCCGGCTGATCCACCGGCACCATCAGCCGGAGACGAGATGGCGACGGACCCAACTCCTGAGGTCCACACCCCGACGCGCCGCCGGCTCGCAAAGGCGGCTTCAGTGCCACGCCCGCAGGAGACCGCCGCTGCGAGCTCTTCAATCCCGGACGCCGAGGCGACCAGCGCCGCCTCGCCCACTGGGTGGGTGCGGGGAGGCGGGACGAGCCCTTTGAACATGGCGATCCTAGACGTCCAAGCCAAGCTTCAGGCTGAGGCCGACGCTCTTAAGCATTGCAACAACGCGTTCTTGGAGTCGCGAGTAGCCGTCTGGGTATACCTCTTGCTTTTTGACTTTTATACTTCTTCGTGGGGCCACGCCAGCTCACCCACTGGGTGTAGTCCCCGAGTTTCGGGCCAGCTGCTGAGCAGGCGACTCGGAACTTTAATTGGCAAGCTCCGAGTACTAACGTTATCTGATATCTTCATTGCAGGATTATCACAACCTCTGTGCGGCCGTCTTCAACTCCAAGGTTCGGGAGCTAACTCAACGGACCGCCGACTTGTCGGAAAGCCGGAGTAAGTCTTTGTTTCTTTCTCTGCGGGGGCGCGCTGGCGCACCCGCGGGCTGTAGTCCCCGAGATTTAGCAGTCGGGCCGGATCTCCCCGGCGATTGTTCTTCTTTTTGTTGATATTAATGACTTCTTTCTCTGCGGGGGCGCGGTGGCGCACCCGCGGGCTGTAGTCCCCGAGATTCGGGCCGACTGCTGAGCAGTCGGGCCGGATCTCCCCAGCAACTATATCTCTCTTTGTTGATTGTTGATGCCCTTTTCTTCTTCTACTTTTGCAGAGGCCAACAGCGCCTTTCAGCAGCAGCTGGGTGAATCCAACACCGTGCTGCGTGCCAAGGAGGCAGACTGCAACAAGATGACCGAAGAGCGTGACCTGCTAGTCATGCAACTGGCAGAGCAGGGGGAGCTTCTCAAGAAGGCCCAAAAGGAGGCGGAGAACAAGGAGACCAGTCTCCTTGCCGAGTTCGCGACCGAACGCTCCGCCTGGACTGACAAGGAGGCGATGCTGACTGCCGGCTTTGGCGAGAATGAGGACATGGTTTTTTTAGAATTGATGACAGTGAGATTCTCTCACTTACTTTTATATTAATAAGACAAAATTAAGGGGGGTTAGAGTGTCCAGCACTGTATAAGTTACATAGGGGGGTGAGATAAGTAGCCTAACACAAACAGAAGGTAAAATCAAAGCAAGTTAACTATTGATAGAATGTAAGGGCCCTGCTCTTGCTTTGATCGACGAACCAGGATGGCAAAGTCCTGCTTGAATCTGCTCCTCCACGATTCAAATGAAGGTTGAATTCCTTTGGAGTGTTTATCATTCCTCTGAAGTGTTTATCATTGAGGACATGGTTGATGGTGAGCTTCGCTCTTTTTCCTTCTTCGAGCTGCCGGCTGCTTACCGAGCCGGCCTCTTGTCTCTAACTGTGGCTCTTCGCTTTTCGTTTTCACAGACTTCTTCCCTGGTCATTCTGACGCCACCAATCGGGCCATCGAAGCTGATCGCGAAGGATAGAGGGTGGAAGGTGCGCAGATTGCTGCCAACGCCCCCGGACCCTTAGCGAGCAGCTCCTCAGCATCGAGGCCCGTCTTCGGTCGGCTCATCGGGTGTTGCGCCGTCTTCAACGCGTCGGCTCCCAGGCAATCGCTGCCCTGGGGCCGGATATGCCGGCACGGCGCACTCCGAGTCGGACTGCCGATTGGCTGGAGGTGGCGGCCCGCCGTCTTGAGGCCTAGAAGGGCTCCTCAGCCCGGGCTGGAGCACGCTGGGCCTTGGAGTTCGTCAAGGCGTGGTGTCCTGGGCTGAATCTAGCCCAGCTGACCACGTTTCGACAGGAGGCCCAGGAGGAGCTGGTGGCGGTGGAGGATGATCTTGTCAAGCGGGCGGCGGCAATCGCCAAGTACACCAACACCAGCATCTTCATCCCGGAGCGGGCCGAGAACGGCGCCGAGGCGCAGAGTGGTTCGGGCTGAACCCAGAGGACGGCGAGGACTCGGCCGAGGTGATCGACTCCAGCGGCGAGGAAGAAGACGAGGAGGAGGAGGAAGGTGAGTAGGAGGTGCCAGAGGTCGGAGCGGACGGCCAGCCCCAGCTCGACGGCGCCTCTAGCAACGAGCCACGCCCGAGCGAGCCGGCTGCTACTGAAGGCGACCAAGCGGAGACTGACCAGCTGGCCGCTCCACCAAGCAGCACCACCGACTCCATCGTTCCACCGAACCCATCTGCTGCTCCCTAGGCTGCCAATTTATTTTTGTTTTTACCTGCTTATCAGTCTCGACAAACTTTTGGTATGTAAAATATGCTCACCAAGTTCTATCTTTTCTTGCTTTCTGCTCTTTGGGTTTTTCCTTTGCCGCCTTCCCTTGGTTGCCGTCTTGCCAGCCGAATAGCCGCTCTGCGGACCGTGGCTAGGTCAAGTACATAGCCGCTTTCGGGAGGCAAGTACTTAGCCGATTAGAGTTTTCTAGCAACTTAAGTAGAAGCCGGCCGGCCGGCTGCTCAGCAGCCGTTCGGCGAAGTGGGAAGTCGGCTTGGACTACGTGCATGCTTTGGATCCTTAGCCATTTTTCATGCAGACACCCTTTCTGCCTTAACTCCTGCCGGCCGAACAGTCGCTCTGTGAGCTGCGGCCTCTGGCAGGAGAAAGCTTGAGTGCCAATACATTACTTGTCTGGCTGCAGGAAGCATTAAATAGTACGAGGCGGTGAATCCCCGGGTCGACTGGTCAAACCCGGTGCCAGACAGACAAATGAAATAACACGATGACAGGCCTAATACTTATCATATAGATAAAAGAGGGCAGTCCCCGAGATCTTCTCGGGGGACCCGGAGTCTCTGTACTTGATACAAAAGTTGGCGTGGTACATACTGCATCAACTGTAAAACCTTCAGAGGAGGTTCGCATTCCATGGTCGCTCCGTCTCCTTGCCGGAGTCGTCTCTCTTGCGTGCTCGAGGCTTCTGAGCATCGATCAGGTAGTAGGAGTCATTGCCCAACACCTTGCTGATGATGAAGGGGCCTTCCCAAGGTGCCGAGAGCTTGTGCTGGCCGGCTGTTCGCTGGATCAGCCGGAGCACAAGGTCTCCCTCTTGGAAGGATCTTGGCTTGACTTTTCGGTTGTAGTATCGGCGCAAGCTCTGCTGGTAGATGGTGGACCGGCAGAGTGCCAATAGCCGGCCCTCTTCCAGTAGATTGACACCATATTGTCGTGCTTCTTATGCCTCCTCTTCAGTGTACATGGTGACTCGAGGGGAGTCGAATTCTATGTCCGTCGGGATGACAGCTTCGGCACCATAGATGAGGAAGAAAGGCGTGAAGCCGGTTGACTTGTTTGGGGTTGTGTGCAGGCTCCAGAGGATGGCCGGCAGCTCATCGAGCCAGCAGCCGGCCGAATGCTCCAGAGGCTCGACCAGTCGGGGCTTGATGCCAGACAAAATGGGGACGTTTGCTCGCTCCACCTGGCCGTTTAACTGCGGATGGGCAACGAACGCTAAGTCCAGTCGGATGCCTTGTGTTGTGCAGAAATGGGCCAAGGCACCTTTCGCAAAATTTGTGCCGTTGTCGGTGATGATGCTATGTGGTATGCCATACCGGATGGTGAAGTCGGAGATGAAAGTCACAGCAGTCGGACCATTCAATTTCTTAATTGGCTTTGCTTCTATCCACTTGGTGAACTTGTCCACCGCGACAAGCAGATGAGTCATGCCGCCGCGCGCCATCTTGAATGTCCCACCATGTCTAGGCCCCAAACGGCAAAAGGCCAGGCAATGGGGATAGTCTTGAGTGCAGAAGCCGGCTGATGTGGCTTTGAACGGAACTTCTGGCACCCTTTGCATTTCTGGACCAAGTCTTTGGCGTCTTCTAGAGCAGTCGGCCAGAAAAAACCGTGGCGGAAAGCTTTGGCCACGAGTGCTCTTGAAGCCGCGTGATGACCGCACTCGCCTTGATGGATATCTTTGAGGATTGCTTGGCCTTGCTCCGGCTCTACGTAGTGCTGGTAAACACCAGTGACACTACGCTTCACAAGTTCTCTGTTGACTATGGTGTATGCTGCTGCCCGGCGTTGCACTTGCCGGGCTGAGATCTCATCAGTCGGCAGCTCTTTGTTCACCAGGAAGTTAAGGATGGGCTGGGCCCATGAAGGTGCTGCAATTTCTTCGACTGCTAGGACTGCTACCTGCACAAGGGCGGTTGGGCCGGGAGGCGGCGGGTTGGAGTCGGCTGCCGCTTGCTGAGTTGATGAAGTCCCCAGGCCGACTGCTGCAGTCCCCGGGTCGGGTTCTGAAGTCCCCGGGCCGGGTGCGGCTGCTGCAGTCCCCGGGTCACCTGTCGAATTCCCCGTGCCGGCTGCTAGGGTCCTCAAGTCGGATCCGACTGCTTCAGGAGGGGCCGGCACAAATATGGAATCCGACTCTGGCGATGGCTTGATGGACGGCTTAAGGAGGCATTGTTGGGCAACGCCGGCTGGTATTGCTTGCCGGGTGGAGCCGATCCGTGCCAAGGCATCAGCTTGCTCGTTGTCGTTTCTTGGCACATGGAGAAACTCGCAACCTTCAAAGTATCCACTGAGTTGTTGTACGAGGAAACGGTAGCTCGCCATATTTGCATCCTTGGCGTCCCAGTCACCCGACGACTGCTGGACCACCAAGTCGGAATCTCCATAACACAGGATCCGGCGAATGCCGAGTTCCTTGGCAAGCCGGAGCCCGTGAATGAGTGCTTCATATTCAGCAACGTTGTTGGAGGTGGCAAAGTGAATTTGCAACACATATCTGAGCTTGTCGCCTTTGGGAGAGGTGAGGACGACGCCGGCTCCCAAACCGGTGCGCATCTTGGAACCATCAAAGTGCATTCGCCAATGGGTGGAGTCTGGCGCTGGTTGCAAGTACTGGGTTTCGGCCCAGTCGACGAGGAAGTCAGCCAGTGCTTGTGACTTGATGGCGGTGCGAGGCTGGTAATAGATGGTGTAGGGGCCCAAATATATGGACCACTTGGCTACTCGGCCTGAGGCATCTCGGCTTCCAATGATCTCGGCAAGGGGAGCAGTGCAGACCACAATGATTGGGTGCTCTTGGAAGTATGGCTTCAGTTTCTTGGCGGCAAAGTGCACGCCGTAGCACATCTTCTGGTAGTGGGGGTAGTTTTGCTTGGAGGCAGACAGCACTTCACTCAGGTAATACACCGGCCTCTGGACTGGTATTGCTTTGCCTTCTTCCTTGCGTTCCACCACTATGATTGTGCTGACCACCCAGCTGGTAGAGGCGATGTAGAGGAGCATGGGCTCCTTAGGAGTCGGAGCCGCTAGAACAGGCGGAGTGGTCAACATCTTCTTGAGCTGGAGAAAAGCTTCATCCCCCTTGTCGTTCCACTCGAAAAAAGTGGTCTTCTTCATGAGCTGGTACAGGGGAAGAGCCTTCTCGCCCAGCCGACTGATGAAATGGCTGATGGATGCCAAGTAGCCGGTGAACTTTTGCACGTCCAGCAGTCGGGTATGCACTTCCATCCTTTCAATGGCCTTGATCTTCACAGGGTTGCATTCTATGCCGCGCTCTGAGACCAGAAAGCCAAGAAGCTGGCCGGCTGGTACACCAAAGACGCATTTCTCCGGGTTGAGCTTGACCTGAAATCGGCGCAAATTCTCATAGGTCTCCTTGACATCTTCGAGCAGCGTTCCACGCTTCTCTGTCTTCACCACAACATCGTCCACATAGACGTGGGCGTTTCTACCGAGTTGCTTGAGGAGGCACTTCTGCATGCAACGCTGAAACGTGGCGCCAACATTCCTCAACCCGAACGTCATGGTCAGGTAGCAGAAGGATCCGAATGGTGTGATGAAGGCGGTCTTCAGCCTGTCGGACGGGTTCAACTTGGTCTGATGATATCCTGAGTATGCATCCAAAAAGCTCAAGAGCTCGCATCCGGCTGTGGAGTCTATCAGTTGGTCAATCCTTGGTAAGGCAAAGGGATCTCTGGGGCATGCTTTGTTGAGGCTGGTATAATCGATACACATGCGCCACTGCTTGTTCTTCTTCAGCACTAGGACTAGGTTAGCTAACCACTCTGGAAAGAACACCTCCATGATGAAGCCGGCTGCTAGAAGCCGGGCTATCTCTTCTCCAACAACTCTTCTCGCCTCCTCTAGCAGGCGGCGCAAGGGCTGCCTGACTGGCTTGGCATCAGACCGGACGTGTAGCTTGTGCTCGGCGAATTCCGTCGGAACACCTGGCATGTCCTTGGGAGACCATGCAAAGATGTCCTGATTCTCACGGAGGAAATCGGCGAGCTCGCCTTCCTATCTGCTGTCCAGGTTTGCACCTATAACAGCATGCCTCTCCAGGTGCTTCGGGTCCAAGGGTATCTTCTTTGTTTCTTTTGCCGGCTTGAACGATCCCTCAGCTTCTGACTCCTTGGGGTTGGGTGATATTTCCGGCTGCTTGCCGTCCATTGCCACAACCCGGTCAAGCAGCCGCTTCTCAGCCGCGATCACGAGTGACTCGGCTAACCGGATGCTCTCTACCACAAGATGACTTCTTGTAGTCTCCTGCTATGGTCAGGATTCACCTGGAGCTCGGCATCTTCATCTTCAAGTAAGCATAGTGGGGAACTGCCATAAACTTGGCCAGGGCAGGCCGACCAAGCAGTGCATGATAAGGGCTCTCAAGGTCCACCACCTGAAACCAGACTGGCTCTCAGCG
Source organism: Triticum aestivum (assembly GCF_018294505.1). Taxonomy (NCBI): domain Eukaryota; kingdom Viridiplantae; phylum Streptophyta; class Magnoliopsida; order Poales; family Poaceae; genus Triticum; species Triticum aestivum. The sequence continues at coordinate 282,023,568 of NC_057805.1, forward strand.
GAAATGATTTTTGTCCCCGAAGAGGGCATCTATCTGAGTCTTGCCGATTGGTGAGCAGGAAAGGCTTGGAACAATGCCATGGAAAACAGTCCGGCTGGGCTGAAGATGTCTCTGCTTGATTCCCAACTTCTCCATGGTATCTTTGTACAGGATGTTGATGTTGCTGCCGCCATCTATCAGAACTCGGGAGAAGCGAGCAGCTCGCCTCTCCGTGGCAAAGGTGGCATCCAACACCAGAGCATAAGAACCGGGATTGGGCATCACCTCCGGGTGGTCGGCTCTACTCCAGCTGATGGGCTTCTCAGACCAGTGCATGAATTCAGGGGTCTCTGATGCTACTGCATTTACTTCTTGTTGCTGCTGCCATTTGAACTATGACATAGGCTCCATGCACTTCAGGTTATTCATCTTGTATCGCGTCGACTGGCCGAACCGCCGACTGCTGAGGGGGAGGAGGCGGCGGGCCGGCAGGCGGAGGGGGCTGGAGTCCTTCACCCTTGGCGATCCTAGTGAGCCAGTGGCACTTACGAGTTGTGTAGTTGGACGGCTTCGCTACGCTGTGGAACTTGCAAGGTGCATCAAGGGTCTGCTCGTATGAGAAGGCAAGCAACCAGTTGGGCTTGCCGCCCTTCTGGCGCTTGGGGGGAGACTGCCCTTCCGGCTGCTGATCTTCGACTGTTGCCACCTGCCGGCTCGTGGAAGCCGGCAACATGGCCTTGCGCTTGTTATCGTTTGGTTGCTGTCACCGACTGGTGTCACCAACCGGGGTCCGAGGAGCTTGAGGGGCCACCTTGCCCGACGCGTTAACTTGGATCTCCGCCTTCATGGAGGAGTCGGCCGTGGTGTACTTGTCTGCTATGATTAGAAGTTCGTCGAGGGTTGTCGGCTCATTGCAGAGGAGCTTGTGCTTGAGGAGGGTGCCCTCTCGGCACCCGGCAGTGAAGTACTCTATGGCCTGCACCTCGTGCACGCCCTTGCAAGAGTTGCGCAGCTCGGCCCAGTGCGTGAGGTAGTCGCGAGTCGACTCGTTGGGGCCTTGGACGCACAAGGAGAGCTGTCGCGAGGTTTGGGCGGCCGCTTGTACGTACTGGTGAAGTTGCGGATGAAGGCTTCAGTGAAGTCAACCTAGCTGTTGATGCTGCGGGGCTTCATGATGTTCAGCCATGTCCGGGCCGTGCCCTAGAGCATGAGCGAAACGTACTTTACGGCGACGCGCTTGTTGCCGTTCGCTATGCTGATTGTTGTGGAGTAGTCGACCAGCCAGTCCTCCGGCTTCAGGGAGCCAGTGTACTTGGGCGTATCTCTCGGGAGCGTGAACCCTTTGGGGAAAGGTTCGTCTCAGATGCGGGGGCCGAAGCAAGGTGGACCCAGCTCGTCTTCTTCTTCTAGCGCCAGGGATCGGTTGAGGCGATCGATCCGGTGGCGGCCGTCATTTCCTCTGATTCCTTCTCGGCGGCCAAGGCGGTCGCCGAGTGACGGGTGATCAACAGGCGGCGGGGAAATGCGCCTCTCCCTGCGGGGAGGAGGAGGCAGACAGTCGTCTCATCGCTGCACTGCTCTTGGGCGGCCGTCTTGGTCGCGCTCGATGGTGATGCGAGTCCAGCTGCGGCTAGCAGCCGGCTCCTTGTCTCTTTTATCGCGGGCGCCACCAGTCGGCGTCCGGGATGTCGCACCTTGGTCTCGGCGAGGAGGCGGGTCGTTGTTTCACCGGTTAGGCGCTTCAGTGCAGCACCCGGCGTCTTGCTGCTCAGCAGCCGCGTCGAGGAGCTGCTGGACTCGCTCTGTCATGTGGCGACGCTTGTCGCCCTCGAGCTTGTCTAGCTCATCCGCTGCCGCCTGGGCAGCTCGTATATTCTCTGCAGGCGTGGCGTAGACGGGACGATCTGTCCCGAACATGCTGGCGATGGTCGCGCCACGCTGCTGGATCTGGCCAATGCGGCTAGGCCCACCAGGAGCCGGCGTGCCTCCGACAGCACGGTCCATGTCCCGCTGGTAGGCCTCCAAAGGCGTCTCATGCTGGCCAACCGGTTTGCGCTCTCGACGAGCTGGACGCGGCGTGCTTCCAGTGTCTCGGCGTCGGCGTCTTCCGGGATGGGCGCAGTCAAGTCTTGCACCGGCGCTTGCAATGGATCCTTACCACCCCCGCCAGAGTGCTCGCCATGGCTGATGACGAGCACTTCCATGACGGTGCTGCCGCCGCTGTCCGCACGAGGAAGCGGCTCATCGTAGACGACCACGTTGGTGGGGAACGCATCAAGCGACGCCGTGTCAGAGTCGACCAACATCGGGTCGGTGGAGCCAACCGACTCCAAGTCGGCAGCAGACTCCCCGGCGATGTGGAGCTGATCGAGGAGGCTCACAAGGCGGCTCTCAGGGCCATCGGTGCCCGCATCAGACGCGGGCTCGTTGGAGAGGCAAACCTCGCCAACAAGATCAGCGAGGCAGCTCGCCGCGCAGGCGACCTCCGCGCCGTGCAGCGCGTCGGCGCAGACGCCGTCCAGTGTGCCGGGCTGGCTGCGCTCGCCAGGAAGGAACAGGGTTCCGTCCAGAATAGGTCTCCGGGAGACGGTGCACCTCCCCCCATGGTGGGCGCCAAATGTCGGGGGTTGGGTGGGACATATGCCAATGGATGGCTTATCATGGTGGGAGCGATTAGAACGTCGCCGGTGCCTGGAAGCGGGATGAGGCGTAGACATGAATGCCGGCGCACTTTACCCAGGTTCGGGGCTCTCCTAGAAGATAACACCCCTAGTCCTGTTCTACGGGTTCTATGCATGATCACTAAGGCAGTAGTGAGTACAATGGTGCTCCTCGAGCTGTATGCCAGAGGTGGAAGAAGGCCAGGCTTGCCCTCCTCCTCCCCTAGGTGTGTGTCTAACTCTAACATGTTCGAACCCTTTGCATGGGTGCCCTGGGGGTTTATATAGGCCTACCCCAGGGGTACAATAGTAATCCGGCCGGGTGTAGGACCCGGCTGTCAGTCTCTCTGATCGCCGGCTTCTCCGCCGACTTCCGGGGCCCACCGCCTGGTGGGCCCCGCCGGCTGGTCTGGTACGGAGGCGACAGGCCGCCTCCGCTGCTCACGGGTCTTGCTGGCTGCGGATTACTGTAGCCGTGACGCTAATGACGCTTGCTTGGTCAGGGGAGCATGGCTACAGTCCCGCCGCCTGGCGGGAGATCACTGTAGCCACTCCGTGTCTTATCTGGTTAATGGTGCGTAGGGCCCCAAGGAGGGAACGGGCCAACTGCTGGGAGCCAGCCTCCCTCGGGTCCGACTGGTGAGGCCCCCACCGTCTTCCGGGCTCTCGCTGACCGGCAGGGCCCGCCTTCTTCGGGCCGTACCGACAAGCGGTCGTGGGAACAGGGCTTCGCCTGACAGGAGTGATGTCACGAGCGGAGTGGCAACAATGCTGCGCCGGGCGGAGATCTCCGCCTGTACGGAGCACTGTGGCCACGCCCGGCCCTAGATACGGGGGGATGGGCTATACTGCAGCCACACCCTGTCTTGTCTTCTTAATGGGGGCGCATAATTTGAGGGCGCCATGGGCCGACTGCTCGGAGTCGGCCTCTCTGGAGGCCGCCTGCTTAGGAGTCGGCCCGTCTTGGAGCCATCTTCCCAAGCATGGCCGTCTTCCGGCAGTCGGCCGCTCAGCCGGCCGGCCACCAGAAGGCGGCGCTTCATCTTGATGTCTTGAGGGGCGCAGCCGGCCCCGATGCCTTGAAAGGTTCTGGGGCTCGGGTTAGGCTACCCGTTGCCCATTACTCCGACAGAGCCTCTCTTGCTGGTTATCTTTGCCGCGGCGAGCCCCTTGGCTGCCACGCTTCTTGCCGGACCCCTCGGCACCATCCTGACCCTTCTCCTTGTCCTGCCTTTCGTATTCAGCCTTCTGCTTTTCTGCAAGCAGCTCAACCTGTCATCAGTTCTGGAGGTCATGGCCCTTGGTGCGATGGATCTCGCAATATTGCTTGTCGTAGCTTCCTAGCTTCCCGGCAGCCGCCAAGGCCAGGCAGGCGGGACACCCGGCAACCTCCTTGCCGGGGTCGTCAGCCTTGGCCTTTTTGGTGGCGCCGGGCTCACCGGATCCCTCGACGGCAAGCACAGTCTTGCCCTTACGCTTCCTGTTGCGGCACCGCATCGGGGCGGCGGTGTCTTCGTTTGTGGAGTCGGTTTCCACACCGGCGTCTTTGCCGGGGTACTTCTTCCCCTCTTCAGCTCGAGCACATCAATCGGCCAGAACATAGAGTTCGGCCACATCCTTGACCTTGTTCATCGCCAACTCTTCATGTGTCTTGCGTTTGCGCACATTCTGATGGAATGCGCTGATGACAGCGGCGGGATGGACATCTGGGATGGTGTACTGCACCCGGCTGAACCTCTGTATGTACTTACGCAGGTTTTCACCTTCTTTCTGGGGGATGATATGCAAATCGCTTGCCTGGCCATGAGCTTGGTGGCCTCCAGTGAAGGCGCCAACAAACTGATGACACAAATCCGACCAAGAAGAAATGGAATCTACTGGCAAGTGCATCAACCATGACATGACGTTGGGTCTGAGTGCCAACGGGAAGTAATTGGGAAGCACCTTGTCGTCGCGAGCTCCAGCAGCTTGCATCGCGATGGTGTAGATGCTGAGGAACTCCGATGGGTGGGTCTTGCCGTTGTACTTCTTGCCAACATCGGGCCACTAGAACTGCCGCAGCTCTCGGGTAAGAGCACGGCATCCCACCTCGTAAGGCGGGTCGCCGGGGCCTCTCGGCGTCGGGTGGTCCATAGTGGGCCCCGCACGTTGATCTAACTGATGGCGCGTCTCCTGTCGTTGCCGATGGAAGTTCGAGCGTCTTCATGGGCCCGTTCCCGAAGGAATTGACGTTGGTCGAAGCGGGTTCGCGGGTCGGACGACACGGTGGAAACGTTGTCACCGACATCAGCCCGACGGGCCAGTGGCTGCTGTCGCGGCCGCGGGGGAGGGGGGAGTGACCATGGTCGCAGCATCTCTGGTCCCCCCACTGCCGGCATGCACCGGCTCGGCAAGACGCCGGTGTGAGGGTCCTGTCGGGAGCGACTCGTCTTTGTTGCTGAAGCTGGCAATGCTTCGGATGGTGGCCCTCCACTCGCCGAGCTTCAGCAACGGGGGGGAGTCGAGGAGCAGCTGCACGCGTGCCAGCGCTTCCGCTGGCGTAGGCAGCGGAGAGAGCTGCGTAGACCGTGATGCGCTCCGACTCCTAACCGGGTTAGAAGGGGCTCTATCACGGTCTCGCGGTCGCACGCCGCCTGCACCGGCGTCCGAGTGCGCACGCCGGCCTGGTTTGTCCTAGGAGTGGCGCACAGGGCTCTTTCCGCGGTGGTGCCCGGGGGCTCCGGCATCGCGGTGTTGCTCATCGCGCGCGGCCTGGGAAGGGCGCGGCACGGGTGCCAGCTGGGGTGTCGTAGTGGCTACCGCGCCGCCCGTGGGTAGCACGGCCCCGCCCCCGGACCCAGCGGCATGTGGCTCGTCGTCTCGGATTCGGACGACGCCGCTCATCTGGCTGCTATCGCTAGAATGTCGTGGATGCTCGCGGGCCGCATCTCCGGCCCCATCTGTGGGCACTCGGCCGCCTACTCGCGCTAGTGCGGACGGGCCGGCCCCGGACAAGCCGATCGCTGTGATCCCCTTTCTCTTGGGGGCCATGGTGATGATGAAGTCGGTGTGCTAACCTTCAAACCGGATTTTCACAGCTTGCGCCCCCTACCTAGGGCGCCAAAGATGTCGGGGGAAACGATACCTACGGGATCACGAGGAATCCCATTTGCTACGATTGGCGGGCGCGGGGCTGTGGAAAGAGCTGGATTGAGAGATCAACGCAGGGGGATTATCCAGGTTCGGGCCGCATGTGATGCGTAATACCCTACTCTTGCTGCTGTTATGTTTATCTGGTGTTCTTGGACTAGCTACAAAGCGTGTAGGGTCCAAAAAATCTGAATCCTCTCTCTGTACGCCGTGGGCCTCCTTTTATAGTCAAAGGGGTTGCCAAGTGGCACACAGGAGGTGGAAAGTTGTACAGTAGTCAAGTCTATCTCCTAGCGCCGTAGGACAAACGCATTTAATGAGCTGCCGACATGCCCTTCTTGCTTTATCGGGGATGGCAAGGAAGCTTGTCCCAGCTGTCGCCGCCTCGCCTGGCTTCGACGCGCGTCCGAGCTGACAAGGCGTGTAGTGCCACGCTAGCTGGCTGGCTGCTGAGTAGGTGTGGTGGCAGAGTCTTCATGAGGATCTGCATGCCACCACGCAGGTGCTTGCTGAGTTGGTCTAGAGGCCGCCCTTTGCCACGCAGGTGCTCGCCTAGTTGGTGGGCTTTCAGCTGTGTGGGAAAGGCGGTGGAGTCTTGACAGGTGTGGGCCTGGCTGTGGCCCCGTGGATGTCTTCGGCAAGGGCCTTGCCGCGACGTCGTGGGCGTCCCCGGCAAGGATCTTGCCGGGGGGGGTCTCGTGAGTACCCTCGGCAAGGATCTCGCCGAGGATCTCCATCTTCTAATACTCACATAGTCTCGTATGTTCTTGGTCTTCACGAAGATCTGCATGCCACCACGGAGGCGCCTGTCGGATTTCGAGTTCCGGCAAAACCCTTGAGGTTCAAACACTGGGGTGTGCACGAAGATCTCTCCCCCCTCTATCTCAAGCCCTCACCGCGATCTCAAAGCTTGGCGCGTCGAACTCACAGAACAAGAGACACGAGGTTTATACTGGTTCGGGCCACCGATGTGGTGTAATACCCTACTCCAGTGTGGTGTGGTGGATTGCCTTTTGGGCTGAGGATGAACAGTTACACGGGAAGAACAGCCTCCTGAGGAGAGGTGCTCTTGTGCTTGGTGAGCTTGCATGGATGAGGATGATCTGAATGGCTCAAGATCCGTCGCCTCATACTATGGTGGCTAGTCCTAATTATAGAGGCCCTGGTCCTCTTCCCAAGTGTAGGCGGGAAGGGATCCAACAACGGCCAAAGTTGAAGGGAGACAACTAGTACAAGTTATCCTGACAAAAGGTGGTCTTCGCCTGCCAAAGGCTCTGGTGGTGACGCCGTCTTGGGCTCCACGGTGACCTCCATTCCGCCGTCCTGCTAGTCTTGGTCTTGTTGCACCGATATGGAAACCTTTGCCTATTATCTCGGGACTCCTCGCCTGCGCTTGCCTCTTTAGCACCAAACAGGAAACGAGTACGCTGCGCGCTCTGGCACCCGCCTGGCCTTGGTCGTCATGGCTTGCATCAACGAAACCTCGCGAGGTGCCCCTCGCCTTGAACTCTCCGCCCATCGCGAGCCAGCCTAGTGAGGTTGCACCCGAGGAGGTATTGCATCGTCCGCCTCGCGAGGCTTGGACCCCTCGCGAGGGTCTTGACTGTTTGCTGATGAAGATGGGCCGTATAGGGCCACTGGTGGAGCCACACCGTCGGCCGCACGCAGGCAAGTCTGGGGACCCCGTTCCCAGGACGCCGACAGTAGCCCTCGGGCCCTAGGCACGCTCTGGCTTGGCGTCGAGGCGAAGCCAAGGGGCAAGCGCGGAGCGCCACGGGCCCCAACAGCCTGTGGCCTCGGTTGACGCATGGCGATTGATGGGACGTGGACGTCTCCGCTTCCCCACGCTGCCTCGGCAACTGCCCGACTTGACGAGTCCCTGCTGCATGCAAAGAAAAATCATCATTACCTGTGATCGTGGGGGTCGCCGGTTGGCCTTCTCCCGCTATAAATGAGGAGGGGGCGGAGCCCCCGTCGCTCATCTCTTCCTGCTCTGCTCGCTTCTTCTCCATTGCTTCACTGCTAGCAGCGACACCCATGGCGCTTGCGTAGAGGTTCTCGGCCGCAGAGAAGGGGAAGGCCCGCTAGGAGGGCCCCGGCTCACCGTCGCCCAAGAGGGGGCGCGGCCGCCCCCGCAAGCACACCGTGACCCGCGCGGTGGCCCCTTCCTGCCGCGGCGGCGCCTCTTCGCGCGGTGGGGGTTGCCCAAGCCGTGGCAGCCCCATCGATGAAGGTAGGCGCGCCATGGTCGTGCGGCCTCCCCGTCCGTGCTTCCACTCGTAGGTGCTACCGGAGTTCGTCGTTTGGTCGGAGAACCCGGCCGGCACCTGGCTTTAGATCCCGCGCTTCTTTGTCGGCGAGCTGCCAGCCATGGGTCCAGGTGGTCTCTGGCTGTAGGCGGACGACTACTGCAGCAAGGCTTCATGGGTCGCGGTCGAAGTCTCCGTCGCGGGCAACGCAGCCCTGGCCCGCGGCTGGCAGATGTTTGCCCGCGCGCGTAGCCTGGGCTGGCAGTGTATGCTCCACTTCAAGTACGATGGCAACGCGACCCTCTACGTGAGGGTGTTCGGGGAAGATGGTCGCCGCGTCGGGTGCTGCCCTGAGGACAACGACGGCGGTGAGGTGCTCAGCCTTGGCGATGGTCGCGACGAGGGTGAAGGCGGGCTTGTCTTCGGCGCTGGCCGCGGCTCGTCCAGCTACGGCGACTCTTCTTGTCGGTGTCCTGGGAACGGGGGTCCCCAGACTTGCCTGCCTGCGGCCCATGCCGTGGCTGAGCTAGCAGGCCTGTACGGCCCATCTTCATCAACAAGGCATTCAAAACCCTCGCGAGGGGCCAAGCCTCGCGAGGCAGATGACGCAAGACCAACTCAGGAGCAGCCTAACCAGGCAGGCTCGCGAGGGGCGGAGAGATCAAGGCAAGGCAAACCTCACGAGGTTCTCGCGATGTGAGCCATGATGATCGAGACCAGGCGGGCGCCAGCGTGCGCAGCGTCCTTGTTTCCCCTTTGGTGCTAAGGAGGCAAGTGCAGGCACGGAGTACCGAGGCATCAAGCAAAGGTTTCCATATCGGTGCAACGAGACCAAGACCAGCAGGACGGCAAGATGGAGGTCACCATGGAGCCCAAGGCGGCGTCACCACCAGAGACTTTTGCAGGCAAAGACTGCTTTTGTCAGGATAAGCTGTACTAGCTGTCCCCTTTCAAATTGGCCGCTGTTGGCTCCCTTGCCGCTCAATATTTGGGGAGAGGACCAGGGCCTATATAAGTAGAGCTAGCCACCACCGTAGGGGATAACTCATTCAGAGGCATCTCACCCAATCCTTAGCCACACAGCGATCACAAGAGCACCTCAACCTCAGGAGGCTGTTCTTCCCCGTGTATTGTTCATCATCAGCCCAAGGGGCAATCCACCACCACCACACTGGAGTAGGGTATTACACCACAACGGTGGCCTGAACTAGTATAAATCTTGTGTCCCTTGTGTTGTGAGTTCGTCGAGTTCGTTCTTAAGATCTTAGCTAGTTAGGACGTGGACCGATAGGGAGGAAATCTTCGCGCGCACCCCAGTGTTCGAACCTTGAGGGTTTTGCCGGAACTAGTGATCTGACATTTGGCGCGCAAGGTAGGGGTGCGCCGTAGCCCTCCCTCTGCCAATCGACGCTCTGCCGCCACCGCGCTCCGCCCTCATGGCGGGCGCCCCGCCACCGACTCCGACGGCCAGCGCTGACGGCTTGGCCAGGGGGCTCCGAGCCCTGGCCCCCGCCTTACGGCAAGTCCAGTGGCCGCCCAAGTTCAAGCCGGAGATGCCGCCGCGCTACGACGGCGCGGCGGACTCGTCGGCTTTCCTGCAGGCATACGAGGAGGCTGTCCTTGAGGCCGGGGGCGACGACAAGGTCATGGCCAATTGGTTTCCCATGGCCCTCACCGGCATGTCGCGCGCCTGGCTGCTCAACCTCCCCGGATCCACGGTGGCATCTTGGGAGGAGCTGCGCATCCTCTTCACACAGTGCTACGCGGCGCCGGCGCACCATGCGGTCACGGTCCTGCTTGCCGGCTCTCAAGCGCCACCTTCAGATAGCCATATCAAGCCATTCCTTCGCCAGATCGGTGCCGCTTCCAAGCGCTCGGGGGTTCTGCTGGGCTGGGCTGCGCCTGAGGCCGACCTCACCTTCAACTCACAAGACCACCCCGTCACCACCACCGGCTCGGGCAGGCTTCCGGTGCTCTGCACGCCCGCCATATGCAATGTGGCCGTCACCAAGACCCTCATCGACGGCGGCGCCAACCTCAACTTGCTCTCCGTGGAGGCCTTCAGCCTTCTTCACGTACCACTCGAGCGGCTCAGCCTTAGCAAGCCTTTCTCAGGATTTGGTGGCGGCGCCACCCGCTCCCTAGGGCAGATCCGCCTCCCCGTCACCTTCGGCACGCTCGACAACTACCGCACCGAGCTGGTCGACTTCGACATCGCCCGCATCGGCCTCCCGTACAACGCCATCCTTGGGTACCCGGCACTGGCCTGATTCATGGCAGCGACCCATCCGGCCTACACCCTCATGAAGATGCATGGAAGCAAGGGCGTCCTCGCCATCAAGGGGGGCGCCAAGGAAGCCTTGGAAGCACTCAAGCTTGCCCTCAAGCTCGCTACGGCGGCGCAGCCCGCCAACGCAGGCACCTCCGAGCCAAAGGGAGCCGCACCAACCAAGAAGAAGCAGCTTGTCACATCCCTAGTTCTGGTATGACCTAGACTAGCTAGTCATGTGTGCATCATGTTTAAATTTCATTTAAATTTGAAATGGGGATTTGTGAAATCCTCAAAAATCATTTCTGGAAATAACCTAGTTAAAAATTGCTCCAAAAAGGTCCAAGAAAATGTTCATGTTGCTCTCTAAAAATATTGGTCAGAGGTAAAATTCAAACCAATATATTTAGGAGCTCATAAATATTTATTTTGGCCATTTGGAATTAATGCCTAAATATTTGCATTGGATATATAATAGTTATATATTTAATATATGTCCAATATCTCTGATTTTTGGTGTGGGGCTTTGGATTAATCCAACTAGTCCCTAAAAAAATTATCAGAGGCAAACAAATTGATTTAGTATTTTACTAAGTCAGAAACAAAAATTACAGAAATAGAAAGAAAACAAAAGCAGAAAGGAAAAAGGAGTAGGAGCTTACCTGGGCTTCTTACCTGGCAGCCCAGTGGCCCAACAGGCCGGCCCAGCCGACTGGCCAGAGCTAGTCGTCCTCTCCACCGTGCCAGGAGGACAGGGACGTGTGCCCGCGGCGCGCACGCACGCGTCCGGCCACCTCCTGCCTGCCTGTCCCCCCCTCGTTGCTCTGGATGCCCCGCGCGACGCCCCGCGCCGCCCCGTACCCCTCTCACTCTCCCGTGCCCATTCCTCTCCTCTCCCTCGCTTCCTCGCGCGACGCCCGAGCACCCCCGTCGCCGCCGCACGCCGTTGCTGCGCCCACCGCAACGGCCTCGCCCTCGCTTCGTGCCCAGACGCTCCGCCTGCTCGTCTCCGACCGCTCCGACGACCCACGCGACCAGGGACGCGCTGCATCACCGCCATCGCCGTCGTCTTCATCATCGGCCGCCCGAGATCGCCGTCGCCGCTCCGTTGACTCCAAAGCCTCCCCCGAGCCGCTGAGCATGCCTTTCGAACCAACGTGAGCTCCTGCACGTCTTGCCCCTAACCCCGTGGCTTGCCGCTTGCCGTAGCTTCGTTCCCCGCCATCGCCGTAGCTCTTCGCCGCCATCCGTGTTGCCGCCGTCGCGCTAGCCGCTGCAGCTCACAACCACGCGCGTCACCATGCTCCTGGTGATGCCAGGAGGCTGTAGAGGCCTTCCGCAGCCCCTGCCGTGCCCCGGCCGCCGCCCCGATCTCCGCTCCAGCGAGCTTCGGCCACCCCAGCTCCTCCCACCTGCCCTCCTAGATGCGAGAGAGCACGGGCTATGCCCCGGTGCTCTCAGCCGCCGCCCCCGTGCCTTGCAGCATGGACACCGCCACGTCCAGAGGTCGCCGGCGATGACCTTGCCGGCCTGATGTGCGGGCCCGACCTGCCAGGTGATTAGCTTAAGGGTAATTACCACCTAACTAAACCCGTGAGACACTGACAATGGGCCCAGCGCCACTAATTTCAATTAGATTAGTAAAAACCCCTCTGTTTAACACTGTGACACTAACGTGTGGACCCCACACGTTAGGTTTGACCTGGTCAGCCGCGGTTGACTCGCTGACATCATGCTGACGCAATTAATCATTTTCTGGTTTAAAAATAAATCAGGAAAATCCACAAAATGATAAAAACTTCTAAAATTCATAGAAATTCAACCGTAGCTCAGATTGAAATAATTTATATATGAAAAATTATCAAAAAAATGCAATCTATCCATCTGTACCAGTTTCATGCATCATAAACCAAATCATACTTGCTGTATAGGTGAAAACACACAAATGGCATTTATAAAGACTTAACTTGGAGTTGCATTTGAATTCTTGGTTCAAATGGACTTCATCCAAATGAATGCTAGCTGCATTAGCTCAAACAACATCACATATACATGCCATGATCATGCATCATATTGTTGCATATGCTTGTGTATTGATTGCTGGCACCGTTCTTCTTGATAGGTCCTGCTCCGGAGAGAGTGTTCGAGAGTACCTGTCTGAAGAGCAGTGTTGTACTGTCGATTTATCAGGCAAGCAAACCCCCCTTGTTCATTCCTATACAATCCCACTCTCTCACTCCTACTCTCTTTTATTGCATTAGGACAACAGCCATTCAACTGCTACTTTATGTTGTAGTTGAACCCATTCCTCTACATGACCTGTCATTGCCACAATAAATAGTTGAAACCCACTAGCATGTGTAGGAGTTGATTGAGCCATGTTGTGTTCCTACCATGCCATGCCTGCTATTTCTTAGAGTTGTGTCAGGTCTAATTCTTGGGAATGAATTGGAGTGTTACGATATGTTCTGGTGCTGAGAGTTAAGTGTGTGAACATGATTTGGTAAAGGTAGCGGTGAGAGGCCATGTAGGAGTACATGGTGGGTTGTCTCACTGGAACCGTCCTTAAGCACTGAGTTCTGTGTATGTTGTACAATGACCAGCTACTACCACACATTGGGCTCCGGGCGCTCCAAGCTCTCTCGACTTATTGACCAACTTGATCTCTGTCCAGGAGCTGCAATTAGTTTCTGGTGTTTGTAGGTAGTGTTAGTAGTCTACCAAGTGGCACTCGGCCAGGTGGGCTTGGGACAGACGAGGCACAAGTGGCACGGTGTACCAAGCGTAGATCCATCCGGCGAGGTGGGCTTGGGAACCCTGCACACATCATTTGGGGCCGTGAGCGACACCCCAGCCGGATCTCCTTGCGGATGGAACCCGAATAGGCGATAAACCTGGACTAGAGTCTTGTGTGGTTAGTTAGGTCGTGGCCGACTCCCTCACCAGGATTCCGCTTCAAGGTTGCCGAGATACATGATGTGTACATGGCGGTAAGTGGCGAGAGCATGTGTGAAGAAGTACACCCCGTTAGGGTTAACATGAACTATTCGAATAGCCGGGTCCGCGGTTATGGACTTCTTGGATGCTTACGTGGTACATAGACAACTTGAAGTGGATACCCTAAAATGCTCAAGACAAGTGTGAGTGCTATGGATGGCCTTCTCGTAGGAAGACGGGAATGAATCCATAGTAGCGTATTGATGTGGTGATTAGTGGACTCGTGTGCACCACCTCAAAAGAGTTACCAGCAGTCGTAGTTCAAGATAGCTACCGAGTCAAAGCTGGCTTGCTGCAACTAAACCCCACATTGCCTTCTTGAAACTAATGCATGTATGATAGGATCTGATGTAAGTCTTGCTGAGTACCTTTGTACTCACGTTGCTTAATTTATGTTTTTTCAGATGAGACTTCTGTCTCAGTAGTAGTTCTGCATGGACTTCGATGAATAGCTTGTTACCTCAGCTACGATCTTGTACCCTTGGGAGGGTCTTGTAGATAGTCAGGCTTCTCAGCCTTTTTCTTTTGTAGTTGTCTGTACTCAGACATGTAATGCTTCCGCTTGTTGCTTGTATGCTCTGAATGATGGGTCATGAGACCCCTGTTTGTATTGAATGCTATGTGGCTCTTCTGGGCCTTTATCTAAATGAGTTTGAGTTTTGTTGTGATGCCATGTTGTTAGCACATACTTGCATGTTATGTGTACATGTGACGTGTATTGCTATGTGTGGGATCCAACAACCTAGTTGTCTATCCATGGTAGCCTTTCTTATGGGGAAATGTGGTCTAGTGCTTCCACTGAGCCATGGTAGTCTACTACAGCCCGGATTACCGGAGTCCTGTTAGCCCAGTTGCTACTGCTCCGGAACACTTAGACTGGCTGGCATGTGTCCTTCTTCATTCCTGTGTCTGTCCCTTCGGGGAAATGTCACGCGGTGTCTACCGGAGTCCTGTTAGCCTAGTTGCTACAGCCCGGATTCACTCGCTGATGACCGACACTTGGTTGCTAGGTCATGTATGCCTGTCCCTGTAAGTTAGTGCGACTTTCGGTTTACGACTAGCCATGTCGGCCCGGGTTCTCTGTCATATGGATGCTAGCGACACTATCATATACGTGAGCCAAAAGACGCAAACGGCACTACAAAAAAAAAGACACATCCGTGACATTTTGGGCCGAACAAAAAAAATTCTGTCATACATATGACACTTCTATGACAATAATTGTGACAAAACCCGGTATCATCATAGATGTGGTGGGCTCCTACTTCTATGACAAAAAATCATGACAGAAAATGGGCTTTTCGTCCTGGGTGGGCCGGAGACGCAGCTGCATGACATTCTTTGGGCCGTCCATGACGGAAAAAACCGTGGTAGAAGCGAGGGCGAGGAAAATTTCGGGGAGTTCCCGGTTACGGTGGGAGGTCGGGGGCCGAGCGATGCGCGTTTCTCTCGTACACGTAGGCGCGTGTGTGCGAGGCGTTGGCTCTAACTAAACCCAAGCGAGGCGTTGGGCTCTAACTGAACCCGAGCGATTGCACTGCAGGCTACGCGTTACTGAACCCGAGCGATCGATCGATGGCTGTTAACTGAACCCGATCGAGCAATTCCTTCGCTACTGCTGCTAACTGAAGCCGATCGATGCTGCCTCTGGGATGAACAATGAGCGTTGCGGGGGGGTTTGGATGAACAGTGAGCGGTGGTGTTGCCTCTAGATGAACAGGACCCCGTGGTGTGGTGGAGGGCTGGATGAACAGTAGATGGTGTAGGGGTGCCCGTGGAGGGGTGGTTGAACAGGACCCCGTGGTGTGGAGGGCTGGATGAACAGTAGACGGTGGAGGGGTGCCCGTGGAGGGGTGGTTGAACAGTAGCCGGTGGAGTAGCGCGCGGTGGAGGCTGGATGAACAGGAGCCTGTGGAGGCTGGAGGAGGTCGACGGTAGCCCGTGGAGGCTGGAGGAGGTCGACGGTAGCCCGTGGAGGCTGGAGGAGGTCGACGGTGGAGATGAACAGTATCCCGTGGAGTCCCGTTTTGCGGTACGCCACACCCCTCCCGATGAATAGGACCCCCCGTTTCGACCGTAGGAGGTCCGTTTCGTCCGTTTTACGGTACGCCACACCCCTCCCAATCAACAGGACCCCCGTTTCGACCGTAGGAGGTCCGTTTCGTCCGTTTTGCGGTACGCCCCACCCCTCCCGATCAACAGGACCCCCGTTTCGACCGTAGGAGGTCCGTTTCGTCCGTTTTGCGGTACGCCCCACCCCTCCCGATCAACAGGACCCCCGTTTCGACCGTAGGAGGTCCGTTTCCTCTGTTTTGCGGTACGCCACACCCCTCTCGATCAACAGGACCCCGTTCCAAACGTAGGAGGTCCGTTTCCTCCGTTGTGCGGTACGCCAGGCCTCGTTTCCATCGCCTGTTCCATCCAAGCCCTCCCGATGAACACGAGCACGCATTCCGTTTCGACCCAGCCGGTTGGCTCCCACGCGTTCCGTTGCCTCCCGATGAACACGACGCATTCCGTTGCCTCCCCATGAACACGACGCATTCCGTTGCCTCCCCATGAACACGACAACGACGTTGTTTCTCCATTCCGACCCAGCCATGTACACGAGCCCTGGCCGTACGTATGCGCGAGTAGGCGTTCGAGACCCCGCCCGTATGTACACATGCGTGGCCGTATTTTCTTTCATGCACCCTGGCCGCTGTACGTACGTGTACATGCTACGTGCGCGCCTCTACTACGACACGTACGCGCCTCTACTACGACACGTGCGCACCTCTACATCCACCAGTATATATGTACGTACACGTTCGCGAACAGAATGACAACGCTCCATATGCTTCGACCACGTGGGTCCCTACTGTCAGGCACTTCCTTGCGTGCGAAGATGTAGCTGGTGGGTCCCAGCAGTCAGGGGGAAACGTTTTTTTCATGAAATACAGTGGCCCGTCTGGTGGGTCCCAGCTGTCAGGTGGAGGAATCAATATTTTCCGCGTAATAAAGAGGCACTTCCTTGCTGCGGCCGTGGACCCAGTTGTAAGCCTCCACGTACAGTCCATGTCCGATGGAAGTCGTTCCTTGACCACGTTGACCACGCCGCGCCGAGAGCACCAGGGCGGTGGACGACAGTGAGGCCTAGGAAGGGGACGACGGGGAGGTGGGGAAGACGCGACAGTGGAAGCCCGCGCGGAGAGGAGTACGAGGGTTTACTGGTTCGGCTGCGGTGTGAGGCTGCTGTCGCCGCAGGGCCTGGCCAGCGGTGCGAATAGTAGGGGGCGGTGAGGCCTCCGCGGTAGCACAGCCGGCCACGGGAGGCAGGAGCATGTGGCACGACCGGCGCTGCTTTGGGCGGCTGGAGCAAGAAGACTAGAGGTTGAAGAAGAACTACGGCCGTTGGATGGACATCGTACGGTCACTGGAGCAAGAATCGTTCATATTGACTAAAGTTGCCAAAGGCCCCCATCCCAGTCAACTTAGTAGGCCCACAAGTCAGCCTCACACCATGGTGGGTCCCAGCTAGCAGGGGAGTATTCATTTTTTGTGTGCATAATATGGAGGCACTTCCTTGCGTGCGAAGATATAGCTGGTGGGTCCGAGCTGTCAGCGGCGGTAACATTTTTTTCGTGAAATACAGAGGCCCTTTCGGTGGGTCCATGATGTTAGGTGGAGGAATCATTATTTTGCGCGTAATAAGGAGGCATTTCCTTGCGTGCGGCCGTGGACCCAGCTGTCGGCCTCTCCATGTACAGTTCACTTCAGATCCATGTCGGTCGTTGACCATGTTGACCAGGCCGCGCTGAGAGCACCAGGGCGGTGGACGACGGCGAGGCCTAGGAAGTGAACGACATAGAGGCAGGGAAGACTCGGCAGTTGTTTCCCACGCGGAGGGGAGTACGACTGTACGAGGGTTTACTGGTTCGTCTACCGTCGCCGGAGAATAACAGCAGGTGTGGGTGAGTAGAGGGATGGTAGGCCAGCGATGGGAGTACGGTGGGGCGGTGAGACCTGCGCGGCAGCAGAGCCGGCCACGGGGAGGAGGGAGCAGGCAGTCCCGCCGGCGCTTGTTTGAGCGGCTGGCGCAGGAAGAGCAGAGATTGAAGAAGCACGACGGCCGTTGGATGGCCATCCAACAGTCACTGCTTGTGCGTCAACCTTTTTTTTAGGAAAGCCTCAAATCTGTGGAAAACAACATACAACCCATCTGCCATTATTTCTAATAATTTACAGCCCATTTGCTAATTATTAAGGTTTTTTTGGAGCCCATATTCTTTTTGTTAGCATTACAGCCCATGTTGTCGCCACGGTTAAAAAATTATACGAAATTTTTCATATTTCGGTGCAGTCCGAACTGTTTTTACTCCCGAAATTTCGACTCACATTCAAACTGATTTTAAAAATAAATGTATATCAATATAAAAATCCAACAAATTCTCCACACATAAAAATTAATGTAATTTAAAATCTTGAAATGAAAAAAAGATATTTGAAACTAATTGCCGCTTTGATGTGTTTTAAAAATGTACATCCCATTTCTCATTACTAATGGGCCATTTTCTCGGCCAGCCGAATGAAAGTTCTCCTCGTCTTGAAAGATTTGCAGCCCAACAGGACTGACAAAGCGACTTACTTGGCAAATCACAAAAAAACTGGGCTGTGGCCGTGGACCCAACTGTCAGCCTCTCCACATACAGTACTCTTCCGATGGAAGTCGTTGCTTGACCACGTTGACCACGCCGCGCGGAGAGCACCACGGCGGTGGACGGCGACGAGGCCTAGGAAGGGGACGACGCGGAGGCGGGGAAGACGTGGCAGTGGAAGCCCACGCGGAGAGGAGTACGAGGGTTCACTGGTTCGGCTGCGGTGTGAGGTTGCCGTCGCCGCAGGGCCTGGCTAGCGGTGGGAATAGTAGGGGGCGGTGAGGCCTCCGCGGCAGCACAGCCGGCCACGGGAGGCAGGAGCATGCGGCACGACCAGCGCTGCTTTGGACGGCTGGAGCAAGAAGACCAGAGGTTGAAGAAGCACTACGGCCGTTGTATGGACATCGTACGGTCACTGGAGCTAGAATCGTTCATATTGACTAAAGTTGACAAAGGCCCCCGTCCCAGTCAACTTAGTAGGCCCACAAGTCAGCCTCACACCATGGTGGATCCCAGCTAGCAGGGGGAGTATTCATTTTTTTGTGCGTAATAAGGAGGCACTTCCTTGCGTGCGAAGATATAGCTGGTGGGTCCGAGCTGTCAGCGGCGGTGTAACACCCCGGATGTAACTTTCCATATTTGTAACTCCAACTCTTGCCATTTTCGGCTATGTGCTATGATTTTCCCTTCGTGGTCGGGTTTTGTTTTTTGTTTTGCATTTTGTTCATGTCATGCATCTCATATCATGTAATCATGTGCATCTCATTTGCATACGTGTTCGTCTCATGCATCCGAGCATTCTCCCCGTTGTCCGTTTTGCGATCCGACACTCCCACGTACACCGGCGCACCAATCTTGTTTCTTTTCGTGAGCGGGTGTTAAACGTTTGATGCTCCAACGGTTAACCAGGTAACCGCAAAGTCCTTTTGTGTGTTGCAGCGAAACCCCCCTCCAAACAGCCCAATAACCCATCTAAGTCCCCTCCATGCTATCGGTCGTTCGATCACGATCGTGTGGGTGAAAACCGCACTCCATTTGGAGTCTCCTAGCTCCCTCTACCTATATAAACGTGCACCCCTCCTCCAAATTCCGGGTCCAACCCTAGCCACCGCTCCCCTCGCGCCGCCGGACACGTCCGGTCCGGACGGACGCTTCGCCGCCGCCGCGCCCGACCAATGGGACGCCGCCACATGGCAGCTGCCGGCGCCGCCGCCCGCGGCCCGCTCGGCCCGCGCGGGGCCCCCGCGTCCCGTCTCCTCGCACGCCGCCGCCCGGCTTCCTCCACCGCGCCCGACCCCGCCACCTCGCCTCCCATGCCCGCGACCGCCGCCGCCCCGCGTCTCGTCCGCCTCCCCCGAGCTCTCTCCGGCTGGCGCCCTCCTCTTCCCCTCCGACTCCAGCCAGCTCCTGCTCCGGCGTGCCTCGAGCGCCCGATCCAGATTCATCCGCGACGTTGACTTTCCCCCTCCCCTCAAATTCTCCAAGTCCCAAGATATTGCATTATCTGCTCATGTTCATTGCATCATATCTTACCGCATACTGCTCCGTTTTGCGTGCATGATATATCGTATTGTCCGCCTCGAGATGATCTTCATTTTGTTCCATTGTGCCATGCCCGTTTGAGTTCATCTTGATGGCCAAATCTCTGGTGCAAGCTATATGATGTTTACTGCTGTTACTTATCAGAACTTGGTGTTTTGTTATTTTTGCTACATTTGATGTGTGCATCTTTTGGGCATGAGCTCTATAGGTGTTTTGATCTATGCCATGCCATCTTTACAGAGGTGTATGCCATGTATTTTTGTGATCTATGTGGTCACTAGCACAAGCATGCAAACTAGGCTTCGTGATGTTTCTGTTTTCAGGGACTTCGGATTTTTGCCAAGTCTGTGACTGCTGTTATTTTGTTGCCATGTACCCATGTGGCTACAGAGAGATCCATGCTTCTTTCGGGCATGTTCACTAAGGATGGTTTGTAGATATAGTTGTGCTCTATCCATCCATGCCCCTGTTTGCAATTATGGAGTGCCATAGCATGTCTTAATCTTGCTCTACTTTTGCTATAAAATGTTCGTGGCAGATTGTTAACATGATATTCAATTTTGCCAAGGTTGTTGTAGTTGATCCACTCAGGCTATGTATTTGCTCTTGCCTTGGATAGCTTCATAAACATGCCGTCTTTGCTGTAGGTATGCTTGTTTTGTCATGAATTGCTTTGTGATGAGTGAATAAAGCTCACCAAGATGCCCTCATAATTTCTGTTACTGCCATGCTCTGTTTTCTGCTAAGTCTGAAACCTGTTAACGAAACTTGCTATGTTTACATGGGTGTTATCAGATCTTCTGATCCTTTTTGGCTCATGGTGAGTAAGGAACTTTTGTTCTATGAATTTAGTAGATTCATGCCATGCCTTGTTTTTCTATGTTAAGTTCCTGTACCATGAGTTTTGCTTGCTCTGAACATTGCTACTGATGCTGTTTATGCTATGTCCAGTAATTTCACCGAGTCTGTGAACCTGATATCTTTTGCACTTTTTCCATGCTTGTTTGAACTTGTTATGTTGTGATCTAGCCGTAGCTCAGTGTTCATCTTTTGTCAAGCATCTCCTGTAGATCACTGCCATATGCTTTGTTTCTGTGTTGGAGTGCTGTAGCATAGTTACTTGTTGTATTTTTAGTGCTGTCATGCTGTTAATCGCAGATTTGTGTCATTCTTGTTTTGCTTGCCATTTGCAAACCATGCATCCGTTTCCGGTGATCTTTATATCGATTTCGACCGAAATCATCTCATCTTTCCAGTGGCATACTTGGTTTGCCAAGTTACTGCCTTGTTCATCCTTTTTCTTCCGGAGCACGCATACGCATTGCATATCATGTCTCGCATATCATGCATGTAGTGCATCATGTTGCTTGTGCATTTCCCGTGATTGATTGTGGTTCCATTGCTTGTATTGTTGTTGTGGGTAGAGCCGGGAGATGAGTTCGTGAACGAGGAACCTGTTGAGTACGCTTACGAGGATCAAGCTTTCGACAAATCTGAGAACCTTGCAGGCAAGATGACCATACCCTCGAAATCACTTCTATCTTTGCTTTGCTAGTTGTTCGTTCTATTGCCATGCTGCTACCTACCACTTGCTATATCATGCCTCCCATATTGCCATGTCAAGCCTCTAACCATCCTTTCCTAGCAAACCGTTGTTTGGCTAAGTTACCGCTTTTGCTCAGCCCTTCTTATAGCGTTGCTAGTTGCAGGTCAAGTTGAAGTTGGTTCCATGTTGGAACATGGATATTTTTGGAATATCATAATATCTCTTATTTAATTAATGCATCTATATATTTGGTGAAGGGTGGAAGGCTCGGCCTTATGCCTGGTGTTTTGTTCCACTCTTGCCGCCCTAGTTTCCGTCGTACCGGTATTATGTTCCTTGAGTTTGCGTTCCTTACGCGGTTGGGTGATTTATGGGACCCCCTTGACAGTTCGCCTTGAATAAAACTCCTCCAGCAAGGCCCAACCTTGGTTTTACATTTGCCTACCTAAGCCTTTTCCCTTGGGTTTTCGCGAGCCCGAGGGTCATCTTTATTTAAACCCCCGGACCAGTGCTCCTTCGAGTGCTGGCCCAAACTGGGCGATGTCCGGCGCCCCTTGGGCAACCAGGGACTATGCCAACCCGACGTCTTGCCCATCCGGTGTGCCCTGAGAACGAGATATGTGCAGCTCCTATCGGGATTTGTCGGCACATTCAGGTGGCTTTGCTGGTCTTGTTTTACCATTGTCGAAATGTCTTGTAAACCAGGATTCCGAGGCTGATCGGGTCTTCCCGGGAGAAGGTTTATCCTTCATTGACCGTGAGAGCTTATAATGGGCTAAGTTGGGACACCCCTGCAGGGTATTATCTTTCGAAAGCCGTGCCCGCGGTTATGAGGCAGATGGTAATTTGTTAATGTCCGGTTGTAGAGAACTTGACACTTAATTAAAATACATCAACCGTGTGTGTAGCTGTGATGGTCTCTTCTCGGTGGAGTCCGGGAAGTGAACATGGTTTGAGTTATGAATGAACGTAAGTAGTTTCAGGATCACTTCTTGATCATTTCTAGCTTCGCGACCGTTGCGTTGCTTCTCTTCTCGCTCTCATTTGCGTATGTTAGCCACCATATTTGCTGAGTGCCTGCTGCAGCTCCACCTCATTACACCATCCTTTCCTATAAGCTTAAATAGTCTTGATCTCGCGGGTGTGAGATTGCTGAGTCCTCGTGACTCACAGATTCTACCAAAACAGTTGCAGGTGCCGACGATGCCAGTGCAGATGTCGCAACCGAGCTCAAGTGGGAGTTCGACGAGGAACGTGGTCGTTACTATGTTTCGTTTCCTGATGATCAGTAGTGGAGCCCAGTTGGGACGATCGGGGATCTAGCATTTGGGGTTATCTTATTTTCATTTGGATTTGACCGTAGTCGGTCTATGTGTGGATTTTGGATGATGTATGAATTAATTTATGTATTGTGTGAAGTGGCGATTGTAAGCCAACTCTCGTTATCCCATTCTTGTTCATTACATGGGATTGTGTGAAGATAACCCTTCTTGCGACAATACCACAATGCGGTTATGCCTCCAAGTCGTGCCTCGACACGTGGGAGATATAGCCGCATCGTGGGCGTTATAGGCGGTAACGTTTTTTCGCGAAATGCAGAGGCCCTTTCGATGGGTCCCTGATGTCAGGTGGAGGAATCATTATTTTGCGTGTAATAAGGAGGTATTTCCTTGCGTGCGGCCGTGGACCTAGCCGTCGGCCTCTCCACGTACAGTCCACTTCAGATGCATGTCGGTCGTTGACCACGTTGACCAGGCCGCGCCGAAAGCACCAGGGCGGTGGACGACGGCGAGGCCTAGGAAGGGAACGACATGGAGGCAGGGAAGACTCAGCAGTTGTTTCCCACGCGGAGGGAAGTACGACTGTACGAGGGTTTACTGGTTCGTCTGCCGTCGCCGGAAAATAACAGCAGGTGTGGGTGAGTAGAGGGATGGCTAGGCCAGCGATAGGAGTACGGTGGGGCGGTGAGGCCTGCGCGGCAGCAGAGCCGACCACGGGAAGGAGGGAGCAGGCAGTCCCGCCGGCGCTTGTTTGAGCGGCTGAAGCAGGAAGAGCAGAGATTGAAGAAGCACGACGGCCGTTGGATGGCCATCCAACAGTCACTGCTTGTGCGTCAACCCTTTTTTTTGGAAAACCTCAAATCTGTGGAAAATAGCATACAACCCATCTGCCATTATTTCTAATAATTTACAGCCCATTTGCTAATTATTAAGGTTTTTTTGGAGCCCATATTCTTTTTGTTAGCATTACAGCCCATATTGTCGCCACGGTTAAAAAATTATACGAAATTTTGCATATTTCGGTGCGGTCCGAACTTGTTTTAATCCCGAAATTTCGACTCACATTGAAACTGATTTTAAAAATAAATGTATATCAATATAAAAATCCAACAAATTCTCCACACATAAAAATTAATGTAATTTAAAATCTTGAAATGAAAAAAAGATATTTGAAACTAATTGCCGCTTTGATGTGTTTTAAAAATGTACATCCCATTTCTCATTACTAATGGGCCATTTTCTCGGCCAGCCGAATGAAAGCTCTCCTCGTCTTGAAAGATTTGCAGCCCAACAGGCCTGACAAAGCGACTTACTTGGCAAATCACAAAAAAACTGGGCTGTGGCCGTGGACCCAACTGTCAGCCTCTCCATGTACAGTATTCTTCCGATGGAAGTCGTTCCTTGACCACGTTGACCATGCCGTGCGCAGAGCACCACGGCGGTGGACGACGACGAGGCCTAGGAAGGGGACGACGCGGAGTCGGGGAAGACGCGGCAGTGGAAGGCCGCGCGGAGAGGAGTACGAGGGTTCACTGGTTCGGCTGTGGTGTGAGGCTGCCGTCGCCGCAGGGGCTGGCCAGCGGTGGGAATAGTAGGGGGCGGTGAGGCCTCCGCGGCAGCACAGCTGGCCACGGGAGGCAGGAGCATGCGGCACCACCGGCGCTGCTTTGGGCGGCTAGAGAAAGAAGACCAGAGGTTGAAGAAGCACTATGGCCGTTGGATGGACATCGTACGGTCACTGGAGCTAGAATCGTTCATATTGACTAAAGTTGACAAAGGCCCCCGTCCCAGTCAACTTAGTAGGCCCACAAGTCAGCCTCCCACCATGGTGGGTCCCAGCTAGCAGGGGGAGTATTCATTTTTTTGTGCGTAATAAGGAGGCACTTCCTTGCGTGCGAAGATATGGCTGGTGGGTCCGAGCTGTCAGCGGCGGTAACGTTTTTTTGTGAAATACAGTGGCCCTTTCGGTGTGTCCCTGATGTCAGGTGGAGGAATCATTATTTTGCGCGTAATAAGGAGGCATTTCCTTGTGTGCGGCTATGGACCCAGCTGTCGGCCTCTCCACGTACAGTCCACTTCAGATGCATGTCAGTCGTTGACCACGTTGACCAAGCCGCGCCGAGAGCACAGTGCGGTGGACGACGGCGAGGCCTAGGAAGGGAAAGATATGGAGGCGTGAAGACTCGGTAGTTGTATCCCACGCGGAGGGGAGTACGACTGTACTAGGGTTTACTGGTTCGTCTGCCGTCGCTGGAGAATAACAGCAGGTGTGGGTGAGTAGAGGGATGGCTAGGCCAGCGATGGGAGTACGGTGGGGCGGTGAGGCCTACGCGGCAGCAGAGCCGGCCGCGGGGAGGAGGGAGCAGGCCTAGACGGGGCAGCCCAAAACCACGTCCAACACTTGCCAAAACTTCGTCCCTCGTTTTCTCTGTGTTTCGCACACTCGACATTGTGTGGGCATTTTGACTGTGCATCATATGAAGATGTGCTATGCATGAATGTTGATCAGCATGATGTTAATTGGCTGGTAGTTCCATTTTTGACCATGAATAAAACTTCCAACATGATGTTAACCCTGTTTGAAAAGGCTGTGTTAATAAAAATGCTCTGCCTCTGAAAGTTGCAATTTCTTATCTGAAACTGAACTTGCAGTTTTTTATCTGAAACTGAAACTTGCAGTTTCTTCTTTGAGAATCACATTGTCTGCACTTTTATACTCCTATGAAACTACATTTTTAAGTGCTAAAAATAGATCTCTAGAATTCATAAAATACTTCATATGCTCAATACTGCAAATCTGAAATTCAAAAGACATTCATATCTGAAAGTACTATCAAAATACACAACACAAAACACAATTCACAACCTGCAAATACTGACAACCCGAGTATTGGGCTGGGGGGCAGCCCCCTCCTATTCCTCGGCGGCAGAGAGCCGCCCCGTGAGACGATGTGAACGGCGAGGGAGACGATGGCGGGGAAGCATCGTCGGGCCAACTGCTTTTCTCCTCTTGCAGTTGGGTTCGGTCGACGAAGACTCCACTGGCTCGCTCTGGAAGGACACCCTCACAAACGGCACCCTGTAGATGCTCGATCCTTCAATCTCTGGTGGATGCTCCATCTGGGATCGATACTCCCACCACCGCTCCCTCACGATCGGATTCGGTGAATCTGTTTGCTCCATGGCCCAGAGGAGCCGCTCTATGTACTCCGGCACGACTCCCTCCGGGAGTATCGCCTCCTTTTCGCTCTGTTGCAGATATTTGGCCATGGATGTCGGCATCTCCGCTAGTTGGTCCTTGTTGTCAAACCAAGACTGTATCTCCAACATCCTAGCTAGCTTCACAGGGTCGCCGTCTGCGATCCTCACGTATCGGTTGTACTCCTCCATCGATCTACTTCTCCATAGCACCTTCACTCGCCGGCGGTGGTTTTTGAATGGAAGAGGAGAGGAGCAGCGCTGGTTTTGGATTAGAACGGGAGAGGAGCGACGCTGGTTTTGGACTGGAACAGGAGAGGAGGGGCGGTGGTTTTGAAATGGAAGAGGAGAGGAGCGGAGCTGCATTTAGATTGGAACAGGAGAGGAGCGGTGGTGGTTTAAGAGGAGAAGAGCGGAAGAGCGGCGCTGGTCTTGGAAGTATTTTTTTGTTGTTTTGCGTATTTTGGGTCAAAGTTTGACCACGTACTGTATTTGACAAGCAAAATGTGAATGCATGTCACCAAAAATTGTATCGTTTGGTTCGTATCTGAATGTACTTTCAAATTATATTATTTTTGCAATGTATAACATATATTTTATGTGCGAAAATCATGGTCAATTATGACCCAGAATAAAAGGGAGACTAGCTAATGTGGGGTCGCTTTCTTAATTGAAGGGTAAATTGATTTTGATTTTGATCCAGTCACAGCGCGCCGGCCCTCTCGTCCAATCCTAAATCGCTGCCGCACGCTCCTCTCCCTCTTCTCCATTGCAAAACCACATCCTCTCCTCTCCATCATCTCCATTCCAAAACCACCGTCTCGCCTCTCCCTCTTCTGATCTTCTCCATTGCAAAACCACCTCCTCTCCTCTCCATCATCTCCATTCCAAAACCACCGTCTCGCGTCTCCCTCTTCTGATCTTCTCCATTGCAAAACCACCTCCTCTCCTCTCCATCATCTCCATTCCAAAACCACCGTCTCGCCTCTCCCTCCTCTCTATTGCAAGACCACCGTCTCTCCTCCCATCTTCCAAAGCTAGCACCGGACCACTCAGAAGGACATCTATGGAGAGGATGCAGGAGCGAATCAGGCAGATCACCGGCGGCGACCAGGCAAAGTTAGCCAGGTTGAAGGAGATCCTTAGTTGGTTTGACAATGAGTGGGAGATTTCGAGGACGGTGCGGGCCATGTGGCAATGTATGCGAAAGAGCGAGACGGCGCCGATGAGGGCGGCGATGTACATGTACTCCTCGGCGGCAGTCACGCCGCAGTCATCCGAGTTCATTGAGTATCTCCTCTGGGCATGGAGCAGACAGATTCGCCCGAGGCGATAGTCGGGCGGAGGTGGTGGGCGTATAGGTCGAAGGTCGAGCACCCAGAGGATAACGAATCGATCGAGTATGGTGTGCCGTTCGTGAGGGTGCAGAGCCAGCCGGAGCCACAGGAGTATTCTTTCTCCCACCGCAAGAGGAGGCCGGATGGCGCGACGTGGCTTCCCCGCCGTTCTCCATGGTTCCCTCGACACTCGCCTCGTTTCAACGACGGCGGTAGGGTTTAAGGTATGCTTCGCACTAACCTAATCTTCCACCTGCTCATGCTTACAATCAGTGTGACAGCTAATGAAAATCATGCTTACAATCAGTCTCCGAGTACTACGCCAATCACCCTAAAATAGCTCTGGACCTTTGGGTCAAAGTTGTGACACAGTGTACAAATAAAGAAAAATAGATTGGTGCTTCTTTCAGAAAAGAGTACTCCCTAGAAAACTGCCAATATAAGCTACTAGTATTTGGTTAGATGATTTGCTGCCGAGAAAGATCCGTCCACAGAGAGCGCCACACATCCCACTGGTGGTGGTGGATGCCAATGCGTGCATGCAGCATGGTTGGTGTCGGTAATTTTTACTTGGCACACCTCGCACTCTGCATATATGCTGGTTCCATACGTACATTTGTGCAGTTCCACCAAAATGCAGCTGAATAACCCTGTTTGCACAGATAATGAAAAAGCGTGATTACATTATAGTGGCACTAGTTGATGAAACACACAAAATAAATAGAAGAAAATATTGCGATAGTATCATAGTATGCCATGCTGCGAGGGCGAGATGGGCCCTGCGACGCCTCATACGGTACGCCTCATACTGGACATCGTCCCAAGTCTCCCAGATACACCTTCTGCCAGTGATGAACATCAGTGTACAGCGGTAGTACAAGGAGGCGCCTTGAGACATTCAAATCTCTATTTTTGTACATATCAACTAAAATTAAGCACCCCAGTTTGCAGAAACGCTAAAGCATTAACAATGGGACTAGTTGATGAAACATACATTAACAAAGAGAAGCACTTTCTTTATCTACATTGGAAATGAAATGATAGAGATGACACTCGCTCTATTTTAACTGTATTATTACTTCATTTTATCAGTGACACTAGGGTCGAGCAGGTGGCAAACGAGGTGTACCGTGCGTCGCAAGGATGGAGGCCGGGGGTGCTTAGACTGGGATGCTGAAGCTGGCTCTTTCAGTCACCAACATGGATGATTCAATTCATGGGACCTTTTGGTGCAGTTCACCTAAAATGAAGCAATGTCCCGTGAGCTAGCAGCTTCTTCTTCAATTTTTTTAAGAAAAGGGCTCCAGCCCCGGTTCCATTTCCATCAGAAAACGAAACCCACAGAGCTTCTTCTTCATTAGTTGCAATAAAATTGAGCAACATCAAGGTTGGTTGTGAAGCTCCTGGAATGCTCAACTATAATTTGGATATCATTTGTGCAGTTCAACTAAGATCGAGCGTGAAATGTATATCTCTGTTTGCACAAAAAAGGTGGAAAGGAGGGTGACTAACAAGTGATGAAACATGCATCAAATGAAAAGAAGCATGTTCCTTATCTGAATGGCAATCCTACAAGGACAGTAGCAATTTCTAAAGCACTGGCATTGCTAGATATTAGTGTGGGCATTAGGATTAACTATGACAACCGTTAAATACGACATTACTTTGGGCACGGGAGAGTAGGCGGACCAGGACAGTTGCATTTCTAACGAAAAGAACCAACTTATCTTAATGGGAAATTTTAGCAGGACATGTAAAGAAGTGCCATTGATTCATATTACTGGAGGCATTACATTGAAAACAACATTGGTTTAACGTGTCCTTACTTTTAACAGTGCGACTGCTACATTTTACCAGTGGCATTACATAAGAGTGGCTCGGGGCAACAAACATCAGAACAGGATATCTGGGTTGGTCCCATTTTTGTTCGGTATAGCCACCTTATACTGTGTGAGGCTAGCAAATCTAGTGCTGGACTTACTCTGTTGACTTGTCCCCCAGTCCCCACTTTCTTTCCTTTTTCAACCAATAGATCGGGTTTATATTGAGTTTGTACTGCGTTTCCCTTTATTTCCCTATTAGACCTAGAGACCAGTTGGATAGCCAGTCTCTGCTACTTTTCGCCCCCATTATTTCCTCTTTCGACCAAGTCCTAGATTCAGGTAACAAATCCTCCCCCACCCCCACCCCCTTTCTTCCTTGTTTGAACCAAGTAGTACTAGATTCGAGTGCATGAACTAGTTTTACCTCTTAAACGTAAAAAAATTAGGTGGTTTTCGAACAGCCGATCGATCCTATCTACGAGGGGGCCTGAGAAATAGTAAAAGATACAAATGCAGCGACGTCAGGAGCTCGGGAAGTAGAGCAAGGCCGGTTTCGAAGGAAGTTATACCTGATGGTCGCCGGGATGTCGCTAGGTGGGCGGCGGGAGGCCGGATCTGCCCACACTACGGCAGCGAGGAAGAAGGGGTCGGAGGCCCTCCCTCGCCAGCGGTGCTTGGGAGAGAACGGCAAGGCAGGCTGATCGGGACGCGCCCAGCAGTGGGTAAGAGCCGTCGCCGAGGACGACCGCGTGAACGTTGCAC
The DNA here is from genome assembly GCF_018294505.1 of Triticum aestivum. Taxonomy (NCBI): domain Eukaryota; kingdom Viridiplantae; phylum Streptophyta; class Magnoliopsida; order Poales; family Poaceae; genus Triticum; species Triticum aestivum. The sequence goes on from NC_057805.1 coordinate 282,052,976, forward strand.
CTTCTCACCTTCCCCGGCGGAGAGGATCCGGCTGGATCTGTGACCAGCGGTGAGCAGAGAGAGAGAGAGAGTGTGGCCACCGCTGTCGTGTTTAGATCTGGAGAGGCCGAGACAGTGTGAAGAGAGCAACACTAGCAAGCAAGCGCGGAGGCTCCTGCCTATATAGTGGAGTAGTACTAGTTTTCTTTTGTCTACCGGAGCCGGCTTGACCTCGTCAATGACTGTCGAGAAGTCTTCATGCACGTGGCCCGGAGGCGCAGTTGTCGTCATTTTGATCTGAAGCGCCGGATTATAACATATAACACGAAAAAATGCCACATGACAAGAAATCATAACCTCACTGCCCAAAGGAGACAACATGAATCCCGACGGACAAACTAGACGAGGAACAAAGCTCAAATTAAAGATAAACTCGTAGAAAAGGGGTCCGTCGATAGATGTCCTAATTAACATAGCCGGCTTGACCTAGATGGCAGCCGAGTAGTCACTGTTCGTGCATGTGCCCCCAATGACTAGCCCAACTCAGTTGTCGCTGTTTAACCCTCGCAGTGATCCGAAGCACATGACACCTAATTTTGCGAGATGACAAGAAACCTTTTTTAGATTTCTCACCACAACTACAGCCATGTACAACACAGCCTGCACGATATGTAGACGATAGCCAATCCAGGCGTGTCTGCTGGAGTCTGGTCACATGCATGGACGAACTGATCTTCCGTGTCTTGCAGGGATCGTCCAGGCACCAACGTAGTACAACACTTCTCTAGTACTATCGCTCGTCTCCCTCTTCTATTAAGTCACCCGACTTGCGGGGCCGGGGAGTGTGCCTATGGTCGGTTCTCAATTGCCGTCCCACATGTGTGTGCAAACGCAATATGACGCGCGTTCCATTCGGAGAGCAGCGTGCCAGACCGACCGACCGTCTGGGGTGCGACGCGAACGCGACGGGCGTGCTGTATACTCCGTACATGTGTACCGCCGTTTTCTAGACGCTTTGCTCCATGGCGCGGGCGCAATCCATGGATACAAAATTAGTATACTGTATACTATTTAAAAGTCGAGGGCGGGGCTTTTCCTGCGCGGTAGGCGGCGGGGCAGTTCCGCCTAGTCGGTTCGACAGAGACGCGAGAAGACGAGGGAGACCCCTACCCTAGGGTGCCCTAGGTAGCTGCCGCACGCATCATTGTTTTCTCTTTTCTTTATGCTCTTGCGCCCTAGAGTGAAATGATGGTTGCTTCGTCCGTCCAGCTTAATGCGGGAAAGGTGGGGCTTTGTGATTGACCCCTCATCGCTCATTTTCTACTACTGCGGCGCTACGACCGGGGTGCCTCCAATTCCAACCGCTGCTCCGAACTGTAATTTGGTGCATCGCACGTGGAACAAGACGGTGGATGAGCCACATGTCGGCCAAAGGGGTCCTGTTAAGTGTGTCGCCATTTCGTGTGCGGACTGACCCTGCTTGAGTTGCTACGCCAACACGACAGGAGCAGCCTACCACTTGGTTTTGCTCTTGGTGAATCCCGACTATATTGATCTAAAAGATACGTGCTGAACTACCCTCTCCGTCTTGGTTTTTTTATTTTTAGGCGTCTCGGTTTATAGGGCCTGCACGTAGTTCTAGGTCATCCATTTGACTAACTAAATATGAGTTACTATGTCACAAAAAGTATATCATTGGATTCTTAAGCGGATGTAGTTGTATTTAAAAGTCGAGGGCGGGGCTTTTCCTGCGCGGTAGGCGGGGCAGTTCCGCCTAGTCGGTTCGACAGAGACGCGAGAAGATGAGGGAGTAGGCTGCTGCAAACGTAGGGCTGTGTGATTTGACAGCGAGTTACTGCTGGACAGGTGGGGCCCCGTGATTTGACTTGCCATTATCATTTTAACTGCGGCGCTACGACCGGCGTGAGTCTCCCGATTCCTGACCACCTCCATACAGGTGCCTCTCCCAATGCTCCACCATGTAGTAGAGGCTGGCTCTTGCATGAGAGCCCACTTCTCCACTTTTTCCTTGCCTCTCTTTCCTCCACATATGCAAAAATGCCATGTAAAGCGCACTATTGTACTTACTTTTACTTGCTCCTACAGGTGCTTAAGCTTGCCACATAGGCATAAAGTCTGATGTGGCAAGTTAATCAAGAAGAGAGAGACTAGTTTGGTGACCCAAGGAAGAAACGGTGCTAAGCGCGTGTACCTAGGTGAAAAGACAATTTTGAGTCTATAGCTAATTAAATGAAGCAAACTTAGCAACACCATTTCATTGGAAGAGGTCACTCCTTGGCAAATGCAATAAATACTAGTACTCCCTGTGTCCCATAATATAAGAACGTTTTTGGCACTACACTAGTGTCAAAAACGTTCTTATATTATGGGACGGAGGGAGTACGAAGAAAGAGATAGAGAGGAGTAAAAAAATTACACTTATAGCCAACCTTGTTGTAGTATGAGTGACTAAGTGATGACTATGTATGACATGCCAACATCAGATAGCCTAACGCACCGTGTTAAATCTCCAAGGGCGCGACCGCGCGAGCGACGCGACGGTCGTGGTAGGCGCGACCATGATACGGGCTGCTGGCAGCCCTTGGATCTGAGATCAAACGGTCGCATGCTAAGTTGCTGAAAATTTGCAGAATAACCCTCCAGGATAGGATATTCACCCATAGGTCTAGAATAACGCCATGCAACCGTTCGATCTCAGATCCAAGGGCTCTCGGAAGCCCGTATCATGGGAGAATGGAAAGCCACTACCCTGCCGTTCGCACGCTGGCAGTTCGCTCCTACTCGTCCCCGCACGTCCTTCAATACTATGGCGGTTCGCTCCTAGTCGTCCCGTCCATTCACATTACGGCAGTTCCACTAATCCTAACCCTCCTCCCAAATCCATGGCGTCCCAAATCTCCATGATCGGCGGTGAGTACAAGGTTAGAACCATCACCGGCGATGAGTTCGACGTCATCTACACCCGTTCTTCCGCGACGGTGAAAGGATGCCTTTCTCGCTTCAGACGCATGTTCGAAGACTCAGATGATGAGTGGGTCGCTGGGCTAGATGTTGAGTACACCACAGTCCTGGGACGAGAGAAGGATCTAAAGGACGAAGAGAGGAAGAAGCCCGCCGTGATCCAGGTTTGCGTGCATGACTTATGCTTGGTCTACCACATATGCCATGCCGACGTTGAGTGCCAGGATTTTAAGGACTTCCTCGAGAGCAACCTAGTCAAATTCGTTACTGTAGACTTTGGTAACGACAAAGAAGTCCTGCGTCGGATAGGCCTCGTTGTAGGCAACACCTTCGACCTCCAGAAGAATCGGCTGGTGTCCTCTCGTCAGCCTTCAATGCTGACCCTGGCAGGAGCCATGGTTCATCCTTCGTACGGTAAACTGGAGAAACCTCCATACACGTTTCATCGTCATGCATGGCAGCGGAATGTACTAGATATAGACCACATCCACTACGCTGCAATGGATGGCTACCTTTGCTTCAATATCTACAAGGGTTGGATGAAGAGCAACAGCCAAGTGTGCGGTTCAAGCAAAGAAGTATCGGCCAAGAGGAAGAGGGACAAGGACGAAGTCGAGGACGTGGACGAGGACTCCGAGTAAGGTGGCAGTGTCGTTGCTCATGGTGGTTCTAATGCAGTGTCTACCGGAATAGTTGCAAAGTTTAATTTCAGGTGTGCTTAATTTAATTTGAGGGGTGTGTTGTGCTGAGCCCCCAGCAGAACTATGTTATGTTTCTTCTCGTTACTTTAACTCTTCAGTACGTACATACTAGTATTTCTTACATTTCATCTTTTAGTTGGTATAGTACTACCACTCGTTTCTTCACATTATATACGTACAATATATATGGCCAACATCATATAGCCAGCAGTTTAGTTGTCAAAGAATTTCAGGGTGCTTAGTTTTGTCAAAGAATTCCAGGATGCTTAGAGGGTGCTTGGATCCAAGGGACTTATTTTAGTCTGACTAAAAATAGTCTCTTTAAGAGGCTAAAGTTCCAAGCACCCCTGACTAAAGAGGGGCTAAAACTAGTCTTGAGACTAAAAATTTTTAGTCAGGGGTACCCCTACTAAAATGTGGATTAGTCCTCTCTCTACTCATTTAACTCCTCTCCTTTAACACAGGCGAGTTCTGGATTGGAGGGTTTGGAGGATAATAAATGCTCATTAACTTGATTTTAGCCTTTTTAGTATTTGGATCCAAGCATGGGTGAGGCTAGCATGTTTTAGTCCCACTACTTTTAGTCATGGGACTAAAACGTATCCAAGCACCCTCTTAGTTTTATTTGAGGGGTGGGTTGTGCTGGACACCATTATTGTGACTAGCCTTTTTAATAGTACTATATGCATAATTTGGCGACGAGCGCTCTCTATATGTACCACCTTTTTTTAATTTCAAGTTTTGCTCCATGGCGCAATCCATCGATACTACTGCTGTACAAAAGTATACATTTTTTAAAAGGCTAGAGGGCGGGGCAGTCTAGCTTGGCGGTTTCACGAGAGGCGAGGGCCTTCATGATTTGGCGGCTCATTCCTGCTGGAAGACGGGGCCTTGTGATTTGACTGCTCGTATAAATGTGCAGACGACCTGATCGAGGAGGAGCAAAGAACCGTGCGGTATACTCAAGTTTTCCACTGGAGTAGTACTGCGACGGAGGAGCACGAAACACGGCAGCCCAGTGCCATATGGCGATAAAAATGATCTAACTTGCTAGTCATCTCATTGTTAGCATTGTTCTATTCATTCCCTCAAAAAAACATTGTTCTATTCATGCCTCGTAGAGAACGTGACACGTGCGGCGAAACACCCGAAGCAAAAGATGAAACACAGGAGCAAAAGAAGAAGAAGATTATCACCCCAAATGATCTAATTCGCCGCGGAGTCATAACTGCTTCTTCATCACCTCCACGACCTCCATCTCCTTGCGCGTCTCCTCCGCCATCTTCTTCATTCTGTCCATGATGCGGGATTTCTCGACGCGATCCTTCATCATCTGTTCCACGGCCGCATTACGTACCTTGACAGCAGCCGGGTGCTCGATGCGGAGCTTCGCCAACTCCTCCTTCTGTTCCATGACTAGGGCCTGCAGCATCTTCATCGAGGAAATACTATTCTCATGCAGCTTCTTCCAGCCGGCGTTCTTCTCCTTCAATAGGTCGATCTCGTGGCTGTTCGCCTTGTCCTCCTGAAGTCGCAGGATTTCACCGGTCGCCTTCTTCTCCGAGGCAATGCTCTTCTTCAGCAGCATCACCAAGCCGGCGGTCAACTCCCCCTGATGATTGAGCTCAGCGGGCATGTCATCGAGGCTCTCCTTCAGCAACTCCATCAAGCCTTGGATGAACTCCTTCTGCTTATTGAGCTGATCGGGCATGCCGTCGAGGGATAACGACTCCAGCTCCGCCGGCTCGGCATGTTCGCCTTCGCGGCTAGGGCGCTCCTGGGAGCCATCGCCTGCGTGTGAGAGATCTTTCGAGGTCTCTGCGTGGCAGCGAGCCCTCTCTTTTTTTCCACAGCCTTGGTTGCTGCTCCCTTGTTACAAGTAGTTCTCGACCTAGAGCTCTGCTCACCGGCCATGGCAACGACGGACGAAGAAGAAGCACTCATGAGGAGGAAAGGTAGAGTAATTTTCGGCTAGGTAGTTCCCCTTTTTATAACCTAAGTACTAGCACTAGTACTAATACCTGCATAGTGGGAACACGTTCAGGTTTGGTACATACTAGTAGGTGTGAGCAGGCTTTCGAATGTGATGGGAACAAGGTAAAGATTAATTGATGGTTTTGGTTTCGAGGCCCGGAACGGCTCCCGATGAGTTTAGAGGAACATAAATTTCAAGTACTACACTGCTCAAATGCGTAAATATTATGTTACTGTCAAAAATTGGCACAAAATACGAAGGAGACCAATGGAAGTACTACTAGCAACCCACGATTTAACTACTCGCACACGCGCAGTGGAGTAATAATGTCTTTCTTCTGCCCTCACGTCCAATCAATTTGCATGCGCTGTATTAATTGACCATCAATGAAGTGAACGACTTTACATGCGTCAAATGATCACATGGGGTGGATCTTGGTACAAAATTGCATCCGCCCGTGTACCCGCGTGGGCGTGCGAGGGAATGAGTGCATGTGTGGCGTGCGTGCACATCTTCACTTCGTGCATGTACCGCCAGTATGGCTCAGGGAGGACGAGTACATTCTTCTGGAACCAGCAGCACGTCACTGTGATCAATCCACGCAAGGAGGTCGCGACAACGCCTCCACATGTGCCACGTGGCTTCATGAACTGTAAGAGAGACACTGTGTAGCATGCCATTGGTATTCTAATTTACGTGTTTTTCACATACTCGAAGTACTAGTAAGGTACACGTGCATTGCACGCATCCGATTTTGCAACCAAATTATGAATAAATACCACACTATAGCATGTAAGCTCTGAGTCATATATGCCTGATGTAGCCCTTCGTTTAATTCTTATAGTTCATCTCATTCAACATCAATTAGTTTTTATAAAAAAAAGCTAAGAACGCGGGAATAGGGAAAACATGGGATTATAGTGGAATGTCATCTTGAATCCTACAGGATTGTACGAGTGTTTGATTGTGCATAGAAAAAACGCAGAATTCTTTCAAAGAGGTTTGAGTGGATGGGATGTTTCCTATGAAATCTAGTGCAAATGAATCATATGGAAAAATTCCTATGGTTTACAATCCTACGAATCAAACAACCAAGATAGGAAAAATTCCTAATGATTAGAATCCTCCAAAATTCCTTTGAGAATCCTTTGAATCAAAGAAGCCATTAATCTATTTTATGATTCATGGAATGTCCGTTGTAAAGCATAAAGTAAAAATAAATAATGGCAATTCAACTAGAAAAAAAGTTTAGGCAGTTATGATACGGAAGATTCTAGAACAAAAGAGAACCACTGTTGTTTTGAGGTTTGTGCATTATGCTTATGTTCAACCATGGAGTCTGCTAGATTGTACATGTGGCAAAATCCGGTGGGGGCTAGAAGATGGTGTGAGGGGCCGAGTGGAGGGAGACTATGAAGGAATGCACAAGTGCGAGATCGATATTTAGAGAGAGGGAGCGAACACGTGCGCTGTTGCGCGCAGTGGCGGAGCCATGAAAAATAAATGAGCTAGGGGGGCAAGCATTGCTAATCCTTTACGAGGAGGGTCAATTCATGAACTTAAACCATTTTTAGCAGCAATTGTCTAATGATCACATTCATATTAGCCTTGATATATAGTGATGTTAGGGGGAGAGGGGGGCAGGGCCCCTACCGCCCCTGTCTTCGCCATTGTGCACGCGTCTGAGAGATGAAGCAGAAGGCATGGATGATGAGAGGGGGACGTTGGATATATAATTAATGTGGGTGTATTAGCTATATATGTTAATCCTATATAGAGAGGTATAGATTGATCGATGTGGATGTGGAAAAGAGGGTGAGACCTCACTGGATATATCGATTGATCGGTTTGTGTGGAAAACTATGAAAGACCTAGCTATATACTCCCTTTGTACCGAAATATATGACGTTTTAGCGATCATGGTGTAAATCTGGCTACGTTACAAAACTTCCCGAGTTTCCGAAAATGCCCTCCCACCTGCGCACTCCCATCCACTTGCTGCCCACTCTCACCCACACCCTCTCATTCCCCTCCCTCGTCGCCTCTCCGCATCGCCGCCGGCCATCGCAGCCCATTGCATTCTCACTCCGGCAGCCCACCGTGTTCTTCCTCCTGCAGCCCAGCGCTTGCTTCCTCTCCTTCCTTTCCCACCGCTTGCTTCCTCTCCTTCCTTTCCCATCCCGAGGTCAAAAGAGTGATTTTTTATGCGCCGGTGAAGAGCTTTTGGCGGCGGAGCTGGTGTGGGCGCCGACGCCGGATCCGCGTGCACGTACGCTAGATCTGGGCGACGGAGCAGCGCTGGACAGAGTGGAGCGGCGATGGAGCGGAGTAGCGGAGTGGCCCCCGGGAAGGATGCCTTGGCCGGCTGCGGGTGCCCTGGGTGGGGCTGCGCGTCTATGCGGCGACCTCATCGAGACCAAGAAGCCGGCGTCGGTGATGCTGCTGCACATCGATGACCTCCTCCCTCTCATGCGTGCCCGCCGTCGTGCACCGTGACAGGTAGGTCCATGGAACTTCCCTCCCCCCTGCTCGGGACGCCACCAAGGTCCGCCCCCTTCCTCCCTTCCCTTCCATTCCCTTGACTCACGCACGCACAGTCGATGCAGGGAGAGGAGGACGACCCCAGCCATGGAGCAGCAAGAACTCAAGTTTAAGGTCAAAGTGATGGTCATGGGTGAAATTAGGGACGATGCCCAGCAGCAACAACTCACCAACACCTGCTCCGACGCCATGGACCAACAGCAGCAACTGAAGGTCCCTTCTCCTCCACGCCTCCCTCTACCACTCTCTTGTTTCAATTTCGATTTCGTTCCCCTGATGCGGTGCTACTCAATTCTCGTGCTTGCTTGCTGCTCTGAGTTGTGGCCGTCGAGATCAAATTTGCTGCCGAGTAGTTAACCTTGCTGATATGTTAACTGTGTAAATTTCATATCCTAGGAGAGAGAGAAACCTCCTGTAAAGTACAGTAGTAGCTTGCCATTTCTTTCAGTCAACACAGAGTTTCAGACACAGGATGACTAACTGAATTGTAAAAAAATGAGTTAGAGATTTAAGGGCCTCCTCTACAGTACAGTAGTACAGCTTGCCATTTTCTTTCAGTCAACACAGAGTAACAACCAATGATAGGATTTCATCTTGCACAGCTATAGCTGGAGACTTGGAGTACAAAGAAGAACACAGGACACTTATTATATTTGTGCTTCCATTTATTTGAAGAGGCACCTGTTTGTTCACATATCAAATTTATTTGGAGTAACCGACTACTACAGGAAATGCTAGGAGTAGTTCCTATGTGTACAGCAACATGGATTCGAAAACTATCAATTTGATATGCAGAACTGCAGGAAATGCTAGCGTTTCTGATTCGAAAACTATAGCCCGTTCAGTAAATTTTGTGCACCCCAAATTTGTTGGTGCTTTACATGGAGTAGTGCTTGCTGCCAGTATTTAACTGAATTTAACATGTGTTAGAGCAACTAAGCTAGATGGTCAGAGCGATTTCTGGCATAAGTATCCCATAGTAATGTCCCATAGCCGGCGGTCCGTTCGGCAGTCTGAAATTGTACTTGCTGAAATTTCTTACATGGATTGCTTGCTGAAATTTCTTGCTAGGAAATGCTAGGAGTAGATAGGAGTATTTCATACTATACTTGTTAAATTAGGGAGGACAACAGTACTATAGCACTGCAGAAGGAGTACTTTGTTTTAGAGATACTGAACTGAAACTTTTCAGTTATTTAGGAGTAACAAGCAAGCTGATTTCCAGTACCAATTTCTTAGATTTAAATTAATTAGAGCCTCTCCCCTCCTACTACTCTCCTCATAAGAAGTTATATACAGAGGCTTTACAAAACAAGGAGTTATTCAAATGATCATAGAAATCAGAAAATTCGAAAACTTATCACAACAAGGAGTTATACAAATGATCATACAAATCAGAAAATTAAAAAACAAGGGAGTTATCTCCACACAAATAACCACAAGCATGCAACAAATATACTCCAGAAGCCTCATCTCAGGTCTCTTGACAACAAACATCTCAGATCTCATCACAACAAGCATCTCTGGTCTCGTGACGACAAGCATCTCCAGTCTCTTGACAACAAACATCTCAGGTCTCATGACAACAAGCATCTCCAGACTAATGACAACAAGTATCTCCGGTCTCTTCACAACAAGCATCTCCGGTCTCTTGACAACAAACATCTCAGGTCTCATGACAACAATCATCTCCGGTCTCATGACAACAAGCATCTCCGGTCTCTTGACAACAAACATCTTAGGTCTCATGACAACAAGCATCTCCGGTCTAATGACAACAAGCATCTCATGCCTCTTCTTCCATTACTGAACCCTTTCCATTAGCTCTAGATTGTGTAGGGCGTTTGTGTAAACCTCTCGAGGGCATGATAGTCTTGGAGGTAGCTGCCCAAGACCCTCAAGCCTTTCTTTGTTCACATGTGGTGTTTTATACTCATTGCCCCTGCATGGTTCAGGATCTCAATCATGCATGTCTACAGAGTTAGGAAAATTCTATTGAGCTTGTAAACCTCATAGCCTTCAAATTCCTCCAAAACACCCTTAATAAGGTCTTGTAGTGTTTTAGGACTCAGACAATCTGTTAGGGATTGCAGCGAGTTGAAAAAACTGAGGTCAAGAACATTTAGATCAGGACTGTTGGCGGGCTGTTGTATTATTCTGATGTCAAGTCCAGTTTTTGCGACAGCGGCTAGAAATTCTGGGTCATCTGGCAAGATATGGGGCTTAGCATTATCCTGCTGAATGTAGATGGTCTATCCAGCATTACTTTCGGGCCAAACGGCCTGTATCGCCGGCAAGACTTTCTCTATCAGGAACTCCCTCATCACTTTTCTATCGACCTTTATTGACTTCGTCTCTATTGTACCTCTGGGCCTGTTTTCACTTCTCCTCTGAGCAGGAACTTCTTTCACGAATGGCCAGATACCGATTTTCCCAGAGAAGGTCACGTTTCCTTCACTGTCCCACCTTGGCCTAGCAACGGCCGTCAAGAACATCACCTTGCCAATACAGTTGTCGTGTATATGCCTCGTAGCCTCTTCCTCCCCATCCAACAGATAGTAGGTCTTATTTTTCTTCGTCATATTGAACCATTTCTCATCAATGTGCACAACATTATGCACTGTCTTGAATTTAGGCCTTGAAGTTTCTATTGTTGTCTCATCAAGCATTGACAAACAAAAATTCATCCTGTCCTTCTTATTTTTTTCTTTCAGAGCTGGCTTCACACAGTTTGTATGCCTCCTTATCAAATTTAGCTTGAACTTTCTGTGCAGTGTGGTAGGGCTACATCCCAGTTGCCAAGCGAGTGATCTGATAGTGGACCTCTTGTTCAGTGGTATTGTAGGGATTTTCTCTAGATTTATGTCTTTTGGCTTTCTTCCACATCTTCTCTTTTTCTGATTGGAAACATCTACCACTAAACCCTCTGCGATTTGCTCCATTGCCTTCTGCCAAACTCTTTGTATACTCCTCACTCCTACCTTAAAAAATTGTGCAAGGTCTTTCTTATCATTTCTTTTGAATTTGCCACCTCTACTCATGCACACTGCATGCAATGCCACATAAGCAGCATATTTTTGCTCGTCAGTGAAGGTTTTCCTTTTTTAATTGCTTGTTCAACAACTGCAGCAAGAAACACATCAATGAAAAAATATTAGTCCTATTTAAATGATCAAATGGTATGAAATGATATCATATGATCAAATGATCAAATGAATTAAGTACAACTAAGAAAATACTCCTTGATTGAACTGGTCAAATGGAGTATTAACTTAACTGAAAATATTCAGTTAACTTAAACTGAAAATATTCAGTTAACTTAAAACTGGAAATATTCAGTTAACTAAAACTGAAAATATTCTGCTATGTAGGATGTGGGTGAGGAAAGCAGACATGCTCGATGGACCGACAAGGTGGTGAAGGATGAGCTTGTTCACTGTGTATGATCCATCCATGCCCCTTCTATTTTGATGTTTGTCAACACACATTGTACTGTATGTTTACATGCTGTCAATGCTCAGTGAGGTCTGTTTCAACGCTTAGCCACTAGTGTCATGTTTCTGTCTACTGTCTTTCGTGTTAATGCGTTTCACACTGAATGTTTTTGATAGTTTAATTTGGTACAAGCTCATGTTACCAAAATGGAGTACGGTACAAACTAAAATGATCATTGCTTTACTCTACTCCTAATCCATTTTATTCTGTATTTTGATCATTTCACATTGAGTATTTGAGTTGGCAGTGACATCATCTTTATAGGGAAGATGAGGAAGCTCACCGACTGCATCTTCGTCGGCATCAATGCCCTCGTGCATGTCGATGTCATCTTCACCAGGATCAATGCTCTTGTGCATGTCGATATCATCTTCATCGGGACCGACTCCTCCAGGTATGTCCTCTTCTTCGGGGGGAGTACAGTTCAGATCAAATTCCATGTTGATTACTGTCTTTCTCTCTTGCAGGTTGTTGTGTCGTGCTGGAGATGCTGCCTGCTTCGAGCTGTTGTTGTTGCTGCCTACTTCAAGCCCTCCAGGTACTCACTGCCAATTCCATATTCATCTGAGCACGATTTTAGTCTTGTATGCCTGCTAGAGTTCTTGTACTCAGAAACTCTGTCTTGATTGATACTCTGCCATCAATTTTTTACTGTCTACAGTACCTGTACTCTGAAACTGTCTTCATTGATACAGTACTCTGCCAACAAACTTTGTCTGGAGTATTTTGAGCTTTCCCTTTTCAAACTTTTACTCCAGGAGGCGATCTGGACCAAGTGGGGAGGCTATCTGCAGCAGTACCTGGAGCAGCATGGGAGGGCGCAGCGATCTGGACCTGGGGCTGCCGATCTGAAGCGGTACCCCCTCCGGCGAGCACTACCTCGATCTGAAGCAGTACTCTCTGGAGATGGCGAGGCCTTGGGAGAGGGACAACGATCTGCAGCAGCACCCCCTCCGACGTGGCGAGTTGGTGAGGCCCCCTCCAGCGATAGGGGGCTGGATTGGCGCAGGCGACAGGGGGGTGGCCCTAGGAGAGAGGCGGCCCTGGGATGGGGGGCGATCCTGGCGGTAGGAAGCAAGCAGCAGCGGCGACTGGGATGGAGAAGATCTGCTCGGCGAGGAAGACGACGGCAATAGCGATTCAAATTAGGGGCACTTCTGTACTTTCCTCCCTTTTCACCTGGTCGGGACATTTTCTAAAACGTCATATATTTCGGAACGGAGGGAGTACACACATACATAGAGGAACATCGATCGTTGCACATGCACGCGTGAGAGATAAAGAATGCCCGATATGATGGAGAGGGGGATGTGTGTGGGTGTGTGCCTTCATGGGAGACCGACCTGAAGAAAAAGATTGTATGCGTGCGATGGATAATGCCGACTGGTAGTGTGTGTGCATGCATGCACGAGAGAAAGTTAGTGGTACAATTATAAAGAGAAGACTACTGTGTGGGTGTAAAAGAATAGGTGAGGTCATAATCAATGTAAAGTTGAATTCAAATATTTCAATAAGAGATCCTGATGTTTGAAACCCATGCATGCATGAATATAACGGAGATCTGCGCGGTGTGGTTTGGAAACGAGCATGTTGTAATGTATACACATTGAACAAGGTCAGACTGATTTGAATTTGAGATACCGATGGCAGACATCATTTGGCCACGTCGCATCCATGCATGGACACACTATTCTAATTAGAGATGATGGGCGGCTTTCGTATCACATATCTATATCTATACCCTTATATATATATATATATATATATATATATTATATTTTATATTTTTTATATCGTGTGCGGGTAACTTTAACTTTGAAAGATGGTCGTTGGATGAGGCGAATACGATGGTCTAAAGATGGCAAATTTGAGCACTACTGGCCGTTGGATATCATCTAGATTCCACCAGATTTTGCCACATGTATAATCTAGAAGACTCCATGGTTGAACTTAAGCATAATGGACAAACATCAAAACACAAGCACTTCTTATTTGTTCAAGAATCTTCCGTATTAGAATTGCCCAAATGTTTTTCTACATGATTTGCCATTATTTGTTTTTACTTTATGTCTTACGACGCACAATTCCATGAATCTTAAAATAGATTAGCTTTCTTATAAAAACTAGATGATTTTGAATGAAATGAACTATAAGAATTAAACGAACATCTACATCATGCATATATGACTCAAAGCTTGCATGCTATAATGTGGTATTTATTCATAATTTGGTTGCCAAATCTCATGCGTGCAATGCACGTGTACCTTACTCTAGTCTAAATGGTGTTTGTGTGTGTGTTGTGCGTGTTGAGGTGCAAAGTGTCTTTTTTTGGTACACGTTAAGCTTGTTCTTCCGAAATTTCAAGCCGCGCCTTGTTATGCCGAAAATTCAAGCTAGCGTCTCTGTCTATCGTGCTGCGAAACTCCCGCCTCTTCAACCCGCGCCTTGTTAGCCCGAAATATTTAAGATATATCTTTGTCTCATTGTGCTCCGACAACTCCCTCCATCTCAACCCACACCTTGCTATTCTGAAGTTACAACGCGCGCGAAAACTCCCACCTCCTGTGAAATCCCGACACGCGAAATGCCCGTGGTACCCCTGAACCGAAAGAACCGCCTCAAATCAGTGGGGGTACTTTCGTAACTTACCCCACATTTCGGACAAGCACGTCTCTAAGCCATGGTTCCCCACTGCCATCCCATCCGCCCACCCATTCGTAAACCGAGGCCACGAAAACCCGCGACGAAACCCCACACCCTGCTTCGTCCGCCACCCAGCCGGAGCCTCTTCCCCGACGACGTCCTCCACAGCAACACCTCGACATCCCTCATCCACCTTACCGGATGAGGATCCGTCGTCGAACTCATCGTCCCGCCGGTTCAGCCACCCCGTCCTCCACCTCCAAGGAGCTGCCCCGATGTTCCCCTCGTCTTTCGCGCCACCTCCATTCCCACACCGTCGTCTTCACCTGCACCACCGGAAGAGCATCATCATCACCGTTTCCTCGGATGAAGCTGCGGCCTAATCGGCGCCACCAAAGTGGCTGTACACTAATCGCCGCATTTTCTTCTTGATTCGATCTCACGGTGCTGCGGGCGCTCGGTCCCGAGCCGACACGGCGCGGGTCCATCCATGGCGGCGTCGCCGGCCACTTCCTCCACGGTGTCGCTCCCTCGGCGGCGACGTCCACATCAGTAGGAGCTGCTGCTGCTTTAGCTCTCGCTCGCGCTTCTGCTCTGCTCTTGCTCTCGGTCCCCTGCCTGGTCTGCTCTTGCTATTGCTCTTGCTCGCGCTGCTGCTCTCGCTCTTGCTCTTGCTTGCGATGCTGCTCCGATTTAGCTACACTTCAGTCGACTGAATCGACTTTTGGGTCAGTCGATTTTCAAGGGGTGGGGGGCGGGCTCGCCTGGGTGAAGGAAGAACCAGCCGCAGCGGGGAGGGGGGCAAGCCGGAGAGGTACCCCACTATCTATCTTAGGGTTCAGGATGGGGGCGGTGGTCGCCGGCGGTGGCGGGGCGTTGGCGGGGCGGTGGCGTGGGGATCGCCGGAGAAAAAGCTCAGCACGGGGGAGCCTAGAGGGATGGCCGGGGCGGCGGCGGACCGGCGGTGGGGAGTGTTTTCGGAGCGGGCGGGGCGGCGCACCACCGGCCGCGGGCGGCGGGGGGCTGCTGTTTGGCTAGTGGTGGCTGGCGGCTCAGGGGGTGGAGGTTGAAGATGAACCGCAGACCCTTGATTTCGTATCCAACGGCTGCAAAATCGACTGACCAGAGATGAAAAAGTCAGTCGACCGACGTGTAGCCTCACCTTGCTAGTGCGTTCAGTTTCGACAGCAAAATTCAGTTTTGACAGCAAAATTCAGTTTCGACAGTTAAGTTCAGTTTCCACAGTTAAGTTCAGTTTCGACAGTTAAATTCAGTTTCGACAGTTAAGTTCAGAGATGAGCGGCTGATGTATTTTACATCTAGCACTTTGTGGTTATGTATTTTACGTCATGTATTGGAGATGCTATTAGAATTCCACTCAGGTTAACGTTGTCCGTTGTCTCTCTTGTCCTGCTTTAGCCTCGGCGTCGTACAACTCACCGGAGATGCTCCAACGACGAAACCCTCCATCACAGCGGAGCAGTACCTCGGGCTCCATCTCCAGACGCCCAAGATCTTCTTCCCCTCCTCCGACAGCAAAGTCAGCCGGAGCATCCTCACCGGCCAACCCAATCACGCTGAGATCGACATGGCTTCGCCAAAGAGGTTGTACACTTGTTGCATCTCTTTTTACTCTACATGTTATATATATTGTCCATTGAGCACTCATAGTAACGGGAAATACAATTATTTTATCCTACTATATGACAAGTAGTGAGGTACCAGGCAACTTAGCTATCCGTGATGGAATCTCTTGAACGTCATCATTATTTATCTCTGCGCGTTTGAGCTGTGCATTTGTCGATGGGCCTGGGAGTTGAGCTAGTATGGCAGTGGCCTGGGTCCAAAGTAATAGAAGTAGCACAAAAACATTTTTTTAGTGTAGGATTTTCCTTGCTCAAGCCTGCCTACTTCGCCAGTGCTTGAAAGGAAAAGTGAATGAAAAACATCGGAATTGGAAAGTTTCCTATGGTACTACTTTTCATGAATTTCGTGCAAAGGAATGGAGCAAAGGAAAACTGTAGGATTTGTTCCTTTAGTGTCTCCTTGAAAGAAAAACCATAGGAATTCTAATTTCCACTTCTCCTCCTTTTCATATTCCTATTTATCAAGCACAAGACTAAGAGATAGTAGCATAATAGCATTATAACCGTACATTTTCTTGTGGTTTGACTTAATCTCACCATGCTTTTTTGCATCTTGTGATCTTCCAATTGTTGTGAATCAAACACCCAGATTGGCAGAAATCCTGTGTTTTTAAATTCTCTGTTTTGCACGTGCGTTCCTATCCTATTCCTGTCTATTTCCTATCCCTGCATTGTTAGAATCCTCAAATTCAAACAAGCCCTTACTCAATTACTTCTGTTACAGATATGTGTCAAAGAAAACCTTGTGTGGTTTGTACTGCTCCTGCGGCGCTGTGTTCCACCTCAGCTCAGCTGCTCCAACGATAGAAGGGTTCACGACAGCAGGGATCCGCTCTCCAGACTGTCTTTCGCCGCCTCAGATCTTCTTCCCCGCTGCCGGCAGGCACGGCAACTGCATTACCATCATCAACTGAGCAGATGACCTTGAGGACTACACAGGTCCGCAAGAGAGGTCGCACTCTTCCGTGTCTGCTTATGTTATGCGTCGCTTAATATGATGACATGCTACATTATCATCGTGTTCACCTATTAGACTCTGAGTCAGGTCCAAACTAATGCTAAAACTTGATTTTTTAAATGGTTCTGGGGTACATATTGGGGCAGCAATCAGTACTATCTGTCTACTATCTAGTTAATCTCCGGTGTCTACTATGAGTTTCATGTTGGGTGCAAACAAACATTAAAGGAGCCATTATTTGTATTTTTTAACTAAAGCTATTATCTGCCTGCTATCATTGGTTTTGGGTCTATCCATAGTTTGCTACCATCACTCGGGATTTGTGCATGCACTCCTTACATAATCTTACTATGTTTTATTCCTATGCATTCCAGTTATTGTACACAATGGAACTGATCATGTAGAGAAAAAGAGACGAGCCTTGCGTGGCAATAAAATTTCATGCAGACGTCGTTCCATGGTGGGCGCAAAGGCAGCCCCCCCCTCCACCCATTTCGGATCGTAATCAAGAGGAAGATAACTGTTCTGAGGGGGATTCAGATGGAGAAGACCACTCCTATTTACCCCATGAGGTCTTCGCTCTAACTTGGCATGCTGATGTTGGTAATATCATGCATATGGTGCCTTGCATTGCTTACTGTATACATTAAAGATGTCATCTGCTTAGTTTAGACATGCTTTGTGTCAATGCCATCTGTTTAGTTTCTTTATCGTATATGTGAATCATGCAATGCCATCTTGTCTAGCCAGGCATCATATATGTGAATTTTGCAATGCCACCCTGGTTAGCCAGTCATCTTATATGTGAATTATATCATGCCATCATTTTTTATTACATGTTAAATTTGTCAACAATTTTAGTACATTCAATTACTCTTCCGGTGCATCAGCCATTCGGCACGGTCATGGATAAATCTAGAGTGGAAACAAGGTCTTCAGAGCAGACAATGCTATCTGACAAAGCGCATGTCTTGCTGGTTACCGATAGCTCCTCAGAGGAGGATTCAGAGACAGTGACCAGTCATATTCCCCCCCCCCCCCGAGGTGCATGCCCTAACTTGGCAGGGTTATGTTGCTCATATCGTGCGTATGGTATCTTGCATTCCTATGTCATTTGCTTAGTTTAGACATGCTTTGTGTGAATGCCACATGTTTAGTGTCTGATTACCATATATGTGAATTATGCAATGCCATCTTGTTACAAGACATTATATATGTGAATTATGCAATGTTATCTTGTTGCAAGGCATTATGTATGTGAATTATGCAATGCCATGCTGTTTAGGCAAGCGTCATATATGTGAATTATATCATGCCATCCTTTTTTTTGTATTTCTCATTGCTTTTGTCGACAATGTTTGTATATTCAACTGCTCTTCCTGTGCATCAGCCATTTGAATTGGTGATGGAGAAATTTGGAGTGAAAACAAGGTCTTCAGAGCAGACAATGCTACGTGCTGAAGCAGATATCTTGCTGGTTACAGATAGCTCTTCAGAGGAGGATTCAGAGGCAGATGACCAGTCCTATTATCCCCCTGAGGTGTATGCTCAAACTTGGCAGGGTTATATTACTCATATAATGCATATGTTGTATTGCAATGCTTAGTTTTTACATCATATACACAATGTTGAATGCCATCTCCTTAGTTGACACATCATATATGCGATTGCCCTCTGCTCACTTCCTTAGTATATAAATCATATATTTGAATTATGTCATGCCATGATGTTTACATAGACAGCATGTATCTGAATTATGGCATGCCAACCCATTTTCTAAAGACATAATATAGTTATACCATCTCATCCTGTTTATATAGTCATCATATTTTAAATTATGTCATTCTATCCGTGAATTATATCATGCCATCATGTTTCCATCGACGACATGTTTGTGATCTATGGCATGCCAACCACTTTAATAGACACATCGTATAGTTATATCATGTCATCCTGTTTACATAGTCATCATATTTTGAAGTATGTCATTCTATCCTGTTTAGTTAGCCATCATACATGTGAAATTGTGTCATGCTATCCTATTTAATTAGCCATCATATATGTGAAATTATGTCCTGCTATTCTGTTTGCTTAGACAACATAAATGTGATTTATTTCATGCCCTGTTTTCTTCCCTACTATCCATTGCACATGTCTATCTTACAATGTCTGTACATTCAATTACTTTTCTTCTTTATCAGCCATTTCAATTGGAGGGAGTGATGGCAGTATCCGTGGGAGTAAAAACATGGTCTTCACAAAAGATCGTGCTACATGTCGATGCAGATAGAACCACGGTTGTACTTGCCCAAGAACCAGCCCCACCACACATAACCCACACTCATGCAGATTGTACCCCTACCCAGTTGGACAGAAAACCAGCTACACCCCTTCTAACCCCAACCCCAGCAGATAGACACCCAGTTCCCGTTGACACAGCACCGTCTCCACCACAGAGCACCCAAACACGAGCAGTTAGTAAGGCAACTGCAGTGCCCAAATCACGAGGACCACCACTCCGAACCCGAAGTCAACGCTTAAAGCAGAAGAAGAATTGTTCTCAGGTCAGGTTCCGTAGCTATGGTTCATACTACTTTGCTCTTGCATCACTGTATTTACTGATACCAACTAATTTCAAATTTGGAGGATGCAATTGAAACTCCAATGGCGCAACAGGTATGTTTTAAACCTGTTTCTTCAACGTGTTTGGATGTTTGCTGTTGTGTAACTTGCTCTATGTTGATTTCAGTTTCAATTGAATAAACATTTATGTTCTCATGCCATGCACATTACAAGTGTTGTTATTGCTGTGTAGTTTCCCACACTTATATTCTGTCTATGCTGCTTTGTCTTAAATAGATATGATTCAAACTATATCTATCTTGATTTGGCAACATAAACTAGAATGATATATACCATACAGTTACCATACTACATAGATATATGTTTGTTTCATGCTGTTATCCTGTCCACCTTACTACTGAACTGGTTTACGAAAATGAGTTTCATATACTACATTGTAAACCTGAGATGTGTTTGTTTGTTTCTCTTTTAGAACGCGGATAAAATATTGGAGAAGAGTACCCTGTTATGCAATGGTAAAGGAAGTAATGCAGATAAGGTTCAAGATAGTGAGACATCCCTGTTGGTCTCCAAGAAAGCTGATAAAAACTATATTGAAGACACTGAGACAACCCCAAAGTCCTGTCTTGATGTAGTGTTCGAGTTACTGGCTACCACTGCTAGCACCAGCTCTTCGAACTCGTTGCCTGAATCAGTTCGGCTTCTTGAGTCTCAACTTCAAGTTGAAAGACATCGATCAGATGTTATGCGACAGGAAGCCGACGGACTGAGGAAGTCCCTGCAGAATTCAGATGCATACTTCCTGGTGCAACAGCAAGCGCTGGAGGACTTAAGCGCCAAACAAGAGAAAGTTAATAAGCTTGCTAAGCATCTTGCCAGCATTATGGGTACCCAGGATATTGTTTCTTGAGCTCTTCTGAAGTGGTTTCAGTTATGGACTTGTTTTGCTGCGGCGTTTATATGCTGTTGTGTTCCCTATATTTGCACTGGTGGAGAACTTTGATGCCCAGTGGATGTAATATGTGTAATAGCCGTGATAGCCTAGTGTAAGTTGCTTGCTTATTTATTTCCTTGTTGTCTTGTTTATTTTTTTCTTGTAGTCAGTGCAGTTCTTTTTCTGCGGTTTGCTAGTGGCTGCAATAACCTATTTTTTAAAACTAGGCCACAATAACCATGGGCTAATATTTACTGTAGTGACACTGGGCCTCCTGCGGGCCGTAGAAACAGTGGGCCTTCTACGGGCCGTAGAAACAGTGGGCCTTCTACGGGCCGTAGAAATAGTGGGCCTTCTACGGGCCGTAGAAATAGTGGGCCTTCTACGGGCCGTAGAAACAATGGGCCTTCTACGGGCCGTATCATCAATGGGCCTCATACGGGCCGTATGATCGATTGGCCAAACATAGGCCAAACAGACCGCATTCTGGCCGTAAACGGGCTAGAGTTGGAATCGTCCGTTCATGGGCCGACCATAACGAGCCATCGTTAATAGGCCGTATTTGATGACGCTATGAAAACGGCCCAACGTATTAACGGACCACAAACGGGCCGACTGTAACCACGGGCTGAATTTGGCCCACAAGAAGAAAATGACAATAACGGGCCGTAAGTAAATGAATGCTGGAAAATAGCCCAAGAATAAATGGGTTCTGAGAAGGCCGAAAGATAACATGGGCTGGAAACGGCCCAACGGAATAACGGGCCGTTAATGGGTATAAAGTGATACACTGTTCTTTACGGGCCAGTTTCACCACGGGCCGTTAATGGGTGTAATGTGATACACTGTTCATTACGGGCTAGTTTCACCACGGGCCGTTAATAGGCCAAGAGTTACATAGGGCCTCATATGGGCCGAAAGACGTCATGGGCCATACATGGGCCAGAAGTGAAAACGGGCTGGAATCATATTGGATGGCCCAGATAACGCTACTGGGCCTAATTCGAATAGGGCGTAATGGGCCTTGGGTTAGCGGGCTGTAAATGGGCTATATGAGAACAGGCCGTTAACAGGCTTTCCATGGGCCGGCCCGCCACCTTTTGACCAAGTCAAACGGGCCGGCCTTTTCATAGGAATGGGCCTCTGTTGGGCCGTGCCACATGTCGACGTATCATAGGCGCCTTCTGTCCAATGAGTGGATGACATCTGTCCCAGCGATGAGCCGACACGTGTTTCCTCCAGCCAATGATGATTTTACATGTGGAAAATCCCCATTGGTCGGGGCTGTTAACGGGTTATCGGATCCAAAACCCGACCCGATAGCTTAACGGCGTTCCGTTACGGTGGATGCCACGTGTCGGTCACCCTTGACGAAAGCACTTCTGTGACACGCAATTTATCGTCATGGAAGTGGACACTTCCGTGATGATAATTTTGGTAATGTCATGGAACCCTTCTACGACAGCACAGGTATGACTATCTTGATTCTGTCATAAATTCGTCATGGATGTACATGCATGACAAAAAACGCGACCTACTGTGACAAACACGTATCATCACGGAAGTGTATTCTTTTTGTAGTGCGGTCCCGGGCTAGGTAAGGTGGCACCCATGCGAATACCGTGCGTGAGGCCGCAAAATGATATGATGTGTTACATGCTAGATCGGTATGACTTAGGATCGGGGTCCCGACACAGCTATTCACCCAAGACAAGGCGGAAACCAAGCATGTGCGGCTCGATGAGGACGTGACCTCAGGGGCCACCTTTACCATAGGTGCCGGCATCGACCCAAGCCAAGGGCGCGCCGCGCCAAGCTACGCCGCCAACCGGGATGACGCAAGATCAGGAAAGCGCAGCAAGAGCCATAGCGGCATCAACAGAAGACCAAGCTCGGCAAGACGATGTCACAGAGATTCCCGCAAGCGATCAGGCACCAGTTGTTCCACCACCTCAGGAGACATCCCAGCTTCCGCAAGACATGAGCCTCACCAACGCGCTAGCCCTCGTCGAGCACCCGGTGTATTTCGTCAGCACGGTGTTGCGGGACGCAAGGGCACGATACCCCATGCCCCAAAAGCTTCTTCTCGCACTCTTGGTGGCCTGGTGCAAGTTGCGGCACTACTTCCAAGGCCACCCCATCAAGGTCGTCTGAGCCTACCCATTGGAGAGAGTGCTTAGGAGCCCCAACTCTACTGGAAGGGTCGCTGAGTGGAACATCGAGCTGCAGGCATTCCAGTTGGAGTTCAGCACTACCAGTGTCATCAAGGGAGTCGCGCTCGCTGATTTCGTGGCAGAATGGACGTATGCCCCGATGCTGGAAGTAGGCGAGGACCGGTCCACCTCGCCGGGGAGTGAGGCGCCCGATGGCTGGGTCATGTATTTTGATGGGGCCTTCACACACCAGGGTGCGGGGGCTGGAGCAGTACTCGTCTCACCCTCCAAAGACAAGCTCTACTACACTATACAGCTCTGCTTCCAGCAGGGCGAGAAGGTATCAAAGAACATCGCAGAATACAAAGGCCTCATAGCTGGCCTGAAGGCCGCAGCAGCTCTGGGGGTGAAGCGCCTCACTGTTAGGGGCGACTCATAGCTCCTCGTCAACTTCTCCAACAAAGTATACGAGCCAAAGGACGAGCACATGGAGGCATACCTCGCAGAAGTGCGTAAGATGGAGAAGCAGTTCCTGGGCCTGGAGTTGTAGCACGTGCCTCCTGGCACCAACAAGGAAGCTGAGGACATCGCCAAGAGGGCGTCCAAGCGGCAGCCCCAAGAGCCTGGCATCTTCAAGGAGCGGCTCTTCAAGCCGTGAGCAACGCCACCACTTTCAAGGACAGCTCAGCCTCGGGAGGAGCTCCCGCAGCCGCCTGCCATAGGAAGCCCAGCCTGTGGCCCAACTTCAGGAGCACGCCTACTCTTGGCGCTCGAGCCCCAGGAGGGATGCTGGACCAAGGAATTCAGGGACTATCTGATGCAAGGGGCACTGCTGGAGAAGGAGGAGGACGCAGAGCGCGTGGCCCGGCAGGCCACGGCATACTGCATCCAGGACGGTGAGTTGTACAGGAGGCGGCCCAATGATGTTTCACCGTGTTGCATTTCTAGAGACGAGGGGAAGGACTTGCTATCTGACATACACGGTGGGGACTGCGGGAAACTCTCGTCATCACGGACCCTCGTTGGCAAGGTATTCCGAAGCGGAGACGCCCACGTCCAATCAACCGCCACGCGTCGACCAAGGCCGTTGGCTTTTGGGGCCCGCGGCGCTACGTACATGACCTTTGGCTTTGCCTCGAAGCCAAGCCCGAGCGCGCCTTGGGCCCGGGGGCTACTGTCGGCGTCCTGGGAACGGGGGTACCCAGACTTGCCTGCCTGTGGCCCACGGCGTGGCTGAGCTAGCAGGCCTGTACGGCCCATCTTCATCAACAAGGCATTCAAGACCCTCGTGAGGGGCCAAGCCTCGTGAGGCGGACGACGCAAGACCTCCTCAGGAACGGCCTAACCAGGCAGGCTCACGAGGGGTGGAGAGATCAAGGCAAGGCAAACCTCGCGAGGTTCTCGTGACGTGAGCCATGACGATTAAGACCAGGCGGGCGCCAGCGCGCGCATCGTCCTTGTTTCCCCTTTGGTGCTAAGGAGGCAAGCGCAGGCGCGGAGTACCGAGGCATGAAGCAAAGGTTTCCATATCGGTGCAACGAGACCAAGACCAGCAGGACGGCAAGACGGAGGTCACCATGTAGCCCAAGGCGGCTTCACCACCAAAGCCTTTTGCAGGCGAAGACCGCTTTTGTCAGGATAAGTTGTACTAGTTGTCCCCTTTCAAATTGGCCGTTGTTGGCTCCCTTCCCGCTCAATATTTGGGGAGAGGACCAGGGCCTATATAAGTAGAGCTAGCCACCACGGTAGGGGATAACTCATTCAGAGGCATCTCACCCAATCCTTAGCCACACTCCAAGCACAAGAACACCTCAACCTCAGGAGGTTGTTCTTCCCCTTGTACTGTTCATCATCAGCCCAAGAGGCAATCCACCACCACCACACTGGAGTAGGGTATTACACCACAACGGTGCCCTGAACCAGTATAAATCTTGTGTCCCTTGTGTTGTGAGTTCGTCGAGTTCATTCTTGAGATCTTAGCTAGTTAGGACGTGGATCGATAGGGAGGAGATCTTCGCGTGCACCCCAGTGTTCGAACCTTGAGGGTTTGGCCGGAACCCGTGATCCGACATTTGGCGCGCCAAGTACTGGTGTGCCGTAGCCCTCCCTCCGCCAATCTACGCTCCGCCACCACCGCGCTCCGCCCACATGGCAGGCGCCCCGCCACCGACTCCGATGGCCAGCACTGACGGCGGGGCCAGGGGGCTCCGAGCCCTGGCCCCCGCCCTTACGGCAAGTCCAGTGGCCACCCAAGTTCAAGCTGGAGATGCCGCCGCGCTATGACGGCGCGGCGGACCCGTCGGCTTTCCTGCTGGCATATGAGGAGGCCGTCCTCGAGGCTGGGGGCGACGACAAGGTCATGGCCAACTGGTTTCCCATGGCCCTCACCACCGCGCCGCGCGCCTGGCTGCTCAACCTCCCCGGATCCACGATGGCATCTTGGGAGGAGCTGCGCAACCTCTTCACTGCGCGCTGCGCGGCGCCAGCGCACCATGCGGTCGCGGCCCTACCAGGCGGCTCTTAAGCGCCACCTTCAGATCGGCGCCATTCCTTCGCCAGATCGGCGCCGCTTCCAAGCGCTCGGGGGCTCCACTGGGCTCGGCTGCGCCTGAGGCCGACCTCACCTTCAACTCAGAAGACCACCCCGTCACCACCGCCGGCTCGGGCAGGCTTCTGATGCTCTGCACGCCCACCATATGCAACGTGGCCGTCAGCAAGACCGTCATCGACGGCGGCGCCGGCCTCAACTTGCTCTCCGTGGAGGCCTTCAGCCTTCTTCATGTACCCTTCGAGTGGCTCAGCCTCAGCAAGCCTTTCTCAGGAGTTGGTGGCAGCGCCACCCGCTCCCTGGGGCAGATCCGCCTCCCCGTCACCTTCGGCACGTGCAACAACTACCGCACCGAGCGGGTCGACTTCGACACGCCCGCATCGGCCTCCCGTACAACGCCATCCTCGGGTGCCCGGCACTGGCCCGATTCATTGCAGCGACCCATCCGGCCTACAACCTCATGAAGATGCCTGGAAGTAAGGGTGTCCTCACCATCAAGGGGGACACTCAAGCTTGCCCTCAATACCGCTGCCACGGCGGCGCAGCTCGCCGATGCAGGCACCTCCGAGCCCAGGGGAGCCGCACCAACCAAGAAGAAGCAGATATTCACCCAAGACAAGGCAGAAACTAAGCAGGTACCGGTCGATGAGGACGCGACCTCAGGGGCCACCTTTACCATAGGTGCCGGCCTCGACCCAAGCCAAGGGCGTGCCGCGCCAAGATACGCCGCCAACCGGGATGACGCAAGATTAGGAAGGCGCAGCAAGAGCTGTATCAGCATCAATAGAAGACCAAGCTTGGCAGGATGATGTCACAGAGATTCCCGCAAACGATCAGGCACCAGGAATTCCACCACCTCAGGAGACATCCCAGCTTCCGCAAGACACGAGCCTCACCAACGCGCCAGCCCTCGTCGAGCACCCAGTGTATTTCGCCAGCACGGTGTTGCGAGATGCAAGGGCACGATACCCCATGCCCCAAAAGCTTCTTCTCGTGCTCTTGGTGGCCTCACGCAAGTTGCAGCACTACTTCCAGGGCCACCCCATCAAGGTTGTCTCAGCCTACCCATTGGAGAGAGTGCTCAGGAGCCCCAACTCTGCTGGAAGGGTCGCTGAGTGGAACATCGAGCTGCAGGCATTCCAGTTGGAGTTCAGCACTACCAGGGTCATCAAGGGAGCTGCGCTCGCTGATTTCGTGGTAGAATGGACGGATGCCCCGATGCTGGAAGTAGGCGAGGACCGGTCCACCTCGCCGGGGGGTGAGGCACTCGACGGCTGGGTCATGTATTTTGATGGGGCCTTCGCACACTAGGGTGCGGGGGCTGGAGCAGTACTCGTCTCACCCACCCAAGACAAGCTCTACTACGCTGTACAGCTCTGCTTCCCGCAAGGCGAGAAGGTCTCCAAAAACATCGCAGAATACGAAGTCCTCATAGCTGGCCTGAAGGCCGCGGCAGCTCTGGGGGTGAAGCGCCTCACCGTTAGGGGCGACTCACAGCTCTTCATCAACTTCTCCAACAAAGTATACGAGCCAAAGTACGAGCACATGGAGGCATACCTCATGGAAGTGCGTAAGATGGAGAAGCAGTTCCTGGGCCTGGAGTTCCAGCACGTGCCTCGTGGCACCAACAAGGCGCCAAGAGGGCGTCCAAGCGGCAGCCCCAAGAGCCTAGCGTCTTCGAGGAGCGGCTCTTCAAGCCGTCAGCAATGCCACCACTTTCAAGGATAGCTCAGCCTCGGGAGGAGCTCCCGCAGCCGCCTGCCACAGGAGCCCCAGCCCATGGCCCAACTTCGGGAGCACGCCTACTCTTGGTGCTCGAGCCCCAGGAGGGATGCTGGACCAATGAATTCTGGGACTATCTGATGCAAGGGGCACTGCCGGAGAAGGAGGAGGACGCAGAGCGCGTGGCCCGGCAGGCCACGGCATACTGCATCCAGGACGATGAGTTGTACAGGAGGCGGCCCAATGATGTTTCACTGTGTTGCGTTTCTAGAGACCAGGGGAAGTAGTTGCTATCTGACATACACGGTGGGGACTACGGGCACCACTCGTCATCACGGACCCTCGTCGGCAAGGTATTCGGCAGCGGATTCTACTGGCCCCTGGGAATGTTCCGAGCTTAGCCAGATCCCTCCTCGCGCTTCACGAAGGCGCATCGACGAGACGAACGCTACCACCTTCGAAGCGAGCGCGGCGGCTGGTCATAGCCACCGCTGCTGGAGCTATCGCCAAGAGAAGAGCCACCGTAACTGGACGAGGCACGGCCGGCGGGCTCGCCCTCGTCGCGGCCGTCGCCGAGGCCGAGCACCTCCTCGCCGTCGTTCATCTTGGGGCAGCACCCGGCGCTGCGACCATCTGCCCCAAACACCCTCACGTAGAGGGTCACATCACTGTCGTACTTGAAATGGAGGGTGCACCGCCTGCCCAGGCAGCGCGCGCGGGCGAACGTCTGCCAACCTCGGGCCAGAGCTATGTTGCCCGCGGCGAAGACCTCAACCACGACCCAGGAGGCCCTGCTGCAGCAGTCGTCCGCCTGCAGCCAGAGCCCGCCTGAACCAGAGGCTGGCAGCTCATCGACGAAGAAGCGCGGAAGCTGAAGCCAGGTGTCGGCCAGATCCTCCGACCAGAAAACAAACTCCGGCAGCAACTCTACTGACTGGAAGCGCGGCCGGGGAGGCCACACAACCACAGCACGTCTCCCTTCATCGACGGGACTTCCGCAACCGGAGCGACCCCTGCCACACGCAGCGGCGCCACCCCGGGAGCGGGGGGCCGCGGCGGGAGTCGCGGTGTGCTTACCGGGACGGTCGCATCCCCGCATGGGCGCCGGGGAGCCGGGCCCCTCGCGAGGGGCCTTTGCCTTCTCTGCGGTGGAGAACCTCTTCGATGGCGCCATGGGAGTCGGTGGTGGAGCAGAGGAGGAAGAAGCAAGCGTAATGGGAAAGAACGGGCGACGGGGGCTCCGCCCCCTCCCTCATTTATAGCAGGAGAAGGCCAACCAGCACCCCCACCATCATAGGTAATGATGGTTTTCCTTGCATGTCGCAGGGACTTGTCAAGTCAGGCAGTTGCCGAGGCAGCATGGGGAAGCGGAGACGCCCACGTCCAATCAACCGCCACGCGTCGACCAAGGCCGCAGGCTTTTGGGGCCCGCGGTGCTCCGTACATGACCTTTGGCTTCGCCTCGAAACCAAGCCCGAGCGCGCCTTGGGCCCGGGGGCTACTATCGGCGTCCTGGGAACGGGGGTCCCAAGACTTGCTTGCCTGCGGCCCACGGCGTGGCTGAGCTAGAAGGCCTGTACGGCCCATCTGCATCAACAAGGCATTCAAGACCTCCTCAGGAGCGGCCTAACTAGGCAGGCTCACGAGGGTCAGAGAGATCAAGGCAAGGCAAACCTCCCGAGGTTCTCGTGACGTCAGCCATGACGATCGAGACCAGGCGCGCACCAGGCGGGCGCCAGCGCGCGCAACGTCCTTGTTTCCCCTTTGGTGCTAAGGAGGCAAGCGCAGGCGTGGAGTACCGAGGCATCAAGCAAAGGTTTCCATATCGGTGCAACGAGAGCAAGACCAGCAGGACGGCAAGATGGAGGTCACCATGGAGCCTAAGGCGGCGTCACAACCTGAGCCTTTTGCAGGCGAAGACAGCTTTTGTCAGGATAAGCTGTACTAGCTGTCCCCTTTCAAATTGGCCGTTGTTGGCTCCCTTCCCACTCAATATTTGGGGAAAGGACCAGGGCCTATATAAGTAGAGCTAGCCACCACCGTAGGGGATAACTCATTCAGAGGCATCTCACCGAATCCTTAGCCACACACCGAGCACAAGAACACCTCAACCTCAGGAGGCTGTTCTTCTCCTTGTACTGTTCATCATCAGCCCAAGAGGCAATCCACCACCACCACACTAGAGTAGGGAATTACACCACAACGGTGGCCTGAACAAGTATAAATCTTGTCTCCCTTGTGTTGTGAGTTCGTCGAGTTCATTCTTGAGATCTTAGCTAGTTAGGACGTGGATCGGTAGGGAGGAAATCTTCGCGCGCACCCCAGTGTTCGAACCTTGAGGGTTTTGCCGGAACCCGTGATCCGACAGTTCCTCCGGCGACAGCTCCAGCAGTGGCGGCTACGACCAGCCGCCATGCCGCCACGCCCACTTCGAGGGCGGCAGCGGGTCGTCTCGTCGCCGCACCCCAGTGAGGCACGACGAGGGGTCTGGCTGAGCCCAGGAGAGCGCCACGGGCCCACCCTCGCGAACTGTTGCGGGGGCACGTGCCACTTTTGTTTTGTTCTTCCTTTTCTTCCTGCATTAAGAGAGTGACAAGTATGGGGCCCCGCAGGGCCGTGCAACGAACCAGGATTACCAAGTTGCTATGTTATGTTTATCGTTCTTGTGTCGTGTTGCAGCATCGGCGTTTTATGTAGGCTCGGAGAAATAACTTAGCTTGACGCGCTCGAAGTACTTTCTGCCTCGTGAGGCGGGCATTTCCCATTACCTGGCGAGACCTCCTTGGCTTGGGAGGCGTCTAGGAGCGGCAAAAGTTCATTAGGAAACTCTTATTCTTCCGAGCCCTTGTCACAGGCGCAACCAACCATGATCAAGCGCTTCGCATCGCGGTACCCGAGGGGCACGGATTGAGAGAGGTGCGCCAGCTTGCGAGCTCGAGCGAGGGTGCCTCGAGAAG
Source organism: Triticum aestivum (assembly GCF_018294505.1). NCBI lineage: Eukaryota > Viridiplantae > Streptophyta > Magnoliopsida > Poales > Poaceae > Triticum > Triticum aestivum. The sequence continues at coordinate 282,082,793 of NC_057805.1, forward strand.
AGTAGGAAAAACGCTCGCGAGCGCGCCTGTCCAGCCCCCTCGCGAGGCATGCGAGGGAGAGTATAGGTCAAAACAAGGAACCTAGGGCAGAAATGGAGGCAAAAGGCGATGGAACCAAGCCGGCAAGAAACACCAAGGGAAAGCAAATGAAAAGCCGCGTCCGGCACCTAGTCTAGTCTTCTCACCAGCGCAGAGCTAAGTGTTGCCACTAGAACGTGGGAGGGAGCCCCCGAGGCCCGAGGGCGGCACTCCTGAGACTCCGGGGTGTGTACATCCCCACTCATTATTACGTGAGAGTTTCACGAGCGGAGACCTTCACAGGCACCGGGCCTTGCTTCATGGGTAGAACTTCCAGAGGTGCTGGATGTTCCAGGCGTTCTGGATGGGGACCCCGTCCTACGTCTCCAGGTGCACGGCGCCAGGCCTGGAGACATGGGCGACCCTAAACGGGCCCTCCCACATGGGTGAAAGCTTATGCAGCCCTTCCCTGGAGAGCACCCGCCTTAGGACGAGGTCACCCACCTCGAGTGTCCTGGAGCGGATGCTGCGAAAGTGATACCGTCGCAGCGCCTGCTGGTACCTTGCCGCGCGAAGCGTGGCTTCGCGGCGGCATTCCTCCCCCAGCACGAGGTCCATTCCCCGCATGGCCTCCTGTTGCGCCTCATCAAAAGCTAGGACCCGCGCGGAGCGATGCTTGACCATGTGAGGGAGAACCGCTTCTGCTCCGTAGACGAGGAAGAACAGGGTCTCGCCTGTTGGCTTGGTGGCGGTGGCGGAGATGGACCACAACACGGATCGGAGCTCATCGTGCTAGCCCCTGCTGCAGGCCTCGAGCTTCTTCTTGAAGGTCCTGGTCTTGAGGCCCCTTAGGACCTCCGCGTTGGCGCTTTCGGCCTGACCATTGCTCCTCGGGTGTGCCACCGAAGCATAGCAGATCCTCAGCATCTACACCAGAGTTGGGGAAAGACCCATCGGTCCGAGTACCTCAGCATCTACACCATCGCGATGCAGGCTGCTGGAGCTCGCGACGACAAGGTGCTTGCCAACTATTTCCCGCTGGCGCTGAAGCCCAATGTGATGTCTTGGTTGATGCACCTGCCGGTGGATTCCATTTCTTCTTGGTCGGATCTGTGCCATGAGTTCGTTGGCGCCTTCACAGGAGGCCACCAAGCTCATGGCGAGGCCAGTGATCTGCATATCATTCCCCAGAAGGAAGGGGAAACCCTGCGCAAGTACATACAGAGATTCAGCCGGGTGCAGTACAACATCCCCGATGTTCATCCTGCCGCTGTGATCAGCGCGTTCCACCAGAACGTGCGCAACCGCAAGATGCGCGAGGAGCTGGCGATGACCAAAGTTAAGGATGTGGCCGAGCTCTACGTCCTTGTCGATAGGTGTGCCCTGGCTGAAGAGGGAAGGAAGTACCCCGACGAAGACGCCGGCACGGAAATCGACTCTGCCGATGAAGACGCCGCTACCTCGACGAAGAAGGGCCGGCGTCGCAACAGGAAATGCAAAGGCAAGGCCGTGCTTGCCGTTGAGGGATCTGACGACACCGATGCCGGCAAGAAGGTCAAGGCAGACACCCCCGGCAAGGAGATTACCGGGTGCGTCGCCTGCCGGGCCATGCCGGCTACCGCAGGAAGCTCCGGCAAGCAATACTGCAAGATCCACTGCACCAAGGGCCACGACCTCCAGAACTGCCGACAAGTCGAGCTGCTTCCTGAGAAGCAAAAGGCTGAGTACGAGAGGCGGGGCAAGGAGAAGGACCAGGACGGTGCTGAGGGATCTGGCAAGAAGCGTGGCGGCCAAGGAAGCCGCCCCGGCAAGGACAACCAGCAAGAGAGGCCCGCCCGGGGCCGTGACAAGAAACAAGAAGACGATGACCACGACGAGGACGACGAGTCTGGTGAGCAAGGGTTCCAGAAGGCTACAGAAGCCATGTGCGTCAATGGCGGCGCCTCGCTGCATACCTCTCACCGCCAGCTCAAGTAGTGGGCCCGTGAGATTACAACAGCGGAGCCGTCGTTCGACGCTCAGAAGCCGCTGAAGTGGTCCAGCACGCCCCTCATCTTTGACGCCGAGGACCACCCTGACTGCACTACCGCGGTTGGGTGTTCGCCATTGTTGGTCTCACCAATGATACGCAACCTCAGGGTGAACAAGATGTTGGTTGACGGTGGGGCCGGCCTGAACCTGATCTCGCCTGTCATGATCAAAAGATTGCAAATCCGTGATGGAGACCTCGAGCAAACGGGAACGTTTCAAGGGGTCAATCCGGGGAGGAGCCAGCCGAACGGGAAGGTCACACTGCCCATGACGTTTGGAGGAGAGTTGAACTGCAGGACGGAGAGGATCATCTTCGACGTGGCCGAGATCCCCTTGCCCTACAACGGGATCCTAGGCCGCCCGGCACTAGCCAAGTTCATGGCGGCATCACACTACGCCTACAACATGCTAAAGATGCCCGGGCTGTTGACTATCATCTCCGTCCCCTCCGACAAGAAGGACGCGCTGATCTGCGCCGACCAACTCTACCGGGAAGCAGTTGCAGCAGTTGCCATCAAGGCACCTGCTCCTACCGCTGAAGGCCTGGGGGGGAAGAAGAAGCCCGTCAAGACCTCTCGCACCCACTCCGGAAAGCGCACCTCCTTGGAGTGTTGTGCTACCGTCGAGGACGTGCCAGAGAGCTCTACCGACAAGAGCAAGAGATCCAGAGCCGAGCTGCCGCAGAACAAGAAGGTGCCCGTCAGGGAGGATGGCATGGGAGGGGCCTTCACCATAGGCTCCACCCTCGACAGCAAATAGGAAGGCGCGCTTGTCACCTTCCTGCGGGCGAATGTTGACGTGTTTGCGTGGCAAGCATCCGACATCCCCGGTGTTCCCAGGGAGGTGATTGAGCACCACCTAGCTGTCTGCTCCCACGCGCGGCCGGTCAAGCAGAAGGTCAAAAAGCAGGCCCTGGAGAGGCAGGAGTTCATCACAGAGGAGATTAGGAAGTTGGAAGCGGCAGGTTTGGTGAGAGGAGTGCTCCACCCGACATGGTTGGCCAATCCGGTAGTGGTGCGCAAGGCGAATGGGAAGTGGAGGCTGTGTATTGATTACACAGATATCAATAAGTCTTGTCCTAAGGACCCCTTCCCGTTGCCGCGCATTGACCAGATTGTTGACTCCACAGCCGGGTGTGATCTCTTATCATTCCTCGACGACTACTCGGGCTACCACCAGATCTTCATGACAAGAGAGGATGAAGAAAAGATAGCATTCATCACCCCATGTGGTACGTATTGCTTTTTACGGATGCCTTTCGGGTTGAAGAGTGCTGGCTCAACGTTCGCGAGAGCAGTCCAAATTGGTTTTGGACCTCAGCTCCATAGTAATATGGAGGCATACATGGATGACATAGTGGTCAAAACCAAGTACGGGCCAACTCTTGTGCGAGATCTGGAAGAGACATTTGCCAACCTGCGCAAGATCAACCTCAAGCTGAACCCTGAGAAGTGTGTCTTCGGCGTTCCATCCGGCAAGCTTCTCGGGTTCATTGTGTCGCAGCGCGGGATCGAGGCAAACCCAGACAAGATCAAGGCTATTGAGCAGATTGAGGCGCCCAAGCGGATCAAGGATGTGCGTCGGCTCACCGGCTGCGTTGCCGCCATGTGCCGATTCATCTCCAAGTCCGCCGAGCGCGCCCTTCCCTTCTTCAAAATCTTGAAGAAGGCAGGCCCAATGGAGTGGACCCCATGTCACACCCTGATTTTCATGCCACAACACTTAAGCTAATAAATCATGATAAAATGTGGTTTGACAAAAACTTTTGAGTGTTTTGTCTTTGCTTAGATTGAATGTTTGACTGCTATTTGCAAGTGCTCTAAAAATCAAATAAATTCTCCAACTCTTATACTCCGTCTCCTTGATCCACAAACCTTTCCCAATGATCATGCCATGTGCATAGGACATAAAAATAATTTCCTACAAAAATAATTTGGCCAAATAGTATTTTCAAAAATTAGTTTTTCCAAAAACCCCTGAATTGAGATCTACACTGCAAGTACTTAATTAAGGGCAGTAAAAATATTTCCAAAAATATATTTAACTCCTATTAGATATAGGACACCCAGAAACCACAAAAATATAATTTTAAAAGTTATTTTCCTATTTTATTTAAAGGCTTTTTCTTAAGTCCAGAAATGGTCTTTAATAGGTTAAAATTATTTTAATGCTTTAAAAATATTTGGGAAAAACCTAGGGAAACTCAGTGGGCATATATTGTCCATATATAAGAGTTTCAATACATGGTCATGTTCAAAATATAGGTCAAATCCCTCAAAAAACCCTTTCAGGATATTTCAAGCATTTGAAATATTTACAAAGGAAATATTCCCCAAAAATTCCAAGCAAATTCTAGCATGTCACATATGACATGTTTGATGTTCTTGCCAAGTCTCATGTCATGGAGATTAGTATAACCCCATGAAATCCCATCAAAACCATTTCTGTCCATTTTGAAGTTTGAGCAACTTTACATTGCCAAACATGTCCAAATGTTCTAAAACTTAGTGCACATGCTCAAATGGTCTAATTATTCATCTATACCAAATGGCACAAGTTGGAGAGAATGTTATCTTGATCAAAGTGCCCCAAAACCCTCTCTGCCCAGAACCAAATTTGAACAACTTTACATTGGCAACCTTCTCCTTTTGATCTCAACTTTTGTGGACATGTTCAGAACCTCAAATGATGACACTAAACTAAGTGGTGAATCAAGGAGAATAGCTTTGCATGACTAAATCTTGAAAAGACCATTTTTGTTGATTTCTAGGGTTTACCAAAGTTGCATTGGCAACTTTGCCCAAATGAACTCAATCTTGGTGGAACCTCTTATTTTCTCATTTCATTTGACTCTGTCAAGCCTCATGATAAGAGAAGTCCATTTGCTTGCCCAAACCTACATCAAACACCTTTTGGCAGAAATTTAAAATGCATGTTTTGTCCATTTCCACTAATCTCCTTGAGTCCAAATTTGTACCACAGCCTCATGTGATACTCCTCTAACCCCCTGCATCTTTCCCTGCCCGAGGAGCCATGATTAAGGGGGTAGAACCCCATTTTTCTTCTCTGGGCAGCAGCATTCTCCCTCTCTATCAGCCTCTCTCTCCCTCCTTGATATTCCAGAGCATCCAAGGCTCTCCTCAGCTTTTGCCCATACCCCTGCAGCTGCCAGACACAAGTGGACGCGTGAGTGCACGCGGAAAAGCCGCGGATGCCGGCCACTTGCTCGCTCTGGAGCGCCTGGCAGAGCACCCGACCGTTGACGCCGCGCTCCCCCACCACCTCGGGCCGCCCCAGCGCGCCAGTCGAGTCCCTCGACGTCCACACCACGACAGCCCTGCTGGCCCCCTCCTCTCTCCCTCTCTATCACCTCGAGCAGCGCGTGCCTAGAGCCGCCCGGCTTGGCCTATGCGTGCGTGAGTTCGTGGCTCCACCCGGAGCTCTCCCCGCTCCTTCTCTCCCTTCCCCTGGCCATAGACCATCTCTACAAACGCCCCGGACATGCACACACGAGCCCCCGTGACCCCCTAGCAACGCCAACGACCTCGCCGGCGCACCCGTCCACGGTGCACCTCACCCCCTTCTATTTAAGGCTAGCCCCGAGCCCCCTCTCTACTCCTTTGGCTCTCTCTCCCTCCCGTGCAGCCCCTGGACCGACCCACCTCCCTCCTTGTGCCCTCTATATTTCCCCATGGACGGAGAACCGCCGCCGGCCCCGTGCTAAATTCGGGCTATCCCGAGCCTCTCTTCTCTCCCTAGCCACTACAGAGCCCCCTCACCACCACCGCCGACTCGCCCCGCACTCCATTTCCTCCTCCCCGTGCCTGCCTCGTTGTGCCAAACCTTGCCGACAGCCTCCTCCGCGGCCATCCAGGCCATTGCCGCTACAGCCCTCCCCGGCATCCGTGAAGCACATGGATGGGTGCGGCGTGGCCTCCTGAGCACGCCGGAGGGCGGACCGTCGCCGGAGATGCTTTGTAGCCACAGCAATCGCCAGCGGGAGCCGGTCGTCCCCGCGGCCGGAGCGCGCGCGGGAGGTTGAAGACGGCCTGCTGCTGGGCCCCACGCGTCAGTGACCCAGCGGGCGGGCCCGACCATTTAAGTGGAAACGGCTTCGGCCGGATATGCCTCCCCTGCGCGAAGGCGCAGCCCCGCGAAGCCGCCTTCGACATCACCACCTCTGCCCACGTAGCCGAGCCACTGGGCCGGCCCACGGTCTATCTGTCGCCCCATGCGCAGGATAAGGTTAAAGCCTTATTTCCTTTTTTCTTTTCCAGTCAACTTCAAAATTCCATAAATAATTCAATAAAGCTCCAAATTTGATGATTCAAATTGCTAGTAGTTTATAAATTCACGCCCTATCTCATGGTGCTATTTGCCCATTTTTACAGAAATATTTCTTTCACAAATAATTATCAAATACCATTTTCCATTTATGTCATAAACTTTAGAAAATCGCAGAGAGCTCAAAATTGATCCAAATGCCATGATTCAAATTCCTAGATGCTTCTAAGTTCATAACTTAGTTTATGAACATTTTTCTTAAAACTTTCTGTACCACACAATATAATGAGCCATTTCTTCATATTTGTCAACTTTGCAAATTCATACGAAATTCATTTGAACTCCAAATCCAGTGAAACCAACTCCTAGATGCTTCTAAAATCATGATTTGTTAAATGGGTGCCTTTGCTCATTTTTCAAAAATATATTTCTGTACACTTCTTGCAAATCCATGAACCCCTTGATTCCATTATATCAAAATGTTTAGAAATATCCACTGACCCAATTCCAATGAATCCACTCTGGTTTTTTTGTCATATAACCAAGGATGTCCTAGAAAAGTCAAATTAATATTTTTAAAGCACTTTTATTTCCTGCCTTGTTGTGTTGCTTATTATGGTTTCTTTCAACGATAGTTGACGAAGTAGATGAAATGCTTGTAGTTGGACCAGAGATATTTGAATACCTCGAAGACTTTCTTAAAATATGCAAGCAGCCCTTTGACCATGTCTATGAAAACCTTTTTATGCATGTCATATAGCACCATATTGTTGTTGCAACGGAATCATGATGAGGTGGTAACCACCTTGATGGGTTGCCTCTGTTACTTCCTCGTTCATACTTGCATGGTGCATGACCCTACCTCCTTATGAGGGTTATGCCGGTGGGAGTAGATAGGTTGCTATAGTAGTGGCTACGCAAATGGGACGGGAATATGCATGGTGATGGAGACAAAGTATTTACAAAAGACGTTTCAAAAACCCTGTCGGGTGCCACTTATGCCCGAGGGAGATAATGAGTTGGGTAACCACTTGATGACAAAGTGGTGTACCGAGGCAAGTGTGTGTGTTGTTTCCAAAACGGATTGGTTTAAGTTGCGACCGTTATTCCAACCTTACATGTGCAACCACACTACCCTTATATGGGAAAGGGCATTATTGATTACCTAGGCCGATACTAGCCTGGAGCCCGCATTACTAGTGACGGGAGAGTTGTTGTTGCACTCTCTCGGGACGGGGTCGTGCCAGGTAGGGCGGCCAAGAACATTTTTATGGGGCACCGGACACACCATTCGTACCCCGTGCCAGTGGTATGTGATGAATATGGGAGCGAGGCTCCACAATTTTAAGTTGTGAAATGTTGGGCACGGGGGTTACTACCAATCGAGTGGACTCTATGTTAGTGCCGTCTAGGGAAAGATAGTGATCGGGTGCTTACCCCGCGTACTTGAGGTACCGCGGGTCGTGGATGACACGGAAGTTCCCCGGATCTTGTGGGTAGAGTGTGCAACCTCTGCAGAGTGTAAAACTATTCGAATAGCCGTGTCCACGATCAAGGACATTTGGGTAACCGCTCTTTGGCTACGTCCACATGTTTACAAACCAGTGTGTGTGTTTGGATAAGTGGGAAGAACTACTTGGGTCAAGTCAAAGGACTTGACATGATTGAGTTGGGTTGATGCCCACTCCATTTATGTTGATATCTGTAACCAGTCCCTATTGTTACCTGAATTCGTATGATGCATGTTTTACCAATTGTTGAACATGTCATAGCACAACAAAACTAGCTTTCTGCAAAATTTACCTATATCATGCATTGTTGTATCTTGAACCAAAACGTGGGTTGCTTGCGAGTACATTCAAAGTACTCATTGGCTTGCCACTGGTTATTTTATTAGCCAGGCATGAAAGAACATGATATGATGAAGAATACTTCGGTGGCGAACATGCGAGCTAGGACGCTTCCCAGTTAGAATGGCTGTAGGGTTAAGGCAGATGGCATGGGTCCAAGTTATCGATGAAGATTTCCGCTCTGAACTTATACTCAAGACTCGACCATAATGGCCATAATTTATGTAAGATGGTATGTATGGATGTAAGACTCTTGTTATTCAGCTTCTGTGTGTTCAGTGAGCATTGATCTCTGGGATCACTGTACATGTGCATTCGGTGATCACGACTTATGAGTCGGGGTCCCCACAGAGCTGGTATCAGAGCCATCCTGACTGTAGGAATCCTTAGTTAGCATGGTCGTTAGTTAGGGTTAAAACTATTTTCAAACTATCACTAATTTTCAAAACTATCTATACTTCTCTTCCCCTCTGAGTTTTTCTGAAAGACTAAGGCATACTTTCCCTATCGATCTCTTCCCCTCAAAACTATTGCAAATGATCGCTAGCACCCTCAAAGCCCCTGACCACGGGATTCCTTGTAATCCTCGTCAATAACCTAGCAGGAGTACACCTTGCCAAACCCTCACCCACCTCTTCTGAACACAAGATTGGCGACACCACAGCAAGATGATGCGAACAGAAGATACGTCTTCGAGGAATGAGGACATGAAGACCCAGAGGATGGTGATACCTTTGAATTTTCCCTAGGACGATGCAATCTTGTCCCATAAAGATCAGGGTGTAAGATATGCAAGATCATGATATACATCGCTAATAGAGCAACCATGTCCTTACCATTGTTGTATCGGCAACTACCGGTGGATGAGAACCTCGCCATTTGGTCCGCCTCATTATAGTGAGCAGGAAAACAGTTCTCTTCATCCCCCACTCTCGGTGACGATATTGTCAACAATGTGTCCGACAGATTGGACCTCTACTATGCCTTGTTAATTTCATTGCATAAAGGATTGCCACCTGGAACTGCCGATGCCTTAGAATGCAAAAAGGATCGTCATGAATAAGAAAACAAGAGGAGACCAAGTGAACGACAGCTACGAGGAGCCACGTTCACCCCCATCACTTCAACAGGCGAGAAGTTGTTGAAGACTCTTCAGGCTCAACCCAGACCGTTTCATCGAACAACTACAAGAGACGTAGCAACACCTGAGGAAAACTCAGAAGACTGCACGAGGCACAAGGCACGACTACTGAGTTCAAGAACCCCTAGGGTAGGATGAGTCGTGTACCCCCTATGCGCAGTCGAGTCCGTATGATGGTTCAAATAGAACCATGATTGTGTGTTGCTTGTTTTTATTTGTTTGTGTTATAGGATAGGTCGCATCTTTTGCCCTAGGCAACAAGTACGCGACTATATCACCTTCCTTACCTTGTTTGTTTTGTTTGGTCCTTTCGGCACTTGTTTGTTTGCACTTGCACTATAGAACCCCCTTTAGGCATCTCCCTCCTCTATGGTAATTTTCCCTTTCATCTCTCTCCTCAACTGAAGACCAGCAAGACAAGATACACCAAGGGTTCTATTTTGGAACCAACTAGCACTGAGGACTGTTGCTACAACCTCCATGACCGAGTGCTACCCCGTAGAGTTATGTTTAACCCTCCAGACTAGAAACCCATTCCTAGACCCTTTGAGACCTCACAAGACACCCCAACTCGAATCCTTAACCATGTGCTTAACCAACAGAATTGCAAGAAAACAAGTTAAGCTACAGAAGTCCTTGCATATCACTGGGTTCATTATGGAACTAATGGGCATAGTGAACGAGCACATTATCATCCTAAGATAGCACCAGAACTGACGATGCCATAGGAAAGACAAAATTGAGGATATAGGAATAAGGGACAAATGACTTGATGAGTTTATATCAGAGACCTTGAGGAATTTTCAGAGACTCTTCGGTGGATTATAAGGCTTTCATGTTGGTAGATGAACTTGGTGGGATCAGTCAATAGAGTAGCATGACTCTCATTGCCCCTGAGTAAATTGGATTTAGTAGGACAATTATGATCGCAAGCTAAAATTCTTGGAAGTATAAGGATCTGACTTAGCCAGGGATATTGTTAGGAGATAGTTTTTACGGTAATGACTTGGGGTAAACATGTAGGAATTCTCGTTGGAGATGAGATTTGGATTTAAGTAGGTGATCCTAGTTGAGTATAGATGCTGAGTAAGTCTACATGGTTTGGAGTAAATTGGATTTAGATTAAATATCTCGATCATGATACCATGTTCTCGGTGGATGGTAAACTAGGAGATTGGATAAATTGTTGGAGTTGATTTAGGGATCTATATACGCCTGACCTTGGAGGTTACTTGACCATGATAATGGAAATTGGTGGAGTGACTATAGTAGGGGTAGCCCTTTCAAGCATTTGGGGATTGTATGACATAAGAAGATCATGGGGAACACCATAAACATTGGATTTGTAGAATTAATGGATGGTGTAATAATTGATGGTAGATAATGGGCTGTTAGAGTTGATTCATAGGAAGGAAACAAGATCTTGGAGTGGCATACGACGTGTTTCCTTAGGTAGAAATGCCTTAGACCTTGGAAGAGTAGGCTGAGCACTTGGATTGTCACGTTCAAGCTTAGTAGCTTGTATGTTCTACCCATGGATTTTTAGGGGTAGACATACATATGAGTTTGGGGATTGTAGACATATATGATCCTGTTAAACCTCCTCTCGGAAGTCCTGAGAATAATAATAGCAAGAGTGATGATTGGGGCTGACCTACAAGAGTTGATGCTTTCGGTGGTATAAGGTTATTTGTTTAAAGGACTAGATAGAACAATTGGCCTCTCAGAAATCGTGCTCAAGGATAGGATGATAAACGTTCACTCGCACCCTAGAATCCTTGAAACCCTACAACCCTACCAAGCCACAACATGGTCGGACCATGACCATGAGATTTGGTTCTAGGTCAAGAATACCTTGGCAAACACTCAACCGTGACCACCACCAATGCCCCAGCCTACTTTATGTACCTCGTGGACAAGTCATCACGGAGTACTTGGACAATTTGGGCGCCTTCATTATATGATGACATACTTTTCCACCCGAAGACAAAAGAAGAGCCATTCAGTTGGTTAAGGAACATCTGAAGACCGCCATTACAAGGGGGAAGAACTAAACCAAACGCCATCGTGAAGAAGTAAACTCCTGCGTCGAAGACCATGTGTACCAACGGGTCACTCCTCTTAGAAGAACCAAGCATTTCCATGTCAAGCAGAAGCTCACTCCAAGATTTAACAACCCCTCTGAGATCACTACGAGACGAAGAGAAGACAGTTACCAGCTGGAGTTGCCACCTGAGTTACCTGATGTGCACAACGTTTTCCATGCATCACAACCCTAGAAGTGTTTCCAACTTCCTGATAAGCCCAATCTCTACGAGGACATCGATCACCGAGCCATCGACCTCCAGCCCAATATGACCTACGCGAGAGACCCCAATTGCAATCTGGATCAAGCAGGACGTCATACACGAAGCCACGCCATCGAGTACTTCAAGGTTCAATGGAGCACCACACGGAAGCAGAAGCATTATGAGGACGTGAAGACTACCCCAGATTTAAGTTTTGTATTCCTTCCCGCGCCTAGTTTGGGAATCTCGGGGACGAGATTCTTGTAAGGGGGGTAGGTCTGTCACACCCTGATTTCATGCCACAACACTTAAGCTAATAAATCATGATAAAATGTTGTTTGACAAAAACTTTTGAGTGTTTTGTCTTTGCTTTGATTGAATGTTTGACTGCTGTTGCAAGTGCTCTAAAAATAAAATAAATTCTCCAACTCTTATACTCCTTCTCCTTGATCCAAAAACCCTTCCCAACGATCATGCCATGTGTATAGGACATAAAAAATTTCATACAAAAATAATTTGGCCAAGTAGTATTTTCAAAAATTAGTTTTTCCGAAAACCCCTGAATTGAGATCTGCACTTCAAGTACTCAATTAAGGGCAGTAAAAATCTTTCCAAAAATATATTTGACTCCTATTAGATATAGGACACCAAGAAACCACAAAAATATAATTTTAAAAGTTATTTTCCTATTTTATTTAAAGGCTTTTTTCTTAAGTCCAGAAATGGCCTTTAATAGGTTAAAATTATTTTAATGCTTTAAAAATATTTGGAAAAAACCTAGGGAATCTCAGTGGGCATATATTGTCCATATATAAGAGTTTCAACACATGGTCATGTTCAAAATATTGGTCAAATACCTCAAAAAACCCTTTCTGGATATTTCAAGCTTTTGAAATATTTACAAAGGAAATATTCCCCAAAAATTCCAAGCAAATTCTAGCATGTCACATATGACATGTTTGATGATCTTGCCAAGTCTCATGTCATGGAGATGAGTATAACCCCATGAAGTACCATCAAAACCATTTCTATCCATTTTGAAGTTTGAGCAACTTTACATTGCCAAACATGTCCAAATGTTCTAAAACTTGGTGCACATGCTCAAATGGTCTAATTATTCATCTATACCAAATGGCACAAGTTGGAGAGAATGTTATCTTGATCAAAGTGCCCCAAAACCCTCGCTGCCCAGAACCAAATTTGAACAACTTTACATTGGCAACCTTCTCATTTTGATCTCAACTTTTGTGGACATGTTCAGAACCTCAAATGATGACACTACACTAAGTGGTGCATCAAGGAGAATAGCTTTCCATGACTAAATCTTGAAAAGTCCATTTCTGTTGATTTCTAGGGTTTACAAAAGTTGCATTGGCAACTTTGCCCAAATGAACTCAATCTTGGTGGAACCTCTTATTTTCTCATGTCATTTGACCCTGTCAAGCCTCATGACAAGGGAAGTCCATTTGCTTGCCCAAACCTACATCAAACACCTTATGGCAGAAATTTAAAATACATGTTTTGTCCATTTCCATTAATCTCCTTGAGTCCAAATTTGTACCACAGCCTCATGTGATACTCCTCTAACCCCCTACCTCTTTCCCTGCACGAGGAGCCATGATTAAGGGGGGGGTAGAACCCCATTTTTCTTCTCTGGGCAGCAGCATTCTCCCTCTCTCTCAGCCTCTCTCTCACTCCTTGACATTCCTGAGCATCCAAGGCTGTCCTCAGCTTTTGCCCATACCCTGCAGCTGCCAGACACAAGTGGACGCGCGAGTGCGCGCGGAAAAGCCGCGGATGCCGGCCACCGGCGCGCTCTGGAGCGCCTGGCAGAGCACCCGACCGTTGACGCCGCGCTCCCCCACCACTTCGGGCCGCCCCAGCACGCCAGTCGAGGCCCTCGACGTCCGCACCACGACAGCCCTGCTAGCCCCCTCCGCTCTCCCTCTCTATCGCCTCCAGCAGCGCGTGCCCAGAGCCGCCCGGCTCGGCCTATGCGTGTGCGAGTTCGTGGCTCCACCTAGAGCTCTCCCAGCTCCTTCTCTCCCTTCCCCTGGACGTAGACCGTCTCTATAAACGCCCCGGACACGCACACGTGAGCCCCCGTGACCTCTAGCAACGGCAACGACCTCGTCGGCGCACCCATCCACGGTGCACCTCGCCCCCTTCTATTTAAGGCCACCCCGGAGCCCCCTCTCTACTCCTTTGGCTCTCTCTCCCTCCCTTGCACCCCCTGGACCGACCCACTTCCCTCCTCGCGCCCTCCATATTCCCCCATGGACGGAGAACCACCGCCGGCCCCGTGCTAAATTCGGGCTATCCCGAGCCTCTCTTCTCTCCCTAGCCACTCCAGAGCCCCCTCACCAACACCGCCGACTCGCCCCACACTCCATTTCCTCCTCCCCGTGCCTGCCTCACTGTGCCAAACCTCGCCGACAGCCTCCTCCGCGGCCATCCAGACCATCCCCGCTACAGCCCTCCCCGGCATGCGTGAAGCACATGGATGGGTGCGGCGTGGCCTCCTGAGCACGCCGATGGGCGGAGCATCGCCGGAGATGCTCTGTAGACCCGGCAATCATCGGCGGGACCTAGTCCTCCCAGCGGCCGGAGCGCGCGCGGGAGGTTGAAGACGGCCTGCTGCTGGGCCCCGCGCGTCAGTGACCCAGCGGGCGGGCCCGACCGTTTAAGTGGAAACGGCTTCGGCTGGATCTGCCTCCCCTGTGCGAAGGCGCACCCCCATGAAGCCGCCTTCGACATCACCACCTCTGCCCGCGCAGCCGAGCCACTGGGTCGGCCCACGGTCTATCTGTCGCCCCGTGGGCAGGATAATGTTAAAGCCTTATTTCCTTTTTCTTTTTCCAGTCAACTTAAAAAATCCATAAATAATTCAACAGATCTCCAAATTTGATGATTCAAATTTCTAGTAGTTTCTAAATTCATGCCCTATCTCATGGTGCTATTTGCACATTTTTTACAAAAATATTTCTTTCACAAATAATTATCAAATACCATTTTTCCATTTTTTTCATAAACTTTAGAAAATCACAGAGAGCTCAAAATTGATCCAAATGCCATGATTCAAATTCCTAGATGCTTGTAAGTTCATAAATTAGTTTATGAACATTTTTCTTAATACTTTCTGTACCACACAATATAATGAGCCATTTCTTCATATTTGTCAACTTTGCAAATTCATATTAAATTCATTTGAACTCCAAATCCAGTGAAACCAACTCCTAGATGCTTCTAAAATCGTGATTTTTTAAATGGGTGCCTTTGCTCATTTTTTAAAATATATATTTCTGTACACTTCTTGCAAATCCATAAACCCCTTGATTCCAAGATATCAAAATGTTTAGAAATATCCACTAACCCAATTCCAATGAAACCACTCTGGTTATTTTTCATATAACCAGAGATGTCCTAGAAAAGTCAAATTAATATTTTTAAAGCACTTTTATTTCCTGCCTTGTTGTGTTGCTTATTATGGTTGCTTTCAACGATAGTTGACGAAGTAGATGAAATGCTTGGCGTTGGACCAGAGATATTTGAAGATCTCGAAGACTTTGTTAAAACAGGCAAGCAGCCCTTTGACCATGTCTATGAAACCCTTTTTATGCATGTCATATAGCACCATATTGTTGTTGCAACGGAATCATGATGAGGTGGTAACCACCTTGATGGGTTGCCTCTGTTACTTCCTCGTTGATACTTGCATGGTGCATGACCCTACCTCCTTCTGAGGGTTATGCCGGTGGTAGTAGATAGGTTGCTATAGTAGTGGCTACGCAAATGGGACAGGAATATGCATGGTGATGTAGACAAAGTATTTACAAAAGACTTTTCGAAAACCCTGTCGGGTGCCACTTATGCCCGAGGGAGATAATGAGTTGGGTAACCACTTGATGACAAAGTGGTGTACCGAGGCAAGTGTGTGTTTTGTTTCAAAAACGGATTGGTTCAAGTTGCGACCGTTATTCCAACCTTACATGCGCAACCACACTACCCTTACATGGGAAAGCGCATTATTGATTACCTAGGCCGATACTAGCTTATAGCCCGCATTAGTAGTGACGGGAGAGTTGTTGTTGCACTCTCTCGGGACGGGGTTGTGCCAGGTAGGGTGGCCAAGAACATTTTTATGGGGCATCGGACACACCGTTGGTACCCTGTGCCAGTGGTATGTGATGAATATGGGAGCGAGGCTCCACAATTTTAAGTTGTGAAATGTTGGGCATGGGGGTTACTACCAATCGAGTGGACTCTATGTTAGTGTCGTCTAGGGAAAGATAGTGACCGGGTGCTTACCCCGGGTACTTGAGGTACCGCGGGTCGTGGATGACACGGAAGGCCCCCGGGTCTTGTGGGTAAAGTGTGCAACCTCTGCAGAGTGTAAAACTATTCGAATAGCCGTGTCCACGGTCAAGGACAGTTGGGTAACCGCTCTTGGGCTACGTCCACATGTTTACAAACCAGTGTGTGTGTTTGGATAAGTGGGAAGAACTACTTGGGTCAAGTCAAAGGACTTGAGATGATTGAGTTGGGTTGATGCCCACTCCATTTATGTTGATATATGTAACCAGTCCCTATGGTTACCTGAATTCGTATGATGCATGTTTTACCAATTGTTGAACATGTCATAGCACAACAAAACTAGCTTTCTACAAAATTTACCTATATCATGCATTGTTGTATCTTGAACCAAAACGTGAGTTGCTTGCGAGTACATTCAAAGTACTCATTGGCTTGCCACTGGTTATTTTATTGGCCAGGCATGAAAGAACAGGATATGATGAAGAATACTTCTGTGGTGAACATGCGAGCTAGGAAGCTTCCCAGTCAGAATGCATGTAGGGTTAAGGCAGATGGCATGGGTCCAAGTTATCGATGAAGATTCCCGCTGCGAAGTTATACTCAAGACTCGACCATAATGGTCATAATTTATGTAAGACGGTACGTATGGATGTAAGACTCTTGTTATTCAGCTTCTGTGTGTTCAGTGAGCATTGATCTCTGGGATCACTATACACGTGCATTCGGTGATCACGACTTCTGAGTCGGGGTCCCCACACCCCAGAAGCCGAGGCAGCATTGCAGGATCTGAAGTAATACCTTTCCTCCACGCCAATACTGGTTGCGCCTAAACCACAAGAGCCGTTGCTGTTGTATCTGGCGGCGACGAATCAAGTAGTCAGCGCCGCGCTGGTGGCACAGAGGGAGGTCAACAAGGAGGCAGTGACGGCGGCAGAACCAGCAGATGGCAAGCGCAAAATTCCCCCGGCAGGGCCTGGTGCCGGCAAGGCGAGGCCCCCGACAGAGTCTGATGCCGCCGAGGCAGTGCCCGCGCAGTCAAGTGAGGTGGTGCGGAAGAAGAAGATGATTCAGCACCCGATTTACTTTGTCAGCTCCCTCTTGCAGGGAGCTAGATCGAGGTACTCCGGTGTGCAGAAATTGCTCTTCGGCCTCCTTATGGCCTCGAGGAAGCTGCGTCATTACTTCCAAGCCCACGAGATCACTGTCGTCACCCGCCTCCCATTGCAACTGATTCTGCATAACCCAGATGCGACTGGAAGGATTGTGGAATGGGCCTTGGAGTTGTCAAGCTTTGGTTTAAAGTTTGAAAGTACCTCGACAATACAGAGCAGAGTCTTGGCAGAGTTCATTGCAGAATGGACCTCGACGTCTGACGAAGAAATCCAGGAGACCACTCTCCCCGGCAAGGAAGCAGACCGTGACTGGATCATGTACTTTGATGGGGCTTTCTCGCTGCAAGGCGCCGGTGCCGGTGTGCTGCTCGTCGCACCCACCGGAGAGCACCTCAAGTACGTGATCCAGATGCACTGCCCCAGGGAGATGTCCACCAACACCACTGCTGAGTACGAGGGGTTGCTTGCCGGTCTCAGGATCGCAGCAGACCTCGTGGTTAAGAAGCTCATCGTCAGGGGTGATTCGCAGCTCATTGTCAGACAGGTCAACAAGGATTATCAGAGCCCATTGATGGAAGCTTACGTAGATGAGGTGAGGAAGCTGGAGGAACGCTTTGACGGTATCCAAGCGGAGCACGTCCCCTGAGCGGAGAATGACATCGCCGATTACCTGTCAAAGCGTGCCGCATTCAAGCTACCTGTGGACCCAGGAACCTTTTTGCTCCGGTTAACTCAACCATCAATCGAACCATCGGCGGGGCAGAACAAGCGGAGGAAGTCAGGTCCCGGCAAGTACTTTCCTACCGAGCCCCCTGGGGCTGCCGGCAAGGGTGCTGCCGCGGACGCTGAGCCTGCCCAAGAGCAACTGGCTCTGGCAGGGCGTCAAGCCCTAGCCGTAGAGACAGCCGCTCCCATGGCGGAAGAAATGCCTTTGGTCCTTGTCGTCGAGCCCCAGGCTCCGGCATGGGCGCAGCATACCGTCCAATTCCTCCAAACATGGGAGCTTCTTGAGGAGCATTAGGAAGCGGAAAAAGTAGCCCATCGGTCCGCCCTGTACCAGTTCGTCGATGACGTCCTGTACAGGAGAAGGCCAAACGGTGTGAAATTGAAGTGCATCCCCCGGGAGGAAGGACTGCAGCTGTTGGCGGAGATACATGGAGGCATATGTGGCTCCCACATAGGGTCGAGGGCCCTTGCCGGGAAGGCGTTCCGGCAAGGTTTCTTCTGGCCCACTGCCCTCCAAGATGCGACGGCACTAGTAACCAAGTGTGAAGCGTGTCAGTTCCATTCAAAGAAGCTTCATCAACCAGCTCAAGCCCTTCAAACAATCCCTCTCTCCTGGCTATTCTCGGTCTGGGGGCTCGATATACTTAGCCCTTTCCCCCGCGCTGTCGGGGGCTTTGAGTACTTGTACGTTGCGATCGACAAGTTCACAAAGTGGCCGGAGGTGGAAGCAGTGAGAAAGGTGACTGCTCAATCAACTGTCATGTTTTTCAAGGAACTGGTCTGCCGTTTTGGTGTGCCAAACAGAGTCATCACCGACAACGGCACACAGTTCACGAGCCACACCTTCATGCAATACCTTCAAGACCTCGGCAGCAAGGTCTGTTTTGCTTCCATGGCACACCGACGGAGCAACGGCCAAGCGGAGAGGGCAAATGCTGAAGTGTTGTGAGGCCTAAGGACAAAGACTTTTGACAAGCTGCGCAAGAGCGGAAGGCACTGGATTGGTGAATTGCCGGCGGTTCTTTGGTCGATCAGGACGACGCCAAATCGAGCCACCAGCTAGACACCTTTTGACCTGGTATACAGGGCAGAAGCAGTTCTCCCCACGAGACTCATATACGGGTCACCTCGAGTGCTCGCTTATGATGAGCTTGAGCAAGAGCAGTTGCGCCAAGATCGTCTTCGGGCGGCTGCGAGAGCAGCGCGCTAGTAGCAAGCCTTCCGCCGCTACCATAGCCGCAAGGTTCATGCCCGAAGCTTTGAGGAAGGCGACCTTGTTCTTCGGCCCGTTCAGTCGGCCAAGAATTCCAACAAGTTGACGCCAAAGTGGGAAGGCTCTTATCGGGTAATACGAGTCACCAGGCCTGGCGCAGTCCGCCTGGAGACCGAAAATGCTGTCCTAGTGAGCAACTCCTGGAACATCGAGCATCTTTGCAAGTTTTACCCGTAAGGCGCGGCTTGCCGGGCCTCCCGGCAAGCCACCTTTTGTACAAGCTTTGCCGACAAGGCATGTAACCCTTTGTACAAAGCCAGGCGCAGACCCTGAGCATAAATAAATGAAGCGCTGGCGCCCTAAGTTATAGCATGCATGCTAGGTTGAGTCTCTTCCTTGGTTAGGGTTGATAGTGCTTAGCGGCAACTAACCCCTAGCCTAGAGGTCGAGTGCGCGTCCATCTGTTTCTTTTCTGTGCTCCTTTGGTTCGCAGGGCACATGAGCACTTCTGCTGAGCTACTTGGAAGAAGGGAAACGGACCGGCATCCCGACCCCGGCAAACCAGAGTTGCCGGGGGCTGCAAGCACAAGGATCCAACCGCGGCAAGACAAGGTTGTCAGGGGCTGCAGATCCAGATAAGTCATTCATCCTCTATCATACATTTCGGAACGGAACCGGGATATGTGAAACCTCGTTCTATTTCTAGGCCACCGTGCTCCCCTTTTCTATACCCAAGGATTATCTCCTGGGCCCGGATTTGGTTGTAGCCACGGTGGCAAGGAAGTAGAACAAGGAGCCTAAGCCCGCTTCATCCCTGCCTCCGCCAAGGGCACGAGAATGGTCAAGGGAAGTAGGGGGACGGCAAGGCCTGTTGCCGGGTGAAAACATTTATCTTAAATTATAACAAGGATTCGTTCTTTGTCGCGGGGTCTGCCCACGAACGAAAAGCCCGGCAAACATCCCTTTTTCATTAAAAACATCCCACACAGGTACAGTCCGTACGGAATGAAAAACATGAACAAAGGGGATTACAAGCTTTAAATTTAACAAGGCCCGAAGGCTTATAGATTAAAAAAGAGATAAGGTGCCCGTGATCCCTTTCTTGTCCCTCTCCTCAGGAGGCAGGTCAAGGAGGCAAGAGGACAAAAGGGGCGCCTAGGCGAGCTACGAGCAGCAGAAAGCACCAAGAGAACACCTCGGTGGCCGCCCACGGGTAGGCCGGTGATGACGGTGCCGGCAAAGGAGCTGGAAGACGAGGCGACAGGACCGGCAGTACGCGACGAAGGCGTCGGTGCCCGCGTACTCCGAGTTGACGGCCTTGCCGCCCGCCCTCTTCCCCTTCCGTAGCCTCCCGACGCCAGCCGCCCAAGGAGACGGCCCCGAGAAGTTCAAGGAGCTGGCCCCACCCCTGGCAAAACCCTGCCGGAGGAGCGGCCAGGAGCAGATGCTGCTGCTGCCGCACCCGCCCAGGCGCGGGGCATCCGACGCCTAGTCGGACTCATCCCGTCATCTGCCCCGCTGTCCTCCTCATCACTTTCCCTCAAGGAAGAGCTTCCATCGTCGGAATCTCCATCGGAGGAGCTCGCCACGCAACACTTTAGGCGAGTCCCGAAGTCTCCGAAGACCTTGACGGAGAGCAGGCCATCCTCCATCAATTTGATGTAGAGGACGAGCCTTGCCGTCAGGCTGTGGATGCGAGCGAACGTCTTCGACCCAAGACGGAGGTACATGACTCGAGGAGCCGGGAAGTCGACTTCGACCCGCGTGCCCCCATTCCCACAACCCCTCATGTGCAATATGAGGGATTGGGGCCGGTCACGCTCCATCTCTCGAGCGAACGGGGTGGGAAGACGGAGACGGCGACGCGGAGGCCGGTGTAGCCTAATGAAGAACTCGCAGGGCTGGTCTCCAACATGGCCTTCCATCGGGAAAGGCACCATTGGCGGGGGCGAAGCCGGCGCGCTGCCCCGTCCTCCTCTTCCCCAAGCATTACGACCTCTGGCCCGGCCTCGCCCACGGCCTCGCCCCCTCCCCCTTCCCCTCGCGGCCGATTCCACCACCGCGGGCTCAGGAGGAGGAGGGACGCGCTGTCGGGCGGCGACCCTCGCCGCCACCGTCGAGGGACCCGGATTCCCTTTCTCCATGGCGAGTGAAAGGAAGAAGCAGAAGCAAGAGGAGATAGATGACAGAAGAGTGCGGGACGCCATCCCCCTTCCCCCTCTTTATAAAGGGGCGGGGTCGGGGCTCGGCCGCTCCGCTCGGCCAATCCAGCCACCGGAGGCGCAGGGAATCAGGACCGACCCGCTGCCCCAACCAGCGACGGCCCGGTTTCCCGCCTCCACCGCTTGCCACCCCAGACGCATGAAGGACGCGTGGCGGACGTGCAGAACTGAGGGGACGGGTGAAGCGAGCTCTCCCTACCCCGTGATCGTGGGGAGTGGACACCTTGAAGACTGCGACCCGGCCCCGTTCAGTAAATGAGCCGCGCCTCCATGCCTCCCTCTTTTTACGGGGAAGGCGCGAGCCGCCTCTTTACTGCGATATGACGCATGCGTGTGGAAACCGCCCCACGCATGCCGCCCATGTCACGCACACCCCTCCACGCCGCGCCGCGCGCCCGGGCCGTGGGAAGCGCAGCGCGCGAAAAGCCTTACCGCGGTAAAAATCGCCCCGCCTGCCCGCACACCGCTTTGGGCCTGGCCCAACAACGTGTCGCGCTTATGTGTGACCCAGGCCTAGGGGCTCCTGTCGGTGTACAAAAAGGGGGCACGCTTTTGTACCCCATTACCTGTGCACGGGCAGTCGGAGCCGCGCCCACGGTCACACCAAGCAGAACAGGGGAGGTGAGCCGAGGTAAGACCGAAGCCCAAGATAATCCGAGCAACGCCAAGACCAAGACCACAAAGAGCAGAGGGATGAAGCAGGTTCCCCGGCAAGACCCGTGCCGGGGCAGCCTCAGCAGCCCCGGTAAGACCCTTGCCGGGGCAGCTCGCCCCACACCAATAGAGCAAGCCACCCTTGAGCCCATGGTCCCCAACGCCATCATCCACGTGGGGCCAGGGCTCGGGAAGGCACCTCTGCAGTGGCATGCAGATCTTTGTGAAGACATATTCAAGATCAGATGAGGATTAGAAGACGACGATCCTCGGCAAGATCCTTGCCGAGGAAGGCCACCAGACCCCCGGCAAGGTCCTTGTCGGGGACGACAGTGCGCCACGGCCAGACCCTTGCCGGGCAACCCGGCAAGACCCTTGCCGGGCCACCCGGCAAGGCCCTCACCAAGCACCCCAACGGGGCCACTGCCAGGCCCACGCCAACCAAGCTTCCACCGCCATTCACATGCAGTTGCCAACCCAACCAGCTGGGCGGGCACCTGCGTGGCAACATGCAGCTCCCAGGCCAACTCATCGAGCGCCTGCGTGGCGGCATGCATATCTTCGTGAAGGCTCCACCACCGCGCCACCTCAGCTACCTACCTGCCTACATGGCGCCGCACGCATCGCTGGCCAAGGTGCGTGTCGAAGCAAGGAGGAGCGTTGACGGACGGGACGGGCCTCGCCCCCATCCCCGATGAAGCAGGGGGACACCTAAGCTACGCATTAAATGCGTCTTGTCCTGTAATACGAGCGATAAGCTCAGGGCACTGTGCGCCTTTCCACCTCCTGTGTGCCACTGTGGCAGCCCCTTTCGACTATAAAAGGAGGCCCATGGCATACTGGAGGAGGATTCGGCTCTTTCGAACCACGCACTCACCATAGCTAGTTCGAGAGCTCAAGAACTCTCTGAAATGCACCCACCAAAGCAGGACTAGGGTTTTACGCATCCTCGCAGCCCGAACCTGAGTAAACGCTCCTTGTGCTGGCTACTGATCCTGCTCTTCTTACAACCCTGCGCCCTGGGAACCGTAGTAGGGATTCTTGTGATCCCATAGGTGTCATTTCTCCCGACAAAGCGCGAGCAAAGGGTGGCGGTACTGGCTTAACCGTGTCCGATGCAAGTGCGCTGTAAAATCACCACCTGTGCAAGCTAAAGGCGGGTAAGTTTAAATGGAAATTAGGACAAACCGTGTGTGATAGACCAGCTAGCTAGAAATATAAAAACAAACTACCCGCCTTGAGCGTTGCAAAAATCGGCAGGTCCGTGCCACTTTTCCTTATTATCATACACGTATATTGTTATTGGACCGCGAGCGATCTTGGGCACTCCCGCCCCGCATAATTCCTTTACCCAAATTTTAGTAGCCGCCGTACTTCAACTGTCGCCCACACTCCTCCATCACCAACCTTATAATGAAATTGCAGTAGCCGATGCATTTGAACCGTCACCCTCCCTCGTCCACCACCATCTCCACCCAACATTACTAAAATTTTCAGTAGCCGTGGCGTATCCTCAAACACCCCCCCCCCTCCATAGTCCCCCACCCACCCCCTCCCCCATAGAACCCTAGCTCGCGGCGGACGCCGGCGCTGCCGCCAACCCTGCTGGTCTGCCCATTCCTCCTAGCTTAGATAATAAAGTTCAGGTTGCCTAGCGATTCCCATACCGTCGCCCCACTCCCCTGAGTTTTTAGATGAGGCCTGCGGTGTCCCTCCCCGCCAGATCCACATCCCCTGCTCCAGAATGTCGCAGCCTAAGCTCAACCATGTGTCCCGGGGAGCCCGAAGAGCATTCAGCCAAGAAGAGGTTTATCATGGCCACTCCGGCGGACGTTGGCGTGGTGGCCGCCTTTCGCCTCAACCTGTCGATCCCGGAGCAACACGTCTCCGCGGAAGCCGGCGAAGACGTGACTATGTTGCCATCCCAAAGGCTTCATGTCAACTGGCTAGCGTATTGCTGTATCTCGGGAAAGCTGGCGACGACATCAAGCTCGTCCACAGCGATGGCTTCACGCGGGCCATGTCACAGGTCAAGTGGTCCATCCCCAACCCCTCTGGTTCAACCGCCATCGATCTCTTCGACGGCCCTGCCGCTGATCTCCTCCGCCAAGCGGTCAAGGATTTGGGATATTTATACGCCATCGAGCCCATTTTGTCATTTCTGAAGGACACGTTCTACGGCGGCTTGGGATCCTTAATTGCCAAGTCAGATCTCATCGACCACGACCACGACCACGAGGAGGGCACCCACGAAGGTTCTTCCAAGGTGAAACAACCCATCTGTGACATCAGAGAGCGCACCATGGGTTTGTGCTCTTCCAACTGGAAGGATCCTGTCCATGAAATGTGAGGCAACATCCAACAAATCTTACCTTTTCTAGCTTGGAAACCCGTACCCTTTGTTGTAGTAACATTTGCTATGCGGTGCTTTAACTGTGCAAAAATTTATTGTTCAATAAGGCTATGTGATGTTTAAGTATGAATTGTCCACTTCAGTTTCACGAATGGCTATATTGGGTTGTTTATAGTGAGTAGATGCCTTGTTTATCTGTATTTGGTTGTTAGGTTGGTTGGCATGACCATTTTTCCAGTTATCGAGCAGAAGCCTTGTTTATATGTATCTGCTTGTTAGGTTGGTTGCAGTGAGCATTTGTCCAGTTTTGAAGCATATGCCATGTTTATCTGTATTTTCTTGTTAGGTTGGTTGAAGTGAGACTCTGTCCAGTTTTCAATGGTTATATTTGGTTGTTATACTAGTCATTTATGCCTTGTTTATTTCAGTCATTCACAATGTGGTGTTCATTATGTGCAAGTCAGGACTGTGCCGCTCGACTACATCAATACCAGTTTGAACGGCTATATTTGGTTCCAGTTATCCTAGTGTAGTTAATACATGCCCTTTATTTCAGTTTTACACATTTATCTAGTGTGATGTTTAAGCATTACCTATGTTCTATTCATTTTCAACAATACCGGTTTGAATTGCAATATATGATGGCTGTTAAGCCTGCTGTCGGTAACATTGCCCTCCATTTTATATCTGCTTTAACCGTATGGTGAAACCAACACATTCAAGCTATCATTTGGAGAAGATGTTGTTTACCTTTGCTATATTTGTTTGATGTTAAGGTTGCTGTACTTATCATGCCTTTCCACTACTTATGCAGGACAACAACGGGAGTGGCCACCATTTTCCGCCGAAGTTAGCTTCATCCCTCGGCTTGTACTCCCCCTGTCGTTCCATAATGTAGTGCATATAGATCTAGGCCTGGACACTTGTTAGCTTCTAATACTGACTTGTTGCTTGTTGGTACATATGCCCTTGGCAAGGATCTATGCATCGACCCTTTTTGCGTATGGGGCAATGAGATATTCATGAACAAGCATCAAGTGAGGAAACTGATAAGGATTATTAGCAAAAAGATACGAATGGTGGCAAGAAAATTATTTGTTTATGCTCTATCTAACACAACAGTGAGCTGTAGGATGGTAACTACAAACTCTACAGCCTTCTCTTTTTACTGCCCATAATGAGTTATTAGACAACAATGTCTGAATCTTTTTCATTCGCAGTGGTTCCCGAAGCAGTTCACTCAAGATTACCTCGCAAGGTACATGATTGGTGGACACGCAATGAAGGTTAAAGTATTTCATCCAGACTACAATTGTCGGGGGGATGGACACCAGGAAGGCAACGGAACCCGGATCCTTTTGAAAAACAACGGGGCCGACATCGCCCCTCAAGCCGGCTCACGCTTGTCCGGGTTGCTCAACCCAGCCAAGCCCCTCGACCCGGCCCCAACGGCCGGCGCAAGGCAGCGGAACTCAACGCACAAAGACTTCTTCAACAAGCCAGCTCCCCCTTTGCGTATTCCCCAACCCGACCGCGGGTCAGCTCCCATCCCATCCTAGCCGTACGATGGGACGAGTCTTCATTTAGAGATAAGCAAGGCAACAGTGTCCGTCCCATGCCTCTGGTCAGCCAGAGCGTGGCAACAGTGCCCCACCTACCCACTGACCAGGGTTGGCGTGGCTACAGTGCACCCGCCGTCACTGCTGACGCCAGCAAGCGGCGACCTGACGGAGCACCACTGTAGTGGCCTCAACCCAGCCACTCCTTGACGATCGACAAGATGGCAAACAGTGCCCCTGCACCCGGCGGGTCCCCCTCCCGGAGAACCCGGTGAGCCCTAACACCCGGCGGGTCCCAGCACCGGCTTCTCAGGCGATGACAACCCAGCCACACGGCCTTGTAACATTACCATTGTACCCCTGGGGGGTTGACCTATAAAACCCCCCAGGAGCCCTCATGCATACGGGCACGACGACGAGAACCATAGCAGAAAGCACCAGTTCAACTAGACTAGCCACACACTGGAAGAGGGAGCAGCCTAAGCCTTGGCCTACCTTCCTTCTTCCTCCATACAGCTCTAGGAGCAACTCTGTATTGTTACATATAAACCACACTCGGCAGGACTAGGGGTTTTATCTCTCTGGACAGCCCCGATACTGGGTATGTCTTGCGTCCCACACTCGCTCATGCCGACCTCGCCTCTGGAGCCCACAAGTGCCCTCGAGCCTCCTCCTCTCTTTAGCCATCCCTTGGCATCTGCCGTGCGCCCACCACGATAGTTGGCGCCCACCGTGGGGTAGCACGAGGTCCTGGCTGGAAGCATGTTCCAGACGGGCCTCCCCTCCGACTCCGACGAGCCAGTCACGCTGGGGGACAACGTCATCGACGTGCTCGCCGCCTCCTTCGCCGTGCTACGCATCTCCGATGCGCTCGCGGCCGATGAGTACCCCAGTGAGGTACTTGATTCCTCCGACTCCCCCCTCTCCCTCGGTGGCAGCACCCCCGCCGGAGGGATGGACCTCTGCGTGGAGGTCTTTGTCACTAACACCAGCGCCTCTTCCTCATCCAGTGCGGGGAGGAAGGCCGCCAAAGCCAGGGCTGCAGCGGAACGGGCCGTCTCACCCAACCCGCCGCGCGCCACGAGCAGTGCCTTCACGTCCCCATCGCCACCGATGTCGACGCCTCCAACATCGCCGAGGCCCGGACTCGGCTCGAGGAGGACTGCCAGCGCCTGCTGGACCTGACTGAGACGCTCGCCGCTACGCAGCGTTGCCTGGACTCTACTCAGCTGGATCGCAACGCCGCCTACCACTTAACGCCTCCTGCGGCCGAGCCAAGCTGGGTCGCCGACGTGCGAGCCCGGGGCGGCGCGATCAGCCGCGCCTTCGGCGCCATCCCACCTGTCTACGAGACGCCCATGAAGAACATGCGTGCCGCCCCGGCGGCCGCGGTCGGCCTGGATCAGCTTGTGGGCGAGGAACTAAAGGATCGCCTCAAGCGGGTGAATGACCCCCTCGACACGGCCAACGCACAGCAGGACCGCCTCAACCAACTCGCCAAGCCGGCGGGATCAGGCTCCACCCACGCCGACGGACCCGGCGATCATCAGAACACGGCGTCTTCGCCATCTGGCGAGGCGCACTCCGGCCGCACCCGGACCCGGCGCAACCCCGCTCCGACGACTGCCGACGGCTTGGGCGACGAGACAGCCTTGGAAGGCCGACGCCGGCCTGATCCTCCTCTCTGATACGTCTCCAACGTATCTATAATTTTTGATTGATTGATGCTATATTATCTTCTGTTTTGGACATTATTGGGCTTTATTATTCACTTTTATATTATTTTTGGGACTAACCTTTTAACCGGAGGCCCAGCCCAGAATTGCTACTTTGCCTATTTCAGAGTTTCGCAGAAAAAGAATATCAAACGGAGTCCAAACGGAATGAAACCTTCGGGAACGTGATTTTTGGAACGAACATGATCCAGGAGACTTGGACCCTAAGTCAAGGAAGCTTCGAGGAAGCCACGAGGTAGGGGGCACGCCTACCCCCCCCCCCAGGCGCGCCCTCCACCCTCATGGGCCCCACGTTGCTCCACCGACGTACTCCTTCCTCCTATATATACCTGCGTACCCCCAAACGATCAGATACGGAGCCAAAAACCTAATTCCACCGCCACAACCTTCTATACCCACGAGATCCCATCTTGGGGCCTGTTTCGGAGCTCCGCCGGAGGGGGCATCGATCACGGAGGGTTTCTACATCAACACCATAGCCCCTCCTATGAAGTGTGAGTAGTTTACCTCAGACCTTCAGGTCCATAGTTAGTAGCTAGATGGCTTCTTCTCTCTTTTTGGATCTCAATACAATGTTCTCCCCCTCTCTCATGGAGATCTATTCGATGTAATCTTCTTTTTGCGGTGTGTTTGTTGAGACAGATGAATTGTGGGTTTATGATCAAGTTTATCTATGAACAATATTTGAATCTTCTGAATTATTTTATGTATTATTGGTTATCTTTGCAAGTCTCTTTGAATTATCAGTTTGGTTTGTCCTACTAGATTGATCATTCTTGCAATGGGAGAAGTGCTTAGCTTTGGGTTCAATCTTGCGGTATCCTTTCCCATTGACAGTAGGGGCAGCAAGGCACGTATTGTATTGTTGCCATCGAGGATAACAAGATGGGGTTTTTATCATATTGCATGAATTTATCCCTCTACATCATGTCATCTTGCTTAAGGCGTTACTCCGTTCTTATGAACTTAATACTCTAGATGCATGCTGGATAGCGGTCGATGTGTGGAGTAATAGTAGTAGATGCAGGCAGGAGTCGGTCTACTTGTTTCGGACATGACGCCTATATACATGATCATACCTAGATATTCTCGTAACTATGCTCAATTCTGTCAATTGCTCAACAGTAATTTGTTCACCCACCGTAAAATACTTATGCTCTTGAGAGAAGCCACTAGTGAAACCTATGGCCCCCGGGTCTATCTTCATCATATTAATCTTCCAACACTTATTCGTTTCCGTAGCCTTTTTTACTTTGCTTTTATTTACTTTGCATCTTTATCATAAAAATACCAAAAATATTATCCTATCATATCTCACTCTCGTAAGTGACCGTGTAGGGATT
Source organism: Triticum aestivum (assembly GCF_018294505.1). NCBI lineage: Eukaryota > Viridiplantae > Streptophyta > Magnoliopsida > Poales > Poaceae > Triticum > Triticum aestivum. Next base: position 282,111,637 of record NC_057805.1, read on the forward strand.
GACAACCCCTTATCGCGTTGGTTGCGAGGATTTATTTGTTTTGTGTAGGTGCGAGGGACTCGCGCGTAGCCTCCTACTGGATTGATACCTTGGTTCTCAAAAACTGAGGGAAATACTTACGCTAGTTTGCTGCATCACCCTTTCCTCTTCAAGGGAAAACCAACGCAGTGCTCAAGAGGTAGCAAGAAGGATTTCTGACGCCGTTGCCGGGGAGGTCTACGCAAAAGTCAACATACCAAGTACCCATCACAAACCCTTATCTCCCGCATTACATTATTTGCCATTTGCCTCTGGTTTTCCTCTCCCCCACTTCACCCTTGCCGTTTTATTCGCCCTCTCTTTTCCGTTCGCCTTCTCCTTTTTTCCCCTCGCTCCTTCTGTCGTTATGTCTGAAATTGGGGAAATTATTGCCGATATGGACAATAATAATATCATGGAAAGTTCTGATGCTCCTGCTGAAGAACCCCCTACCTTGCATTCAAAAAGATTTCGAATCGGTAGTGGTAATATTATTGGAAAAGGGGTTATTCAAGATTTCTTTACTTGTGCCGGTGCTTTGCCTTCTATGGACAGTTCTATTCTTCAAAGAACTAGTAGTCTTGCAGACGCTATTGACATGCTTATAGTTGAACTTGAAAGGCAATTTATGCACATGCACCCTTGCATACAAAGGATTTTCCTAGAATTTTCTAATATAGAGCATTCTTCTGTTAAGCGTGCCACTACTATCTTTTTGGCTCATGAATTCAGATTTATAATAAAAGAGGCCAAAGAAATCTTTGCGCATTATAGGGTGGACGCTGGCCGTCCTCCCATAGAATCTATCCTCTTTGATCAAGAAGAAATAATGCGTTTTCAATCTCTAGACTATGTTGCTTTCAATGAAAACCTTAGAAAAAAGGTCCCTACCAATATTCTAGTTGATAGAATTGCTGAACTTAATGATGATTTGGCTATTCGAAATAATGAGCTAGGATATTCTCTCGAGTATAGGCTCACAAAGTTCTGTCAAAAGAATGCTTATAATGATGAATTGGTTGTGCAATATGAAGGGCCGAAGGAGGAACCTATACCTCCTAAAATTGATCTTGGGGACTTTTGTCCCATTAAATTTAGCCCGTTTGATTACATTTGCTTGCCTCAAAGAAAACTTGCTGCCGAACGTAGAGAGTATGAAATGAGTTTCACTGATCTATCCTATTACTATGGCACTACCTAGATCTATCCTTGCTTTTATGCCTTGCTAGGGGCATTAAATGATAGCGCTTGTAGGGAGGCAACCCAATTTTATTTTTAGTTTTTTGCTTTTTGCTTGTGTTTAGGAATAAATATTTGATCTAGCCTCTGGTTAGATGTGTTTTTATGTTTTAATTAGTGTTTGTGCCAAGTTAAACCTATAGGATCTTCTTGGATGATAGTTATTTGATCTTGCAGAAATTTCCAGAAACTTTCTGTTCATGAAAATAATTGTTAAAAATCACCAGAACGTGATAAAATATTGATTCCAATTTCTGCTGATCAATAAAAAAAATGTCTAGGTCTTCCTATTTTGGCTGAGTTTTTGGAGTTCCAGAAGTTTGCGTTAGTTACAGATTACTACAGACTGTTCTGTTTTTGACAGATTCTGTTTTTCGTGTGTTGTTTGCTTATTTTGATGAATCTATGGATAGTTAAATAGTTTATAAACCATAGATAAGTTGGAATACATTAGGTTTAACAACAATATAAATAAATAATGAGTTCATTACAGTACCTTGAAGTGGTCTTTTTTTTTCTTTCGCTAACGGAGCTCACGAGATTTTCTGTTAAGTTTTGTGTTGTGAAGTTTTCTAGTTTTGGGTGAAAGATTTGATGGATTATGGAACAAGGAGTGGCAAGAGCCTAAGCTTGGGGATGCCCATGGCACCCCCAAGATAATCTAAGGACACCTAAAAGCCAAAGCTTGGGGATGCCCCGGAAGGCATCTCCTCTTTCGTCTACTTCCATTGGTAACTTTATTGGAGCTATATTTTTATTCACCACATGATATGTGTTTTGCTTGGAGCGTCTTGTATGATTTGAGTCTTTGCTTTTTAGTTTACCACAATCATCCTTGCTGTACACACCTTTTGAGAGAGACACACATGATTCAGAAATTATTAGAATACTCTATGTGCTTCACTTACATCTTTTGAGTTAAATAGTTTTGCTCTAGTACTTCACTTATATCTTTTAGAGCACGATGGTGGATTTGTTTTATAGAAACTATTCATCTCTCATGCTTCACTTAGATTATTTTGAGAGTCTTAAATAGCATGGTAATTTACTTACATAATCCTACTATGCTAGGTATTCAAGATTAGTAAAAACTTTCTTATGAGTGTTTTGTATACTAAGAGAAGTTTAATGCTTGATGATTGTTTTGAGATATGGAGGTAGTGATATTAAAGTTGTGCTAGTTGAGTAGTTGTGAATTTGAGAAATACTTGTGTTGAAGCTTGCAAGTCCCGTAGCATGCATGTATGGTAAACGTTATGTAACAAATTTGAAACATGAGGTGTTCTTTGATTGTCCTCCTTATGAGTGGCGGTCGGGGACAAGCGATGGTCTTTTCCTACCAATCTATCCCCCTAGGAGCATGCGCGTAGTGCTTGGTTTTTGATGACTTAGATTTTTGCAATAAGTATGTGAGTTCTTTATGACTAATGTTGAGTCCATGGATTATACGCACTCTCACCTTTCCATCATTGCTAGCCTCTTTGGTACCGTGCATTGCCCTTTCTCACATTGAGACTTGATGCAAACTTCGCCGGTGCATCCAAACCCCGTGATATGATACGCCCTTTCACACATAAACCTCCTTATATCTTCCTCATAACAGCCACCATACCTACCTATTATGGCATTTCCTTAGTCATTCTGAGATATATTGCCATGCAACTTTCCACCATTCCGTTTATCATGACACGTTCATCATTGTCATATTGCTTAGCATGATCATGTAGTTGACATAGTATTTGTGGCAAAGCCACCGTTCATAATTCTTTCATACATGTCACTCTTGGTTCATTGCATATCCCGGTACACCGCCGGAGGCATTCATATAGAGTCATACCTTGTTCTAGTATCGAGTTGTAATCATTGAGTTGTAAATAAATAGAAGTGTGATGATCATCATTTAATAGAGCATTGTCCCAATAAAAAAAGGCCAAATAAAAAAAGAAGGCCCAAAAAAAGAAAAAAAAAGAGAAATAAAAAGGGACAATGCTACTATCCTTTTTTCCACACTTGTGCTTCAAAGTAGCACCATAATCTTCATGATAGAGAGTCTCTTGTTTTGTCACTTTCATATACTAGTGGGAATTTTTCATTATAAAACTTGGCTTGTATATTCCAATAGTGGGCCTCCTCAAGTGCCCTAGGTCTTCATGAGCAAGCAAGTTGGATGCACACCCACTTAGTTTCTTTTGTTGAGCTTTCATACATTTATAGCTCTAGTGCATACGTTGCATGGCAATCCCTACTCCTTGCATTAACATCAATCAATGGGCATCTCCATAGCTCATTGATTAGCCTCGTTGATGTGAGACTTTCTTCTTTTTTGTCTTCTCCACATAACCCCCATCATTATGCTCTATTCCACCCATAGTGCTATATCCATGGCTCATGCTCATGTATTGCGTGAAGGTTTATAAAGTTTGAGATTACTTAAAGATGAACAATTGCTTGTCTTGTCATCGGGGTTGTGCATGATGAGAGCATTCGTGTGTGACGAAAATGGAGCATGACTAAACTATATGATTTTGTAGGGATGAACTTTCTTTGGCCATGTTATTTTGAGAAGACATAATTGCTTAGTTAGTATGCTTGAAGTATTATTATTTCCATGTCAATATTAAACTTTTGTCTTGAATCTTTCAGATCTGAATATTCATACCACAATTAAGAGGAGTTACATTGAAATTATGCCTAGTAGCATTCTGCATCAAAAATTCTGTTTTTATCATTTACCTACTCGAGGACGAGCAGGAATTAAGCTTAGGGATGCTTGATACGTCTCCAACGTATCTATAATTTTTGATTGCTCCATGCTATATTATCTTCTGTTTTGGACATTATTGGGCTTTATTATTCACTTTTATATTATTTTTGGGACTAACCTATTAACCGGAGGCCCAGCCCAGAATTGCTGTTTTTTTGCCTATTTCAGAGTTTCGCAGAAAAAGAATATAAAACGGAGTCCAAACGGAATGAAACCTTCGGGAACGTGGTTTTTGGAACGAACATGATCCAGGAGACTTGGACCCTAAGTCAAGGAAGCTTCGAGGAAGCCACGAGGTAGGGGGCGCGCCTACCCCCCAGGCGCGCCCTCCACCCTCGTAGGCCCCACGTTGCTCCACCGACGTACTCCTTCCTCCTATATACCTACGTACCCCCAAACGATCAGATACGGAGCCAAAAACCTAATTCCACCGCTGCAACCTTCCGTACCCATGAGATCCCATCTTGGGGCCTTTTCCGGAGCTCCACTAGAGGGGGTATCGATCACGGAGGGCTTCTACATCAACACCATAGCCCCTCCGATGAAGTATGAGTAGTTTACCTCAGACCTTCGGGTCCATAGTTAGTAGCTAGATGGCTTCTTCTCTCTTTTTGGATCTCAATACAATGTTCTCCCCCTCTCCCGTGGAGATCTATTCGATGTAATCTTATTTTTGAGGTGTGTTTGGAGACCGATGAATTGTGGGTTTCTGATCAAGTTTATCTATGAACAATATTTGAATCTTCTGAATTCTTTTATGTATGATTGGTCATCTTTGCAAGTCTCTTCGAATTACCAGTTTGGTTTGGCCTACTAGATTGATCTTTCTTGCAATGGGAGAAGTGCTTAGCTTTGGGTTCAATCTTGCGGTGTCCTTTCCAAGTGACAGTAGCGGTAGCAAGGCACATATTGCATTGTTGCCATCGAGGATAACAAGATGGGTTTTTTTATCATATTGCATGAATTTATCCCTCCACATCATGTCATCTTGCTTAAGGCGTTACTCTATTCTTATGAACTTAATACTCTAGATGCATGCTGGATAGCGGTCGATGTGTGGAGTAATAGTAGTAGATGCAGGCAGGAGTCGGTCTACTTGTCTCGGACGTGATGCCTATATACATGATCATACCTAGATATTGTCATAACTATGCTCAATTCTATCAATTGCTCAACAGTAATTTGTTCACCCACCGTAAAATACTTATGCTCTTGAGAGAAGCCACTAGTGAAACCTATAGCCCCGGGGTCTATCTTCATCATATTAATCTTCCAACACTTAGTTATTTCGGTTGCCTTTTTACTTTGCTTTTATTTTACTTTGCATCTTTATCATAAAAATACCAAAAATATTATCCTATCATATCTATCATATCTCACTCTCGTAAGTGACCGTGTAGGGATTGACAACCCCTTATCGCGTTGGTTGCGAGGATTTATTTGTTTGTGTAGGTGCGAGGGACTCGCGCGTAGCCTCCTACTGGATTGATACCTTGGTTCTCAAAAACTAAGGGAAATACTTATGCTACTTTGCTGCATCACCCTTTCCTCTTCAAGGGAAAACCAACGCAGTGCTTAAGAGGTAGCACTCTCCAACCCGGCCGACGTCTGACTTCAGTCGACCCGGCTGCCCACGGCGCAGTCGCCAGCCGGCTGGGCCCGCGCGCCATCGACGACACCGACGCACGCCACCGCCTCGACCGACTCGCCCTCTCCCAGGAGCTGGAGGAGAGCGGCCCTATCGGGCCGGCATGCTTCGGACCACGCATCCGGGACGAGCCCTTTAGTAAAGGGTTCACGCTCCCCCGCGACACCCCCAAGTACAACAGCACCGTGAAGCCGGAGGACTAGCTCACCGACTACATCACCACCATCGACATCGCGGCAGCAACCACCATCTCATGGTACGTTACACGCCGCTCATGCTCCAGGGGTCGGCCCGCGCGTGGTTGAACAGCCTGCTGGTGGGCAGCATCAACACATGGGTCGATTTCGAGCAAGCCTTCGTGTGCAACTTCACCGGGACCTACCAGTGACCCGGCCATCCCAGCCAGCTCGCCATGTGCGTGCAGGGGGCGGCGAAAACAGGCCACGAGTACCTTGCACGCTGGACCGAGCTCCGAAACAGCTGCGAGGGCGTCCACGAAATCCAAGCGATCCAGTACTTCGTCAACGGGTGCCGAGATGGCACCCTCCTCAAGCACAAGCTCTTACGCTCCGAGCCGGCCACCATGGCCGCGCTCATGGTGACGGCGGACAAGTACGCCAACACCGACTCCGCCATGAAGATCCAGGTGGCACTGGATGAAGCCGGAATGGCGAAGCCGGTTCCCCCCCCCCCGAAGCCTGCCGGCGAAGGAAGTCGGCAGCAGCACAACCAGCAAAACAAGCGCAAGGCCGATCAGCTGGCTCAGCGCTACGACAACCAACTCGTCGCGCCCGCCGAGCAGACCGGCAAGACGGCGTGGCAGCCCGCCATGAGTTTCGAGGAGATGCTCGACGCACCCTGCAAGCATCACAGCGGCGCGAGGCCGTCCACGCGCCATCACCAATTGCATCATGAGGGGCGACATCCCACGTCCTCTGGCCCCGGCTTCGGGAGCGGGGTGATACGTCTCCAACGTATCTATAATTTTTGATTGTTCCATGCTATTATATTATCTGTTTTGAATGTTTAATGGGCTTTATTATGCACTTCTATATTATTTTTGGGACTAACCTACTAACCAAAGGCCCAGTGCAAATTGTTGTTTTTTGCCTATTTCAGTGTTTCGCAGAAAAGGAATAGCAAAAGGAATCCAAACGGAATGAAACCTTCGGGAGAGTTATTTTTTGAACAAACGCAAACCAGGTGACTTGGAGTGGACATCAAGGAAGCAACGAGGCGGCTACGAGGTAGGGAGGCGCGCCCAGGGGGGTAGGCGCGCCCCCCACCCTCGTGGGCCCCTCGTAGCTCCACCGACCTACTTCTTTCGCCTATATATACTCATATACCCCCAAACATCCAAGAGCACCACGAAACCCTACTTCCACCGCCGCAACCTTCTCTACCCGTGAGATCCCATCTTGGGGCCTTTTTCGGCGCCTCGCCGGAGGGGGAATCAATCACGGAGGGCTTCTACGTCAACACCTTAGTCTCTCCGATGATGTGTGAGTAGTTTACCACAGACCTTCGGGTCCATAGTTATTAGCTAGATGGCTTCTTCTCTCTCTCTTTGGATCTCAATACAAAGTTCTCGTTGATTCTTTTGGAGATCTATTCGATGTAATTCTTTTTGCCGTGTGTTTGTCGAGATCCGATGAATTGTGGGTTTATGATCAACATTATCTATGAACAATATTTGGTTCTTCTCTGAATTGTTATATGTATGATTTGATATCTTTGCAAGTCTCTTCGAATTATCAGTTTGTTTTGGCCTACTAGATTGATCTTTCTTGCAATAGGAGAAGTGCTTAGCTTTGGGTTCAATCTTGCGGTGTCCTTTCTGAGTGACAGCAGGGGCAGCAAGGCACATACTGTATTGTTGCCATTGAGGATAAAAAGATGGGGTTTATATCATATTGCTAGAGTTTATCCCTCTACATCATGTCATCTTGCCTTATGCGTTACTCTGTTCTTATGAACTTAATACTCTAGATGCATGATGGATAGCGGTCGATGTGTGGAGTAATAGTAGTAGATGCAGAATCGTTTTGGTCTACTTGTCGCGGACGTGATGCCTATATACATGATCATGCCTAGATATTCTCATAACTATGCGCTTTTCTGTCAATTGCTCGACAGTAATTTGTTCACCCACTGTAGATTATGCTATCTTGATAGAAGCCACTAGTGAAACCTATGGCCCCCGGGTCTATCTTCCATCATATTAATCTCCCTTTAATTAGCTATTTCTGTCGCCGTTTATTTTGCAATCTTTACTTTCCAATCTATATCATAAAAATACCAGAAATATTTATCTTATTATCTCTATCAGATCTCACTTTTGGAAGTGGCCGTGAAGGGATTGACAACCCCTTTATCGCGTTGGTTGCAAGGTTCTTATTTGTTTGTGCAGGTACGAGGGACTTGCGTGTAGTCTACTACTCGATTGATACCTTGGTTCTCAAAAAACTGAGGGAAATACTTATGCTACTTTGCTGCATCACCCTTTCCTCTTCAAGGGAAAACCAACGCATGCTCAAGAGGTAGCAAGAAGGATTTCTAGCGCCGTTGCCGGGGAGGCTTACGCCAAGTCAAGTCAAGATTTGATCTCCCAGCAACTAGCCATTTCTGGCGCCGTTGCCAGGGAGATCTACGCACAAGTCAAGACATACGAAGTACCCATCACAAACTCTTATCACTCGCATTACATTATTTGCCATTTGCCTCTCGTTTTCCTCTCCCCCACTTCACCTTTGCCATTTTATTCGCCCTCTTTTTCGTTCGCCTCTTTTTACTTGCTTCTTGTGTGTCCGTGTGTTAGATCATTGGTTTTGCGATTATGGCCAGTCCTTCTATCATTGTTAGTACTCCCGATCATGCAGTTCTTAATTTTAAACAAAGGGAGGGAGAAAATTGAAAAGATGCTAGGTATAGAATTTGCAATGCTCAGAATAGATCCACTAGGAAGCAATCCACTTCCGTTCTTCTTTGCAATTTTTATGTAGGTATCACCCCTTGGAATAGATATATTCTTGATACCATTACCGGAGGGAATTTCTTGGGTAGCCATACTTTTGATTCTTATAATGCTATGATAGATTTGTTTGTCCCACCACCTCTTTTGGTTAATGGAACTATTTTAACTTTGGAACATGTGATGCAAAGGCTTGAAATTATTAAAAATAAAGTTGCCACTATAGAGTTGATTTTGAATTTGGATAAAAATATCCACAACCAGATTACCCAATATGGATCTAAGGTAGGAGTTACTCTGAATTTTTTTAAAGAAAAGGAACACATAGTTAACGAAAACATAGATCAAGATTCCACAAGAATTGATAAACTTGAGGATATTATTACCAACTTAGGGTCTGCCTTTTCTTCTGTGAGAAATACTCCAAATCCTCCTACTGCCAAAGTTTCCAAATTGATGTATGTTCCTAAAAATAAGGGTGAATCTTCTAGTAAGGAAAATGCGGATCTCAAATCAATAAGTGTTCACCCCAATTTGTTTGGTATCATTAAGGAACCTTTTGCTACAAATGAATTCCTCAATTTCTTGCCTAGGATTTTGATCATTAATAAAAAGAAGGAAACTCCTAAGGGTTATAAGTGTTCTATTGAATAATTGCCTACCAAAGATGATAATACCTAGATCTATTCTTGTTTTTATGCCTAGCTAGGGGCGTTAAACCATAGCGCTTGTTGGGAGGCAACCCAATTTATTTTTGTTTCTTGCTTTTTGTTTCTCTTTAGTAATAAATAATTCATCTAGATTCCGTTTAGATGTGGTTTTATGTTTTAAATTAGTGTTTGTGCCAAGTAGAACCTTTGGGAAGACTTGGGTGAAGTCTTTATGATCTTGCTGTAAAAAACAGAAACTTTAGCGCTCACGAGATTAGCTGCCACTTTTTACTGGAGAGTGCTTTTATGTTGATTCTTTTTGCAGATGATTAATAGATAAATTCCGCACGTCTTCCAGTTTATTTAAGAATTTTTGGAGTTACATAAGTATACGTTTGATACAAATTACTACAGATTGTTCTGTTTTTGACAGATTCTGTTTTTTGTGTGTTGTTTGCTTATTTTAATGAATCTATGGCTAGTATAGGAGGGTATGAACCATAGTGAAGTTGGAATACAGTAGGTTTAACAACAATATAAATAAATAATGAGTTCATTATAGTACCTTATTTTGGTGGTTTGTTTTATTTCGCTAACGGAGCTCATGAGATTTTCTGTTGAGTTTTGTGTTGTGAAGTTTTCAAGTTTTTGGGTAAAGATTTGATGGATTATGGAATAAGGAGTGGCAAGAGCCTAAGCTTGGGGATGCCCAAGGCACCCCAAGGTAAAATTCTAGTATAACCAAAAGCCTAAGCTTGGGGATGCCCCGGAAGGCATTCCCTCTTTCGTCTTCGTCCATCGGTAATTTTACTTGAGGCTATATTTTTATTCACCACATGATTTGTGTTTTGCTTGGAGCGTTTTGTATGCTTCGAGTCTTTGCTTGTTAGTTTACCACAATCATCCTTTTTGTACACACATTTTGGAGAGACACACATGAATCGGAATTTATTAGAATACTTTGTGCTTCACTTATATCTTTTGAGTTAGATAATTTTGCTCTAGTGCTTCGCTTATATCTTTTTAGAGCACGGTGGTGGTTTTATTTTATAGAAATTATTGATCTCTCATGCTTCACTTATATTATTTTGAGACTCTTATAGAACTGCATGGTTATTTGCTTTGGCTATGAAATTAGTTCTAATATGATGAACATCCAAGATGGGTATAATAAAAAATATCATATAAAGTGCATCGAATACTATGAGAAGTTTGATTCTTTATGGTTGTTTTGAGATATGAAGATGGTGATATTAGAGTCATGCTAGTTGAGTAGTTGTGAATTTGAGAAATACTTGTTCTAAAGTTTGTGATTCCCATAGCATGCATGTATGGTGAACCGTTATGTGATGAAGTCGGAGCATGATTTATTTATTGGTTGTCTTCCTTATGAGTGGCGGTCGGAGATGAGCGATTGTCTTTTCCTACCAATCTATCCCCCTAGGAGCATGCGCGTAGTACTTCGTTTCGATAACTAATAGATTTTGGCAATAAGTATGTGAGTTCTTTATGACTATTGTTGAGTCCATGGATTATACGCACTCTCACCCTTCCACCATTGCTAGCCTCTCTAATACTGCGCACCTTTCGCTGGTATCATACACCCACCATATAGCTTCCTCAAAACAGCCACCATACCTACCTATTCTGGCATTTCCATAGCCATTCCGAGATATATTGTCATGCAACTTACCACCGTTCCGTTTGTTATGACACGTTTCTTCATTGTCATATTGCTTTGCATGATCATGTAGTTGACAACGTATTTGTGGCAAAGCCACCTTTATAATTCTTTCATACATGTCACTCTTGATTCATTACATATCCCGGTACACTGCCGGAGGCATTCACATAGAGTCATATTTTGTTCTAAGTATTGAGTTGTATGTAAATAAAAGTGTGATGATCATCATTATTAGAGCATTGTTCCAAGTGAGGAAAGGATGATGGAGACTATGATTCCCCTACAAGTCGGGATGAGACACCGGACGAAAAGAAAAAAAAGAAAAAAGAAAAAAAGAGGCCATAAAAAAAGAGAAAAGGGCCCAAAAAAAGAGACCAGAGAAAAAGAGAGAAGGGACAATGTTACTATCCTTTTACCAGACGTGTGCTTCAAAGTAGCACCATGATCTTCATGATAGAGAATCTCCTATGTTTTCACTTTCATATACTAGTGGGAATTTTACATTATAGAACTTGGCTTGTATATTCCAATGATGGGCTTCCTCAAAATGCCCTAGGTCCTCGTGAGCAAGCGAGTTGGATGCACACCCACTTAGTTTCTTTTGTTGAGCTTTCATACACTTATAGCTCTAGTGCATCCGTTGCATGGCAATCCCTACTCACTCACATTTATATCTATTGATGGGCATCTCCATAGCCCGTTGATACGCCTAGTTGATGTGAGACTATCTTCTCCTTTTTGTCTTCTCCACAACCACCATTCTATTTCACATATAGTGCTATGTCCATGGCTCACGCTCATGTATTGCATGAAGATTGAAAAAGTTTGAGAACCTCGAAAGTATGAAACAATTGCTTGGCTTGTCATCGGGGTTGTGCATGATTTAAATATTTTGTGTGATGAAGATAGAGCATAGCCATACTATATGATTTTTTAGGGATAACTTTCTTTGGCCATGATATTTTGAGAAGACATGATTGCTTTGTTAGTACGCTTGAAGTATTTTTATTTTTATGTCAATATTAAACTTTTGTCTTGAACCATTCGGACCTGAACATTCATGCCACAATAAAGAAATATACATTGAGAATTATGCTAGGTAGAATTCCGCATCACAAATTCTTTTTTTATCATTTACCTACTCGAGGACGAGCAGGAATTAAGCTTGGGGATGCTTGATACGTCTCTAATGTATCTATAATTTTTTATTGTTCCATGCTATTATATTATCTGTTTTGGATGTTTAATGGGCTTTATAATGCACTTTTATATTATTTTTGGGACCAACCTACTAACCAAAGGCCCATTGCAAATTGCTATTTTTTGCCTATTTCAGTGTTTCGCAGAAAAGGAATATCAAACGGAATCCAAACAGAATGATACCTCCAGGAGAGTTATTTTCGGAACAAACGCAATCCAAGAGACTTGGAGTGGACATCAAGGAAGCAACGAGGCGGCCACGAGGTAGGGAGGCGCGCCCAGGGGGGAGGCACGCCCCGCACCCTCGTGGGCCCGTCGTGGGTCCATCGGCCTACTTCTTTCGCCTATATATACTCATATACCCCGAATACATCGAAGAGCACCACGAAAACCTAGTTCCACCACCGCAACCTTTTGTACCCATGAGATCCCATCTTGGGGCCTTTTCCGGCGCTTCGCCGGAGGGGGAATCGATCATGGAGGGCTTCTACATCAACACCATAGCCTCTCCGATGATGTGTGAGTAGTTTACCACAGACCTTCGGGTCCATAGTTATTAGATAGATGGCTTCTTCTCTCTCTTTGGATCTCAATACAAAGTTCTCCTCGATTCTCTTAGAGATCTATTCGATGTACCTCTTTTTGCGGTGTGTTTGTCGAGATCCGATGAATTGTGGGTTTATGATAAAGATTATCTATGAACAATGTTTGGTTCTTCCCTGAATTCTTATATGTATGATTTGATATCTTTGCAAGTCTCTTCGAATTATCAGTTTGGTTTGGCCTACTAGATTGATCTTTCTTGCAATAGGAGAAGTGCTTAGCTTTGGGTTCAATCTTGCGGTGTCCTTTCCGAGTGACAGCAGGGGCAGCAAGGCACGTATTGTATTGTTTCCATCGATGGTAAAAAGATGGGGTTTATATCATATTGCTTGAGTTTATCCCTCTACATCATGTCATCTTGCCTAATGCGTTACTTTGTTCTTATGAACTTAATACTCTAGATGCATGCTGGATAGCGGTCGATGTGTGGAGAATAGTAGTAGATGCAGAATCATTTCGGTCTACTTGTCGCGGACATGATGTCTATATACATGATCATGCCTAGATATTCTCATAACTATGCGCTCTTCTATCAATTGCTCGACAGTAATTTGTTCACCCACCGTAGATTATGCTATCTTGAGAGAAGCCACTAGTGAAACCTATGGCCCCCGGGTCTATCTTCCATCATATTAATCTCCCTTTAATTAGCTATTTCTGTCGCCGTTTATTTTGCAATCTTTACTTTCCAATCTATATCATAAAAATACCAAAAATATTTATCTTATTATCTCTATCAGATCTCACTTTTGGAAGTGGCCGTGAAGGGATTGACAACCCCTTTATTGCGTTGGTTGCACGGTTCTTATTTGTTTGTGCAGGTACGAGGGACTTGCGTGTAGTCTACTACTCGATTGATACCTTGGTTCTGAAAAACTGAGGGAAATACTTACGCTACTTTGCTGCATCACCCTTTCCTCTTCAAGGGAAAACCAACGCATGTTCAAGAGGTAGCATGGGGCAGCCACCTCCGCCTCCTCCACTGACCCCCACAGGCTGCGCGATGCACGATGACGCCTACCCGGCCCAGAACGCGACCTTTGTTGTGTTCACCAGCCTCGGCGATGACAAGCGTAGCGAGTGCCTGCTCCGGCAGGAAGTGAACACCGTCATCCTGGCCAAGCCGGAGTAGATGCACTGGTCGGACCACCCGGTCACCTGGACCCGGGAAGACCACCCGGCAGTCATGCCAAACCCGGGTGGCTACGCTCTCGTCCTCGACCCTACCGTCATCATGCGTCGGCGCACGTGCAAGCTCTCCCGGGTCCTCATCAACGGCGGCAGCAGCATCAACATCCTCTACCGCGACACCATGACCAAGCTCGGCCTCGAGGCCAAGGACCTTGAACCGACCCAAACGATCTTCCACAGCATCGTTCCCGGCCTCTCCTGCTCTCCGATCAGCCACGTCCGGCTCGACGTCCTGTTTGGCGACAGCAACCACTTCCGACGCGAGCCGCTCTGGTTCGAGGTGGTGGACCTGTCCTGCGCGTACCATGCGCTGCTGGGCCGGCCCACGCTCGCCAAGTTCATAGCGGTCCCCCACTATGCTTACCTGAAGACGAAGATGTCGGGTCCGAAGGGCCTCATCCCCATCACTGGCGACTACAGCAGGTCCCTGGAGTGCGCCCGAGACGGCACCAAACTAGCCGAGTCGTTGGCCATAGCTGAGGAGCGGCGACAGGTCGACCGGATCATCGCCCTAGCCGGCGAGATCCCGGCCGTGCCGGTTCCGGCCGAGGAGCCGGCCGACGAGGCCTCGTTCAAGCACTCCAAGGAGACCAAGAAAGTGAAGCTGAACCCGGAAGACCCTAGCTGCAGCAAGTACATTGTCGTAGGCACCCGCCTCGACAGCAAATAGGAAGGCGAGCTCGTCGACTTCCTCCGTGAGAATCGGGATATCTTTGCATCGACCCCAAAGGACATGCCGGGTATCCCGAGGAAGTACGCCGAGCACAAACTCCACGTCCACAAGGACGCCAAGCCTGCCCGCTAACCCCTACGAAGTTTCTTCGAAGAGAAGAGAAGAACCATCGGTGAAGAGGTCGCCGAACTTTTGGCGGCCGGCTTCATCGTGTAGTTTTTCACCCTGAGTGGCTGGCCAACCCAGTCCTTGTCCTGAAGAAAAAGAATACCTGGCGCATGTGTATCGACTACACCAGGCTGAACAAGGCCTGCCCCAAGGATCCATTCGCCCTCCCGCGGATCGATCAAGTCATCGACTCCACCGCCGGCTGTGAGCTCCTGTCCTTCTTGGAAGCTTACTCCGGCTATCACCAGGTAAAGCTGGACCCGGTCGACGCCCTGAAGACGTCATTCATCACGCCCTTTGGGGCGTATTGCTACATCACCATGTCATATGGCCTGAAGAACACCGGCGACACCTTCCAGCGCTGCATGCAGAAATGTTTGATGGCGCAACTTGGCCGCAACATCCACGTCTACGTGGACGACATCATGGTGAAGACCAAGCAACACCTCACGCTCCTCAACGACCTAAAGGAAACATTCGCCAACCTTCATGAATACAAGGTCAAGCTCAACCCGGAGAAATGCGTTTTTGGCATCCCGGCCGGAAAGCTACTCGGTTTCCTCGTCTCAGAGCGCGGCATTGAGGCAAACCCGGAGAAGATCAAGGCCATCGAGTGCATGCGCAAGCCATCTCGGCTGCGCGATGTCTAGAAGTTCACCAGCTGCTTGGCCTTGGTCAGCCGGTTTCTCAGCCAGCTGGGCGAGAGGGCCTTGCCCCTGTATCAGCTGATGAAGAACACGACACAGTTCGAGTGGAACGACCAGGCGGACGAAGCTTTTAGGGACCTCAAGCGCATGCTCTCCACCGCACCCGTCCTGGCCGCACAGGCCGAGAAGTAGCCGCTGTTGCTCTACATTGCCGCAACCTCGCGGTCGGTCAGCATGGTGATGGTGGTCAAGAGACCAGAGAAGGGCAAGATCCAAGCCGTCCAGCGCCCAGTGTACTACCTGAGCGAGGTGCTCTCCGCCTCCAAGCAGAACTACCCGCACTACCAGAAGATGTGTTATGGCGTGTACTTCACCGCCAAGAAACTGAAGCAGTACTTCCAAGAGCACGTCGTTAGCGTGGTCAGCACAGCCCCCTCGGCGAGATCATCGGGTGCTGGGACGCCTCTGGCCGGGTAGCCAAGTGGGCGCTCGAGCTAGCAGGCCACACCATCCTCTACGAGCCTCGCACCATGTAAGTGCATCTAGTGCCCCTTAGTTATTTTAGTGTATTGAACACTTATAGGTTAAGGGACTAATGTGTTTGTGAGTGTACACAGGTCTATAAGTCTGTGAGGAGTTTGATATTTACAGAGAAACTCGACCCCTAAAAATGAATGTCTTCAACTAAAGACTTTGGCTTTCTGAAGACTTTGAAAGTGAAGAAATTGGTGAGATCCTGAAGACTTGATATTCATGCGAGGAACATGAAGCATGAAGACTTTTGTTTTCGTAGTTTCATTTTCTCGTTCTTGAGTCATAGGAAACACCGTACTTTTAAAGGGGGTCGAGGAAAAACTAAGGAAAAGTTTCCTAGTGATGCGCAACTCAAAATCCTACACCTACCAATCCCTTCAAGTGAAGCCATTGGAAATCTCATACAGTTCAGTCAATTTATTCAGTGACAGAGACGAAGTTCTTATGGTCTCTAAGGAATTTGTTCTTACTGTGGAGTTAGGAATTCGCCAGTGCGGATTGCCTACAAGTGAGGAACATGATAGCCCTGAGGAATATGAGAGCCCAAATTTCCGACCGTTGCTGTGGTATGTGCCAACTGTCCCAAAATATCTTACCAACCTAATGGTCATATCATTGAAGGGCATTTATGTCTGATAATGTCGGGCTGCTCCCTAGGCTATAAATAGCCGCCCCCTACAACCACTAGCTGGTTGGCTGCTCCGAGAGAAACTGACACTTGTCTTTAAGAGCATCCCATCCTCCGAGGACATTGAGCGAAAATCATCAAGTGAGGAAAACCCAAACCCAAACACCTACTAACCCAAAGTAATTGAGCATCATAGAAGAGATTGATCCTGTGTGGATCCGTCGCTTGTTACCTTCGAAGACTGTGCATCTTCCAGACGGTTAGGCATCATGGTCTAGAGCATCCAAGAGGAAATTGTGGATCGCCGAGTGACCGAGTTTGTGAAGGTTTTGAAGTCACCTGAAGACTTACCACGAGTGATTGGGCGAGGTTTGTGTGACCTTAGCTCAAGGAGAATACGGTGAGGACTGTGTGTCCACAGGTTTAAATACCTAGCCGCTCCAACCAGAAGTACAACTGTCACAACAGTTGGAACTGGTCTACAAAATCACTGTCTTCACCGAGCTAACTGGTTCTATTTCCTCAACCCCTTCATTTCCTCATTAATTTGTTGTGTACTTGATCGTTACTGTTTGAAGACTTTGACTGAAGACTTTCTCAATTTCCTCAGTTCAATTTCTTCAGTCAGTTTATCTTCAGCCTGCTTATCCTGCGTTTACTCTTTCTGTACTCTATGCTTGTTTTCATTTCATCATGATGACTGTGTTGTTGTTCTGTTATGCTTGCATCTGAGTACTTATTTCGCTGCAAGTAGTTCTTCGCTGAGGAATTTCCTCACCCTGAATTTCCTCAGTGAAGAATTCATAAAAATCGCCTATACACCCCCCTCTAGTCGACTTAACGCACTTGCAATTGTTATCAGAGCAAGGTACTACCTTGTTCTGTGTGATTTTGGTTTAACCCCCTGGAGTTTTAGTTATGTCGACCACAGGAATGAAGACTGTGTCATGCCCCATCTTTGACGGTCATGATTATCCCAAGTGGAAGGCCATGATGAACAAGCGACTCATGGCGATGAACAACAAGCTGTGGACTGTCACTGAGATTGGTCTTACCGATCTGTGCAAGATGGCAGAGGTTGATGACATTCACAAGTACACTCTTCTCAACCTCACGGCAAAGTACATCATCAGCTCCTGTCTATCTCAAAATCAGTTGAGGAACATTATGCATCTCAGCCATGCGAAGCTTATCTGGGACTAACACTTTGAGGTCTATGAAGGTCATCGAACTTATCATGATCCCTGGTTTGAGGATTTCATGGAATCGCGCAAGGCTATGACCTTCGATTCAGAATCATCATCCTCTGCACCATGCCTTATGGCAAAATGTGCCAAGGTAAATGAATGCTACCTATCTGAGTCTAGTGATGATCAATCTAGTGATGAATTTGGACCCACCTATACCAAACTTGCTTCCCTTGCCACTAAACAACAAAGATCTTTGGAAAAATTTCAAAATATGCTTGATGAGAGCGATGATATGTTGGGTGAAGAAATGGATCGCACTAAAACTTTGACTGAAAATCTTTAGAGACTTCAGTCCAAGTTTGACAATCTTCAAAGTCATCATAACACTCTCTTATCTAATCACGAGAAGCTTTCTTATGAATTTCTTCAAAGAAAGCAAGATCTTGAGAAGCTAAGAGTGAGTTATGAAGATCTTAAGAAGGAGTGTGATTCATTACTTGCTCAACAAATTAGTGCTACTCAAGAAGAATTCATTCATCCATGTTTAAAGTGCATTGAACGTGAATCTGCTAATTCTTCACCTGAAAGTTCAAATGCTTCTATT
The DNA here is from genome assembly GCF_018294505.1 of Triticum aestivum. Taxonomy (NCBI): domain Eukaryota; kingdom Viridiplantae; phylum Streptophyta; class Magnoliopsida; order Poales; family Poaceae; genus Triticum; species Triticum aestivum. The sequence continues at coordinate 282,130,049 of NC_057805.1, forward strand.
GCTGCAACTTCTTCACCTGTCTCTGTTATTACTGATTCCTCATCTGAGGACATTGCTAGTATCACTAACGATGCAGGGCTGAAGGAATTGTATATGATAGGCATGTACAAAAGCCTCAAAGGGCATCAGGCTCTTTGTGATGTGCATAAAAAGTAGATCCTCAACAGGAACCCTAGGAAAGAGGGTATTGCCTTTGAGAGGAAACTCAATGCTAATGGAACATACTGGAAGCCTGAGCAGTATCCCAAAACCTCATGGGTTGCTGCAAAGGGACCTCCTGTAGATCCATCTACTTTATCTGGCTTTACATGTGAATCTCCTCATTCCACTGATGAGTCATTTGACTCCAACTATAAGCTGTTCAAAACTCAGAATGGTGAAGTATTTGCTAGATATGTTGGCACTAACTGCAGGAATGGTCCCCCTATGAAGAAAATCTGGGTTCCCAAAAGGTGCCTTGAAAGTCTTCACGTGAATGTCATCATAACACCACCTGTGAAGAATAGGAACCCTAGATCGAATTCTTCATATGGACCAAAATCTTCAGATGGATCCAACTCCTCATACGGACCACATTCCTCACGTGGATCAAATTCCTCATATGGATCAAAGTCCTCATATGAACATCATCGTGCAAACACTTCTGTTTCGCAGGGAAAGACTAAGGGTTATGAATATGTGCATTATTCTTCAAATCACTATGTTCATAAATCCTCGAAGAACTTCTGTACTTATTCATATGCTTACCCTAACCCCTCTTATGTGAAACGAAGTGGATTGGCATATATGCCACCTTTCTCTTATGGAGCTCGCAGAATGATGAACTCTTTGCCACCCCTCTAGATGTGGGTGGTGAAGAAAAAGAACTAATCTCTTATGCATGGTCAGGTCTCTGGACGAACATAAACGTCTGAAGAATTTGCTAGAGACCTGAATATGCTTGAAAGGACGTAAGCTAATCATGAAGAAATGAATTTTCATTTCTCACATCCTGATACTGCTATAACTATTCTATTGCTTGATGAAATTGATCCGATGAATTTGATGTAATATTCTTCACTGATGAAGTATATGAGTCCATAAGCTACACTAATTCATCTGCATGATGATCAACCCAAAGCCACTGAGTGGGTCCTCGATAGTGGATGTACAAATCACATGACTGGTGACAAGAACTTATTGATGGACGCTCCCTTGTCTCCATCGCATCTGAAGCATATCACCTACGCTGACAAAGGCAAAAGCAAGGTATTGGGTCTTGGTAAGGTTGCGATCTCAAAGGATCAACACATGGATAAAGTCATGCTTGTCGAGTATTTAGGATTCATCCTCATGTCAGTCTCAATGCTTTGTGATCTTGATATGGTTGTCATTGTTGGCAAGTATCATTGCGTTGTGATCATGGATGCTGACCATTCCAAAGTCTTCGAAGGCTTTAGGGGAGGAGATCTATATATTGTTGATTTCTCTACAGGACCACAACCTGCTATATGTCTACTTGCTGGCATGAGGAACTTGCACACGCTCGCGAAGAAGAAGCACGTCATTGGCATTGAGAATATCAAATTCCTCAAGGATCACCTGTGCGGAGCCTGTGAAGCTGGAAAGATGACCAAGGCCAAGCATCCCGCGAAGACTATCATGACTACCACTCGTCTATTTGAATTGCTTCACATGGATCTTTTTGGTCCTAATCACTATTCTGCATTCACAAATGAAGCATCTCTATATGGCTTTGTTATTGTTGATGATTAATCTCGATACACATGGGTGCATATGATCACTTACAAACATGAAGTGCAGGAAGTCTTCAAATGATTTTCCTCGAGGGCTTCAACAAACTTTGGTGTGAAGATCCAGCACATCAGAAGTGACAATGGAACTGAGTTCAAGAACACTGGTCTTGATGAATATCTTGATGAACTTGGTATTAGTCATGAGTTATCTGCTCCTTATACTCCTCAGCAGAATGGCGTCGTGGAGTGCAAGAAACAAACTCTTGTTGAGATGGCTCACACTATGCTTGACGAATACAAGACACCTCGTCACTTCTGGATTGAGGCAATTGACACTGCGTGCCACATCATCAACATGGTATATCTTCACAAATTCTTCAAAAAGACCGCATATGAACTCCTCACTGACAAGAAACCCAATGTGAGTTATTTCAAAGTCTTCGGTGCTAAATGTTGGATTAGTGATCCTCATCACAATTCTAAATTTGCACCGAAAGCACATGAAGGTTTTATGCTTGGTTACGGAAAGGACTCGCACACCTACAGAGTCTTCAACAACTTTCACCACAAGGTCGTTGAAATTGTAGATGTGCGGTTCGATGAAACTAACAGCTCGCAAAGAGACCACCTACCTCCTGTGGTAGATGAAAAATCACCTGAGGAAACCAGCAAGTTCAAGGCTACTGAGGATGGCATTCCTACTGAAGAGTCTGCTGAAGAAGTCATTCCAGATCGTGAAGATCATCATGCTGGTGCTCCTGAAGAAAATGGCTCTGAAGAAAATACTGAGCAAATTCCTCATCGTCAACCAGCTCATCCTCGCGTTGCAAATGAAGTGCAAATTGATAAAATCATCAGCGACGTCAACACACCAGGTCCTCTCACACGCTCAAAAGCTTCACATTTGTCTAACTTTGGTGGGCACTTTGCTTTTGTCTCTATCACAGAGCCCACTAAGGTAGATGAAGCGTTTCTGGAGCCTGAGTGGATTCAAGCTATGCAAGAGGAATTGCATCAATTCGAGCTCAACAATGTCTGGGAACTTGTCAAGCGACTAGACCCTCGCAAGCACAATATCATCGGCACAAAATGGATCTACCAGAACAAGCAAGATGAAAACGGCCTTGTGGTGAGGAATAAGGCACGGCTTGTATGTCAAGGCTACACATAGGTTGGAGGAATTGATTTCAATGAAACTTTTGCACCTGTTGCTAGACTTGAGGCTATTCGCATATTACTTGCTTATGCTAACCATCATAACATCATCTTATATCAAATGGATGTGAAAAGTGCATTCCTCAATTGTAAGCTTGAGGAAGAAGTATATCTTGCTCAACCCCGAGGTTTTGAAGATCCAAAGCATCCTGACAAATTCTTCAGACTCAATAAGGCCCTCTATGCCCTCAAGCAGGCTACTAGGGCGTGGTATGATACTTTTAAGGAATTCCTCATGAAGAAAGGCTTCAAACCTCGTTCACTTGTCCCAACTCTTTTCACCAAAACCTATGATGATGAATTATTCGTGTGCCAAATATATGTTGATGATATCATTTTGGGTTGTACTGACCAATGTTACAGTGATGAATTTGCCTATATGACGAGTGAAGAATATCAAATGTCTATAATGGGAGAATTGAAATTTTTCTTAGGTCTTCAGATACGTCAACAACGAAACGACATCTTCATATCTCAGGAGAAATACCTCAAGGATGTATTGAGGAAATTCGGCATGCAAGATTGCAAAGGAGTCAAAATCCCTATGCCCACAAATGGCCATCTATGCACTGATGAAAATGGTATTGACTTTGATCATAAGGTATACCGCTCCATGATTGGCTCTTTATTGTATTTATGTGCATCTAGGCCAGATATTATGCTTAGTGTTTCCATGTGTGCCCGATTTCAAGCTACACCGAAGGAATCACACCATAAGGCTGTGAAGCATATTCTTCGATACCTAGCTCACACTCCAACACTTGGATTATGGTATCCCAAGCGCTCGGCTTTTGATCTCATTGGATATTTTGACTCTAACTATGTTGGTGATCGTGTGGACTGCAAGTCAACATCAGGCACATGTCATTTCCTCAGACGATCCTTGGTATGTTGGTCCTCGAAGAAACAGAACTGCGTATCACTGTCTACTGCTGAAGCCGAGTACATTGATGCTGGTTCGTGCTATGCTCAACTGCTATGGCTGAAGCAAACCCTCAATGACTACGGCATCAAGATTTCTCATAACCCAGTTCAGCACTCGAAGACAAAGCACATTCAGATTCGTCATCATTTTCTTCGTGATCATTTGTTGAAGGGCGACATCTCTATCGTGCACGTGAAGGCTGAAGAACAGCTAGCCGATATCTTCACAAAGCCCTTGGATGAGAAGAGATTTAGCAAGTTGCGGTGTGAGCTAAATATCTTAGAATCTTCGAATGTCCTTTGAAAAGGACACACATCCTAACACTTATGCCAAATTGATGACTTAGATGTGCAACACACGAAGTAACGTTTTTCTTCAATCAATGAAGACTAACCCTCTAAGTGTGAAGAAATTAACAAAGAATTTGATTCTCGGAGCCCTACGACAATTATACGTGGCGTCTGAAATCATCATTCTTATACGGTGGGTTACGCCACCAACTAAAGTTGGAAATCTTCAATTTGAGTTTTTCTTTTGGAATCCCTCAGTTGTTCAATTTCTTCAACTTTGCTTAGTCTTCACTCTTTCCGTTGTTGTTCTTCATTGACTATATATATATATATATATATATATATATATATATATGAGTTTATGTCCTCTACAACATTCACTTATTGCTATTTCTTCAAGTTACTTTTCTGCTAAGTGAATGTGATCGGACCCTTCCCCCTCTATGCTATACTCAACCCAATCTGTTCACAAATTCTTCATGTGCGTTCTATTTGAAACCTATTCAATGTCTTCACTTTGTCCTTGTCAGCTAAAGAATTTGCGAACGAAACATTAAAATTTTCTTATCTCAATTTTCAGCTTTTGCCGCTCAAACGGTTCCACATCCCATGATAGGATTTATCTATTCACCCACGATCTCACACGATCGCCACCGCTCTGTACGTGGGTGACACATGTCACTAGGATCAGAAGAGTCAGGGTCACGTTCATCCAATTTCCTCGGGCGAGCGGTTTTTCACCTCGGCTATATATACCCCTCACCCTCCTCAGACTTCATTTACCTAGCTCGACCTCACTCCCTCGCTCGAGCTCTCAAGACGTAGCTCCGCCACTACCTTCATCGTCGCCGGTGAGGAAGAGCTTCACTGCCTCGACCTTGTCGCCGTCATACTCGCGCCGGCCGCGGATTTCTTCACTCCGCTGTTGCCGTAGCTGTCTTCCTTTGCCAAGTTAGGGCGTGGAAGATCTGGACTGACGAACTTCCAATCTACTATTCCCAGTTCGTCGTGTTCTTCGTGAAGGGTAATTAAAAGTTACTTTTACCGCCCTTGTTGATTCTGTTGATTTCTTCAAAAATATTCGAAAGGTGTTATTCTTCAACTCCCACACTTTAAACACCTCACACGAGCATCTATTCTTGATCTATTTCTCTTAAGCAACATTTATCTTCAAGATTCCTCAATTGTGTGGATTTTCAATCTATACAACTCTGTAATCTAAGTCAAAAATTGCTTAGTGAAATTCTTCAAGACGCCACTGGTCAAATTCCTCAAACTTGTTCTTTTTGCAAAAACTTCTGAGAACGCATATGACCTCTCCAAATTCTTCGCACCTATACTCTGTTCACAGGTACTCATGTCCGCTGCTGAATCACTAGGTTCTCATCAACTTAACTCATTTGCAGCGTTCCTCGAAGAAAAATTGCATATCTCTTCAGAGAACTTAATTGTTCAAAACCCTCAGCTGAAGAATATGGCAGATGGCAAGAAGCCTCGGAAGGGAGGCAAGAGACTGGAAGTCAACACAGCATTTGAGATCCCTGAGGACATTTATGAAGAATATTGTACTCCTGATGAGGCCAAACATGGCAAGGAGAACAAGAATCAGTGCAAGGTGTGCATTCAAAGGATAGAGAGGAGATGGGCACGGGAATGGAGGGAGTACAGGTATGTCACTCCAAAGTACACGAAGAAATTCGCTCTTCACCCTTCTTGCCCAAGACCTCCATTGGCACCGGGCCAAGAAGCTGATCCCACTAGCCTCAAGCGTGGTGAGAATTATCCTGATGAATGGGCAAAACGGCAAGCGAAACTGGCCAAAATGGCCAAGGAAGCAGTGAGGAAATTCAACAAAGACTCTGCTGCTGTCGCTGCTGAGGCTTCTGCTAGCAAGCCTAGGAAGTCTATGCAAAAGAAGCCAGCTCGCAAGCCCAGTTCTTCACCAAATCCCTCACGACCAAGCTCTTCTATGCCCTCACGGCCGATTCCTCAAGCTGCTCCAGTTCCTCAAGTTGCAAAGTCCTCAACTCCTCCGGCAAAGTCCTCTGCACCTGTGCATCTCGCCTCGTGTCAAAGGACAACTGGCATCTCGATTGCCTCATGAGCCTTTGCAAGCTCTTCAGCTCTTCCGCAATCCTCAATAGGCCCCAACTTGCTGAAGACTAAGTCCACTGTTGGACGAGGCTCTAGACAAAGTCCTCAGAAGAAGCAGGTTGCCTTTCATGTGCCATCCAGTGATGATGAAGCTAATGATGAAGAACTCGCTGAAATCATCATGGACAGACAACAAAGGGCCGCTAGAGCCAAAGGAAGTGAAGTGCCACTACTAGAGAAAACCCTAGTAGTAGCGCGGGTTTTGAGGCTATTAGCAGCGCGGGCAGCCGCGCTGCCAATAAGGCGCTACAGCTAACTGTTAGTAGTAGCGCGGTCTATACCCGCGCTACTGCTATGGACTGTATCAACAGCGCGTTTCCGGAACGCGCTACTATTAATTAGCTGTAGCAATTTCCTGGCCCCGCGCTACTGCTATATCTTTCATCATTTCCCCCCAGCTTCCTACCCCGTTGCAGCTTCAGTAAACAACAATTTCCAGATACTAGGTACTACTAGATATCAATTTCATAAAGCATTATAGGTACTAGGTAGTACTCCCTCGGTTCCAAATTACTCATCGTGGTTTTAGTTCAAATTTGAACTAACACCACGATGAGTAATTTGGAATGGAGGGAGTACTAGATAATAATTTCATATATACTCAACATGCATCGTCAAGCAGTACAAGGTGATATCAACGACGATCATCATATGTAGTTCTAGATAATATCGACGACGATCATCATATGTAGTTCTACATGATATCGACGACGATCATCATATGTAGTTCTAGATGATATAGCCTCACACACACACATATGTAGTTCTAGATGATATCGACGACGATCATCATCCTCAAGCCTGGGCGGTGGGTGTTCCTGATAGTAATTAGGATGGCCTGTCCAACACGAAGATTCTTGCCAACGAGGAATCTCTTCCACCCAACCGAGTTTAAGTGTGTGCGGCCGCCTGTGTCCATGCGGTAAGTACAGGTGGTGACGGAGCCCCTTGCGGTAAGGCGTAGTCCAGCTGAGCCTTCTTCATCAGGCTCGATACCACAACTCACAAATAGGTTCTTTGGCAATTTCTGAATAAGAAAAACATATCAATTAATAAATAGCCTCGCACATACTCTTGCAAATATATTTCTATTAAGTCTAGATTTCTACACTATCAAAAGACATAGTACTACGCATTTGTACTAACTAATCATGAATTCTACTAATAAGTATATATGGATTATCTACACTATTAATAGTTCCTTGGGTTCTACACTAATAAGAGCATGTGATCAGACTCTACACTAAAGCATATCATCGACTAGATTCCACAAAGCATATCATTGGACTCTACACTAAGCATATCATCGGATTCACTAAGCATATCATCGATTAATTTGCATTTGTAAGTATAACAACAAAGCATATATATATCATCAAATTACTACAGGCAATATATATAACATACCATTTCATGCCGATGGACCATGGTACTTGTCAGGCGGGTCCCGAATGGCACCCCGACAAAGTCATCACGTGGCGGAATTATGTCCCATAGGTTGCACACCTCCTCCTCGCTCAGCCTCATTCTTTGAGCTATGATGGCTTCATGAAGTGGGTTCTCATCATCTTCATCGAGTGGGTCCTCATTATCTTCATCATCTTCGTCATCTTCCACCAGGTTGAGATAAATGACAGCCAGCTTGGGTCTTTCTGCTCTAAAGGAGAAGCTGATCAACTCACCACCAGTAAGACACATTTGGGCAAGGAAACGGGCCCATCCATCTCCTCCAATCTACGACATATTGCGTCCTTTCTCGACCTCCATAGTGTACGGCCCCCCAGGAGCCTCAAATGTCGCAGTGTCTCCTGTCAGCTTGTTGAATTTTAACCTCACATTGCATGGGACGATTTGTGTAAAAAAAGCAAAATGACACAATGCAGTAATGCCAACACTAAAAATAAAATAGTTGTTACATTTCATCTAATTTCTTACCGCCGCATGACGAAAACTCGGCTGGAATTAGATGTCGTACAACTTGCCAGTTGCAAGGCTGCTGGCGCACCTTGACTTGCACAGTCGACATAGTGGTGGTCGTGGTGGCGCCATTTTCCTAAAGCAATATGAGCAAAGGATTAACGATTCACTTCACAGGAAAGAAAAACAGTAGCATGTGATATTTTTGGTTCTTCCGCGAGAAGCAATTTTATGGACAAAGCATTTCGGTGGCACCTATTGCCGAAAAAACTTTTCACAAATATGTACCAAATAAGGGTACCACCTACCAAGACATTTCATCTCATTTGGCCCCTATTGCCTAAGATAATTGATTAAAAAACAAGTGGCAAATTTAATTAAATTGGCACCTACATTTTGCCAAAAAATAAATTATTACAAAAAAACAAAAGCATCTACCTATCCATGTACAGAAAAAATAAGAATAAAATGGTGCATACTAAATCAACTAGCCTACTAAATCCACTAGCATACTAAATCAACTAAATCAAAATGTTCTAAATCAACTAAATCAACTAGCCTACTAAATCAATTAAATCAAGATGTTCTAAATCAACTAAATCAACTAAATCAAAATGTTCTAAATAAACTAGCCTACTAAATCAAAATGTAGCAAGGAGGAGGGGTTGTGGATGGAGGAGGGAGGAGGGAGAAGAAGGGGCGACTCGAGGAGGGAGAAGAGAGTAGGACGAAGGAGGAAGACGGAGTGAGTAGGGGCCAGCCGGCGGTGAGTGGAGGGAGGACGGAGGAGGAAGGCGGAGCGAGGAGGGACCGTCCAGCAGCGACTAGAGGGAGGACGGAGGAGGAGGCCGGCACCGAGTCCAGCGAGGCGGATGAGGTGGCAGCGGCGCAGATCGGAGGAGGGGCGACGGGGGAGGACCGGCGTGGGGGGTTGAGGGGGAGATCGAGTGAGTGTGAGTGTGAGTGGATCGGATAGGTCGGAGAGGGGGGAGATGGAATGTCTTAGCAGTAGCGCGCTATAGCAAAAGGCGCTACTGCTAAACAACCTAGCAGTAGCACCTTTCACAAAGAGCGCGCTACTGCTATGTGTCAGCATGTAAAAATAGACATCAAAAATACATTGATCATCAATGATCTTTTTGTGTACAATCTGATTTGTCAATATGAGTCCTCACCAGTTTAGGAACTGGTGAAGACTCATGTTGCGGCCACAAATTCTACACATAGAGTTCAATGTAGACCAAGTGGTAGTGAAAGTTTGAGAAGTAACATATTTAAGGTGGTGCAAACTCTCTTCACGAAGCGAGGTGGGACTAAATTTTTTAGTGAACTTAGCAGTAGCGGTTATTGTGTAAATGTGCTACTGCTATGGTCCCTAGTAGTAGCGCTCTTCATATTAGCGTGCTGCTGCTAGAACTAGCCTCGCGGCGACGTCGTGGAAATTATAGCAGTAGCGCGTCTTATAGTGGGCGCGCTACTGATACATTTATTTTAGCAGCGAGGTTTGTGCGCGCGTGCTACTGCTAGTTAGCACAACGCCTTATTTTAAAGCACGCTGCTGGTAAGATTCTGTGTATAGGCTTTTCCCTAGTAGTGTGCCTCTTCTTCTGGATCCCAAGCTGATCCTTGAGTACATTGATCTCTGGCACAAGGACCCCAACACACCTATGCCAGACTTCAAGCTTACTCCTGGCCAGAATCACGTGCTGATCGCCTTCATTGGCGAAGAAAAGTGGAAATATGAGAAGGCCACATAGTTGAAGAAAGCTCAATACAAGAAGGGGCGCTTTCTGAAGAAGAACGTTGTCAAAATGGCAACTGATGAACTTGTGGCTGCACAAGCGGAGATCAAGGGCATCAATGATGAATTCCAAGCCTATTTGGCATTGCGTTACTACTGGGCCCATATCCAACGACAGCTCACATTGGCCCAAAGCCCCAAACAAGTGTACATCATCAAAAAGTCAATGAGCTCAAATTATAACTTGAAAAAAAGATATATACACTGAACACCAGAGAATGGTGATGCCCTCATTTAGCACATCAGTAATTCGAAACAATAAATAGTTTGAAACAACAATATATACAACATGCAAACACTGACTAGTGACTACCACTAACATAAACAACAAGACATGAAAGTTCATAACAAGTCTTGCTGCACCACCAAAACGCACCCGTCTGCAGTGCTCAGACTCTCGTGATCCAGATGGGAATGACATTCTAAAGAGAGCCAACTATTACATAGTAAGGGTGACATAGATGAGGATGACCAAATTACAAGGAGTCTGCATAACAAAAGAGAACACTACCCATCTAGAACAAGTAGGAATGACATCAAGTCATTCGAAGAGGGACGATCCAGCACCATCATAATTTGCAGTGCTCCTTCAGCCACCAGTGATTCAGAGACACCAGGACTCCACCCTATCGACGCAACAACCCAATTACCTATCAACCTGAAGGCTTGAGCCACATCACTGACCGTCCGAGTTGAGACATCCAACGACCAAAGTCAATACATATGCCTTTCTCATTTTCACCTTCCTTTGGCTACAGGCTATATCATTAACAATCAGGGGGTCTGATCCCGAACTCCTAGAGTTCACCATGTAGACATAGTTTTCCCAAGAAAACATAACCTCTCTGCCATCATGAACCTTGCCAAGGGTGACCTCCTGGTTAATCGGATAATTGAGTCCGAGAAACAGAGAGTGTGAACCAAGGCTCTTTACCTACCTCCAACGCAAAATCCTGAAGGTTCGAATAAGCTAGTATCTTGCTCATAGATGTAACAGCCTATCCCTGGATACTCACGTATTTCATGCTGCTTGTACACAGTGGGTTTTTTGCAATATAACTTCGCCGTCTCATGTGTGCGAATGATCATCAATCTTTCGCCATCGTCTGATCCAGCGAGGAACCAGTTGTGGTTCGCTGTTTCTGGTAAAGGTGGTGTGATTACAAAGGGTAGTAATTATGGGGACACTGCTATTGGGGAATGTTGCATGGGAAACAAAAATTTCCCTACGCTCACCAAGATCAATCTAGGAGATGAACATCTACGAGAGGAGAGATTGCATCTACATACCCTTGTAGATCGTTAAGTGGAAGCATTAAGAAACACAGTTGATGTAGTCGAACGTCTTCGTGATCCAATCATGGTTGATTGCATCTACCTAGTTCAATCTTGTTACCGGCAAGTCTCTTTACTCGTTCCGTAATACAAGATCCCGTGGCTAACTCTTTAGTCACATTGCTTTCAAGCTCATTGTGATGTTGTATTTACCGACAGGGCCCAGAGATACCTCTCCGTCACACGGAGTGACAAATCCCAGTCTTGATCCATGCCAACTCAACAGACACCCTCGAAGATACCTATAGAGCACATTTATAGTCACCCAGTTATGTTGCGACGTTTGGAACACACAAGGTACTTCTCCAGTGTTAGTGCTTTGCATGATCTCATGGTCATAGGAACATATACTTGACATGCAGAAAACGATAGCAATAAACTTGACACAATCATATGCTATGTTCATAGTTTGGGTCTTGTCCATCACATCATTCTCCTAATGATGTGATCCCGTTATCAAATGACAACTCATGTCTACTAGGAAACCATAGCCATCTTTGATCAACAAGCTAGTCCGGTAGAGGCTTTACTAGTGACATGTTGTTGCCTATGTATCCACACATGCATTTGAGTTTCCAGTCAATACAATTATAGCATGGATAATAAATGATTATCATGAACAAGGAAATATGATAATAACCAATTTATTATTTCCTCTAGGTCATATTTCCAATAACTGCATCATATCAAAAAGGAGACAAAAAGGACAAACATTGTTAATGTAAGATCAGCATTATTCAGACTATGAGTAGGATAATGTAAAAAATAGTATTGATCTGTCCCCGTTCGAACTTAGAGGAAAATACAAGGAAATGTATACTGGGGTCGAAAATATAGCAGTGCCATGCATGTTTATACTCATGTTATCTCACAGGAAACTACTATGCCATGCATGTTATGTATTCATGTTCTATCCTCACAAAAAAATTCTTCAGAGGAAACTAACACACCATGCATTGTTATATACTCATGTTTTGTGTGCAAAATTCTTGTGAGGATTTATTCTAGCCATTGATTGCTGAAGGGGGTGAATATATGGACGTAGACATGGTAAGCATGACAGGATTTCACCACTTCCAAATATAGAGTTTTCCATATGCACATTTATTTCCCTAATGTATGGTTAGATGAAACCAACAGTGTTATGCATGTTTCTACATCATGAAAAATGAGGAAACTAACATTGCTATTGGTACGCACTCATATTAGGTAGCATATAGATTACTATAAAGTTAGTAGAATATCCATATCTTCCTAACTATTTGATTATTCAAGGGTCCAAATTGGCTGTAATGACATGGTCACGATCACATGATGTAACTACTTTAAATATAGCTGATTTATAGCGTCACTAATACATTGCCATTGTTCTACTCAAATTATGTTATAACATGTATATGCCAATCATCACAAAGTTCAAACAATGTCATGGTGTGATCATTAAAAGCAGAAGAAAACAAGTTACACACACCGTTCCAGCAATACATGGTGCCATCTGCTTTGTCGACCACGTAGATGATGCCATTGTGTTCAATAGCATCACAGAAGTGTGTATTATCTTTGTTGATCGACTCCGAGGTGAGTTGTCCCCACCTAAAGAAGGCACCGATGGAAATATAGGCCAATGCGCGGTCGAACAAGGCAATTAGCTTGAAGTCTACGTAATGCGCATATCGTGTGGGCACTTGGTAGATTACATTCTTCTGCAAAACAAGGTTCATCCAACTGACATAGTAATTTAGATGACTTCGGTCGCGACGGTTAAACCCTGTATGATGCAAGGGAGGAAGGGTAATCTCATGGGAGGTGTGGAAGTTCACGAGCACCAACTCGTTCTAGCCTTCTTTGGTACCATCCATCCAGTGGGAGTTCATGCCGACCCAGTAAATACCTTCGAAGAAGTTTCGGGTGATGGTGATCAGATCCAAGTCGAGGGGCGTGATGTACGGCGACCCACTACATACCTGCGAAGAAGCTTCAACTGATGGAGGTTGGCTCGAAGTCGTGGGGCATGCTGTCCCTCGAGCATGCAGCCAGCCGCACGGTGCTCAACATATCCATACGCGAGCAACAGAGGTCCAGGATGTCGCTTGGGATATCACTCCACTCGCGACTCATAGGGATGTTGCACGGTATGGGTTCGGCCATGGTGGACTTTGGAAGGTGGGGATTTTGGGGCTTGATTTATGGGGTAGAAGGCTATCGATGCGGGGGGAGGTGAGCGAGGGAATAGAGGTACTGGGGAAGGTGAGCGAGGGAACAGAGGTACTGGGGGAGGCGAGCGAGGCGAGGGTACGTGATGGCACAGTGAGATGATAAAGAGTGACCTCAGGATCTCCGGCCAGATGGAGATGGAGATGGAGTGGTGCAAGGGGAGAGGGAGACGAGGCGAGGCATGCTATACAGCGGTGGTGACATTGACTACATAGTGCACAAGCTGAGCTGACTTTGGTAACCCGAACAAGCCGCTTGGACTAGTGTCACCTCGGGCGTAGGGTCTTGTCACTTCATTGTGAGGACCGGATGAATAATATTTTGACCAATAAGTGTACTACCGTTGTACTAGTACTAGTAGTAAGATACGAAGTAGTATTGTATAGTGGAAAGAGCTCGTTCTAGCATGCCTCTGGGTTCACTTCATCCTCCAAGTAACATCCATATTGCGACCAGAACCAAATTCTCGTGCATGCGAAAGCGTGAAGGACATTTTCTTTTGAGGATAACCACATATTCCTTAACCAGAGAAGGTTGTGTCTCGCACGCACGCGCCAATATCCATCGGAACCAGCTACGACACATTTTGTGTGTGCAAAGAGATGGATATGTTTGCATATCTATTCGTCCACCCAAGTGGATTTTGCATAGGTCCCACCTGTCAGGAGGGGTGCAGAAATAAAATGGAATCATAAAATGTTTCGCCACTGTGATTTGAAAGTGTGACCTCAACTAGCCAGTGGCACATGTAGTGATAGAAGGATGGGCACGTACACGGACACGTACCACTCCTTAGTACGCTACCCGCATAGCCTTTTTGATTTACAGGTTTGTCTACCTAGCCGTCTAATCATCTGCCTGCATTCCACTTCTCCCATTTACTTCTCCATTGGGAACCGATTTTCTTTGGCTTCTTCACCTCTCCTTTAGATGCATTCAAATCTCACTGGATTCACATTGTTTTAACCTCTTCAGATACTCCTGGAGTAATTCTGAAGCCCCTTTAAATAATCATCTTCTTCTAGTTAGATAGCCACCTAATTCTAATACTCCAAACCATAGCCCTCCAGTCCAGTGGTTCCAAATGGCGAAAGAGATCCGTATGCAGCTTTTTAGTGTCAAACATGTGCTCAGCGAAGGCTCGTTGAGCATAGCTGCCACTGTCACTGACCACCCAAGGGTTGTTCAGGAGTGGATCAACAATGTATCCAACTCCCTCAAAAAGGTGGAGATGAAGGTCATCGGTCTCAACGTAGAGTACACGGAGAATGCCACCGAGAAGATCCAACGCGCCGCCGACCTTCAGCTGTGCCTCGAAGATGAAGTTCTGGTGTATCACATCATAGACGCGCCCTCTATACTAGGTGAGCTCCCCTATTTCATGTCTTTGGAGGACATATACTTCTGTGGGGCAGCCATTGAAGCGGACAAATAAAAGCTGGCATCGTACAACCTTGACTCTAAAAACATCGTTGACCTACAAACCAAAATTCCTGTAGACGGTTGTGATAAACAAACAACATCCCTATTCGATGTAGTAAATTCTCTGCTCGAAAAAAATCTTGAGAAGGGCAATCAGACGTTGGGATTAAGGTTGTCTGGATGGGAGAAATATCCTGACCTACGAGCTGATAAAATATGGTGCCCTCGATGACCGTGTGAGTTTTGAGATAGCTACAAGGTCGAAAGAGCTTGTTGCGAGAGAAGAAGAAGAAGAACAAGAACAAGAACAAGCTATAGCAACAGGGCATTATAGATCGATGAACTATTTCCTCTCTTATTTGTAAAAAATATGTCCTCTCTATATATATTTATAGATGAACTATTTTGCTGGTGTGCATGTCTTTCGAACAAGCGTAGTAGCGTAGGTCTGCTTGACTATAATGAACTATTTATCCGCCTAGTTTTCTCTACTACTCCCTGTAGTGATTGGTATGCAATGCATGTGTCAGTAGACATGACAGCTTGTCCATGGAAGTTGAACTTGTCGGATCACGGGTTCCAGCAAAACCCTCAAGGTTCGAACACTGGGGTGCCCACGAAGATCTCCCCCTACCGATCCACATCCTACCTTCGCTGAGATATCAAGGGCTAACTCTACGAACTCGCAACACAAGGGACACAAGATTTATACTGGTTCAGGCCACCGTTGTGGTGTAATACCCTACTCCAGTGTGGTGGTGGTGGATTTCCTCTCGGGCTAAGGATGAAAAATACAAGTGGAAGAACAGCCTCCTGAGGTTGAGGTGTTCTTGTGCTCGGTGTGTGGCTAAGGATTGGGTAAAGATCAGATCCTTCGCCTCCCACTATGGTGGCTGGTCCTATTTATAGAGGCCCTGGTCCTCTCCCCAAATATTGAGCAGGAAGGGAGCCAACAACGGCCAATTTGAAAGGGGACAACTAGTACAGCTTATCCTGACAAAAGCAGTCTTCGCGTGCAAAATGCTCTGGTGGTGATGCCGCCTTGGGCTCCATGGTGACCTCCGTCTTGCCGTCCTGCTGGTCTTGGTCTCATTGCACTGATATGGAAACCTTTGCTTGATGCCTCGGTACTCCGCGCCTGCGCTTGCTTCCTTAGCACCAAAGAGGAAACAAGTACACTGTGCTCGCTGGCGCCCGCCTGGTCTCGATCGTCATTGCTCACGTCACGAGAACCTCGCGAGGTTTGCCTTTCCTTGAACTCTCCGCCCCTCGCGAGCCAGCCTTGTGAGGCAGCACCCGAGGAGGCCTTGTGTCGTCTGCCTCGCGAGGCTTGGCCCCTCGTGAGGGTCTTGAGTGCTTGTTGGTGAAGATGGGCCGTACGGGCCCGCTCATAGAGCCACGCCGTGGGCCGCAGGCAGGCAAGTCTGGGGACCCCCGTTCCCAAAACGCCGACAGTAGCCCCCGAGCCCAAGGCGCGCTCGGGCTTGGCTTCGAGGCAAAGCCAAAGGTCAAGTGCGGAGCGCCGCGGGCCCCAATAGCCTGCAGCCTTGGTCGAAGCGTTGCGGTTGATTGGACGTGGGCGTCTCCGCTTCCCCATGCTGCCTGGGCAACTGCCCGACTTGACAAGTTCCTGCGACATGCAAGGAAAAACCATCATTACCTGTGATCGTGGGGGCGCTGGTTGGCCTTCTCCTGCTATAAATGAGGAGGGGGGTAGAGCCCCCGTCGCCCATCTCTTCCCATTCCGCTTGCTTCTCCTCCTCTGCTCCGTCGCCGACACTAATGGCGCCGTCGAAGAGGTTCTCTGCCGCGGAGAAGGGGAAGGCCCCTCGCGAGGGGCCCGGCTCCCCGGCGCCCAAGCGTCGACGCGGCCGTCCCCGCAAGCACACCGTGACCCCCGCCGCAGCCCCTCGTTCCCGCGGTGGCGCCACTGCACGTGGCAGGGGTCGTTCCATTCGTGGCAGCCCTGTCGATGAAGGGAGGCGTGCCATGGTTGCACGGCCTCCCCGGCTGCGCTTCCACTCGGCGGAGGTGCTGCCGGAGTTTGTCGTCCAGTCGGAGAACCCGGCCGGCAATTGGCTTCAGCTCCCGTGCTTCTTCGCCGACGAGCTACTGCTACCTCTTGAGCACTGCGTTGGTTTTCCCTTGAAGAGGAAAGGGTGATGCAGCAAAGTTGCGTAAGTATTTCCTTCAGTTTTTGAGAACCAAGGTATCAATCCAGTAGGAGGCGACACGCGAGTCCCTCGCACCTACACAAACAAACAAATCCTCGCAACAAACGCGAAAAGGGGTTGTCAATCCCTAAACGGTCACTTACGAGAGTGAGATCTGATAGATAAGATAAGATAATATTTTTGGTATTTTTGTGATAAAGATGCAAAGTAAAGAAAACAAAATAATAAAGGCGCCAGAAATAGCTTGTTGTCGGGAGATTAAATATGATGGAAAATAGACGCGGTTGCCATAGGTCTCACTAGTGGCTTCTCTCGAGAGCATAATTATTTTACGGTGGGTGAACAAATTACTGTTGAGCAATTGACTGAATTGAGCATAGTTATGAGAATATCTAGGTATGATCATGTATATAGGCATCACGTCCGAGACAAGTAGACAAACTCCTGCCTGCATGTACTACTATTACTCCACACATCGACCACTATCCAGCATGCATCTAGAATATTAAGTTCATAAGAACAGAGTAACACTTTAAGCAAGATGACATGATGTAGAAGGATAAATTCATGCAATATGATATAAACCCCATCTTGTTATCCGCGATGGCAACAATACAATATGTGCCTTGCTGCCCCTACTGTCACTGGGAAAGGACACCGCAAGATTGAACCCAAAGCTAAGCACTTCTCCCATTGCAAGAAAGGTCAATCTAGTAGGCCAAACCAAACTGATAATTCGAAGAGACTTGCAAAGATAACCAATCATACATAAAAGAATTCAGAAGATTCAAATATTGTTCATAGATAAACTTGATCATAAACCCACAATTCATCGCTCTCAACAAACACACTGCAAAAGAAGATTACATCGAATAGATCTCCACAAGAGAGGGCGAGAACATTGTATTGAGATCCAAAAAGAGAGAGGAAGCCATCTAGCTAATAACTATGGACCCGAAGGTCTGAGGTAAACTACTCACACTTCATCGGAGAGGCTATGGTGTTGATGTACAAGCCCTCCCTGATCGATGCCCCCTCCGGCGGAGCTCCGGAACAGGCCCCAAGATGGGATCTCATGGGTACAGAAGGTTGCGGCGGTGGAATTAAGTTTTTGGCTCCGTATCTGATCGTTTGGGGGTACGTAGGTATATATAGGAGGAAGGAGTACGTCAGTGGAGCACCGTGGGGCCCACGAGGGTGGAGGGCGCGCCTGGGGAGGGGGGTAGGTGCGCCCCCTACCTCGTGGCTTCCTGGTGGCTTTCTTGATGTAGGGTCCAAGTCCTCTGGATCATGTTCGTTCCGAAAATCACGTTCGCGAAGGTTTCATTCCGTTTGGACCCCGTTTGATATTCTTTTTCTGCGAAACTCTGAAATATGGAAAAAACAACAATTCTGGGCTGGGCCTCCGGTTAATAGGCTAGTCCCAAAAATAATATAAAAGTGTAAAATAAAGCCCAATAATGTCCAAAACAGAAGATATTACAGCATGGAGCAATCAAAAATTATAGATACGTTGGAGACGTATCAAGCATCCCCAAGCTTAATTCCTGCTCGTCCTCGAGTAGGTAAATGATAAAAACAGAATTTTTGACGTGGAATGCTACTTGGCATAATTTCGATGTAATTCTTCTAAATTGTGGTATGAATATTCAGATCCGAAAGATTCGAGATAAAAGTTCAATATTGACATAAAAATAATAATACTTCAAGCATACTAACTAAGCAATTATGTCCTCTCAAAATAACATGGCCAAAGAAAGTTCATCCCTACAAAATCATATAGTTTAGTCATGCTCCATTTTCGTCACACAAGAATGCTCTCATCATGCACAACCCCGATGACAAGCCAAGCAATTGTTTCATACTTTAGTATTCTCAAACTTTTTCAACCTTCACTCAATACATGATCGTGAGCCATGGATATAGCACTATGGGTGGAATAGAATATGATGATGGGGGTTATGTGGAGAAGACAAAAAAGGAGAAAGTCTCACATCAACGAGGCTAATCAATGAGCTATGGAGATGCCCATCGATTGATGTTAATGCAAGGAGTAGGGATTGCCATGCAACGGATGCACTAGAGATATAAATATATGAAAGCTCAACAAAAGAAACTAAGTGGTTGTGCATCCAACTTGCTTGCTCATGAAGACCTAGGGCACTTGAGGAGGCCCATTGTTGGAATATACAAGCCAAGTTCTATGATGAAAAATTCCCACTAGTATATGAAAGTGACAAAACAAGAGACTCTCTATCATGAAGATTATGGTGCTACTTTGAAGCACAAGTGTGGTAAAAGGATAGTAACATTGTCCCTTCTCTCTTTTTCTCTCATTTTTTTTGGCCTTCTCTTTTTTATGGCCTTTCTCTCCCTTTTTTTATTCCTCACTTGGGACAATGCTCTAGAAAATGATGATCATCACACTTCTATTTATTTACAACTCAATGATTACAACTCGATACTAGAACAAAGTATGACTCTATATGAATGCCTCCGGCGGTGTACCGGGATATGCAATGAACCAAGAGTGACATGTATGAAAGAATTATGAACGGTGGCTTTGCCACAAATACTATGTCAACTACATGATCATGCAAAGCAATATGACAATGATGAATGTGTCATGATAAACGGAACGGTGGAAAGTTGCATGGCAATATATCTCAGACTGGCTATGGAAATGCCATAATAGGTAGGTATTGTGGCTGTTTTGACGAAGATATAAGGAGGTTTATGTGTGAAAGAGCGTATCATATCATGAGGTTTGGATGCACCGGCGAAGTTTGCACCAACTCTCAATGTGAGAAAGGGCAATGCACGGTACCGAAGAGGCTAGCAATGATGGAAAGGTGAGAGTGCGTATAATCCATGGACTCAACATTAGTCATAAAGAACTCACATACTTATTGCAAAAATCTACAAGTCATCAAAAACCAAGCACTACGCGCATGCTCCTAGGGGGATAGATTGGTAGGAAAAGACCATCGCTCGTCCCCGACCGCCACTCATAAGGAAGACAATCAAAGAACACCTCATGTTTCAAATTTGTTACATAACGTTTACCATACGTGCATGCTACGGGACATGCAAAACTTCAACACAAGTATTTCTCAAATTCACAACTACTCAACTAGCACAACTTTAATATCACTACCTCCATGTCTCAAAACAATCATCAAGCATCAAACCTCTCTTAGTATTCAAAACACTCATAAGAAACTTTTTACTAATCTTGAATACCTAGCATATTAGGATCATTTAAGCAAATTACCATGCTATTTAAGACTCTCAAAATAATCTAAGTGAAGCATGAGAGATCAATAGTTTCTATAAAACAAATCCACCACCGTGCTCTAAAAGATATAAGTGAAGTACTAGAGCAAAAATTATATAACTCAAAAGATATAAGTGAAGCACATAGAGCATGCTAATAATTTCCAAATCACGTGTGTCTCTCTCAAAAGGTGTGTACAGCAAGGATGATTGTGGTAAACTAAAAAGCAAAGACTCAAATCATACAAGACACTCCAAGCAAAACACATATCATGTGGTGAATAAAAATATAGCTCCAAGTAAAGTTACCGATGGAAGTAGACGAAAGAGGGGATGCCTTCGGGGCATC
Organism: Triticum aestivum; assembly: GCF_018294505.1. NCBI lineage: Eukaryota > Viridiplantae > Streptophyta > Magnoliopsida > Poales > Poaceae > Triticum > Triticum aestivum. Next base: position 282,150,857 of record NC_057805.1, read on the forward strand.
CCCAAGCTTTGGCTTTAGGTGTCCTTAGATTATCTTGGGGGTGCCATGGGAATCCCCAAGCTTAGGCTCTTGCCACTCCTTGTTCCATAATCTATCAAATCTTTCACCCAAAACTTGAAAACTTCACAACACAAAACTCAGCAGAAAATCTCGTGAGCTCCGTTAGCGAAAGAAAACAAAAGACCACTTCAAGGTACTGTAATGAAATCATTCTTTATTTATATTGGTGTTAAAAATACTGTACTCCAACTTCTCTATGGTTTATAAACTATTTTACTAGCCATAGATTCATCAAAATAAGAAAACAACACACGAAAAACAGAATCTGTCAAAAACAAAACAGTCTGTAGTAATCTGTAACTAACGCAAACTTATGGACCTCCAAAAAATCAGCCAAAATAGGAAGACCTAGAAAATTTGTTTATTGATTAGAAGCAATTTGAATCAATATTTTATCACGTTCTGGTGATTTTTAAGAATTATTTTCATGAACAGAAAGTTTCTGCAAGTTTCTGCAATTTTCTGCAAGATCAAATAACTATCATCCAAGAAGATCCTATAGGTTTAACTTGGCACAAACACTAATTAAAACATAAAAACACATCTAACCAGAGGCTATAACAAATATTTATTCCTAAACAGAAGAAAAAAAAGCAAAAAATAAAATAAAATTGGGTTGCCTCCCAACAAGCGCTATCGTTTAACGCCCCTAGCTAGGCATAATAGCAAGGATAGATCTAGGTATTGCCATCTTTGGTAGGCAATCCATAAGTGGCTCTCATAATAGATTCATAAGGTAATTTAACTTTCTTTCTAGGGAAGTATTCCGTGCCTTTGTTTAATGGAAATTGGAATCTAATATTCCCTTCCTTCATATCAATAATTGCACCAATCGTTCTAAGGAAAGGTCTACCAAGAATAATAGGACATGAAGGATTTCAATCTACATCAAGGACAATAAAATCTATGGGCACATAGCTCATATTTGCAACAATAAGAACATCATTAATTCTTCCCATAGGTTTCTTAATAGTGGAATCCGCAAGGTGCAAGTTTAAAGAGCAATCATCAAAATCACGGAAACCTAGCAAATCACACAAAGTTTTTGGAATCGTGGAAACACTAGCACCCAAATCACACAACGCATAGCATTCATGATCTTTAATCTTAATTTTAATAGTGGGTTCCCACTCATCATAAAGTTTTCTAGGGATAGAAACTTCCAACTCAAGCTTTTCTTCATAAGATTGCATCAAAGCATCAACGATATGTTTGGTACAAGCTTTATTTTGACTATAAGCATGAGGAGAATTTAGCACGGATTGCAACAAGGAAATACAATCTATCAAAGAGCAATTATCATAATTAAATTCCTTGAAATCCAAAATAGTGGGTTCATTAACATCTAGAGTTTTGATCTCTTCAATCCCACTTTTATCAATTTTAGCATCAAGATCTAACAACTCCGAATTTTTGGAACGCCTTCTAGGTAAAGGTGGATCATATTCAGTCCCATCATTATCAAGATTCATATTGCAAAACAAAGATTTAATAGGGGACAAATCAATAACTTTTAGATCTTCATCTTTATTTTCATAGAAATTTGAAGAACACGCTTTCATAAAGCAATCTTTCTTAGCACGCATCCTAGCGGTTCTTTCTTTGCACTCATCAATGGAAATTCTCATGGCTTTGAGAGACTCATTGATATCATGCTTAGGAGGAATAGATCTAAGATTTAAAGAATCAACATCAAGAGAAATTCTATCAACGTTCCTAGCCAATTCATCAACTTTAAGCAATTTCTCTTCAAGCAAAACATTGAAATTCTTTTGCGAATTCATAAATTCCTTAACACTAGTCTCAAATTCAGAGGGCATCTTATTAAAATTTCCATAAGAATTGTTGTAGGAATTACCATAATTATTAGAGGAATTACTAGGATAACGCCTAGGATTAAAGTTTCCTCTGTATGCGTTGTTACCAAAATTATTCCTACCAACAAAATTCACATCCATAGATTCATTATTATTCTTTAATAAAAGTAGACAAAGGCGTATCATTAGGATCAGAAAAACACTCTTCATAGCAAATAACTTCATAAGTTCATCCATCTTTCCACTCAAAACATTAATTTCTTCTATCGCATGCACTTTTTTATTAGTAGATCTTTCAGTGTGCCATTGAGAATAATTAACCATAATATTATCTAGGAGTTTAGTAGCTTCTCCTAAAGTGATTTCCATAAAAGTGCCTCCCGCGGCCGAATCTAAAAGATTTCTAGAAGCAAAGTTCAATTCGGCATAATATTTTTGTATAATCATCCACAAATTCAAACCATGAGTAGGGCAATTACGTATCATTAATTTCATCCTCTCCCAAGCTTGTGCAACATGTTCATGATCAAGTTGCTTAAAATTCATAATGTCGTTTCTAAGAGAGATGATCTTAGCAGGAGGCAAATACTTACAAATAAAATCATCTTTGCACTTATTCCAAGAATCAATATTATTTTTAGGCAAAGACGAAAACCAAGCTTTAGCACGATCTCTAAGCGAAAAAGGAAATAGCTTCAGTTTAACAATATATTTATCAACATCTTTCTTCATTTGCATATCACACAAATCAACGAAGCTATTTAGATGGGTAGCGGCATCTTCACTAGGAAGGCCGGCGAATTGATCTTTCATGACAAGATTCAACAAAGCGGCATTGATTTTGCAAGATTCAGTATCGGTAAGAGGAGCAATCGGAGTGCTAAGGAAATCATTATTGTTGGTATTGGTAAAGTCACACAATTTGGTATTATCTTGAGCCATCGTGACAAACAAGCAATCCAACACACGAGCAAACAGGAAGCCAGCGGAAAAAGAGGCGAACGGAAAAGAGAGGGCGAATAAAATGGCAAGGGTGAAGTGGGGGAGAGGAAAACAAGAGGCAAATGGCGAATAATGTAATGCGGGAGATAAGGGTTTGTGATGGGTACTTGGTATGTTGACTTTTGCGTAGACCTCCCCGGCAACAGCGCCAGAAATCCTTCTTGCTACCTCTTGAGCACTGCGTTGGTTTTCCCTTGAAGAGGAAAGGGTGATGCAGCAAAGTAGTGTAAGTATTTCCCTCAGTTTTTGAGAACCAAGGTATCAATCCAGTAGGAGGCTACACGCGAGTCCCTCGCACCTACACAAACAAAAAAAATCCTCGCAACCAACGCGATAAGGGGTTGTCAATCCCTACACGGTCACTTATGAGAGTGAGATCTGATAGATATGATAAGATATTATTTTTGGTATTTTTTTGATAAAGATGCAAAGTAAAGAAAACAAAATAAGAACGGTGCCAGAACTAGCTTGTTGTCGGGAGATTAAATATTATGGAAAATAGACCCGGGGGGCATAGGTTTCACTAGTGGCTTCTCTCGAGAGCATAATTATTTTACGGTGGGTGAACAAATTACTGTTGAGCAATTGACAGAACTGAGCATAGTTATGAGAATATCTAGGTATGATCATGTATATAGGCATCACGTCCGAGATAAGTAGACCGACTCCTGCCTGCATCTACTACTATTACTCCACACATCAACCGCTATCCAGCATGCATCTAGAGTATTAAGTTCATAAGAACAGAGTAATGCTTTAGGCAAGATGACATGATGTAGAGGGATAAATTCTTGCAATATGATATAAACCCCATCTTGTTATCCTCGATGGCAACAATACAATACGTGCCTTGCTGCTCCGACTGTCACTGGGAAAGGACACCGCAAGATTGAACCCAAAGCTAAGCACTTCACCCATTATAAGAAAGATCAATCTAGTAGGCCAAACCAAACTGATAATTCGAAGAGACTTGCAAAGATAACCAATCATACATAAAAGAATTCACAAGATTCAAATATTGTTCATAGATAAACTTGATCATAAACCCACAATTCATCGGTCTTAACGAACACACCGCAAAAGAAGATTACATCGAATAGATCTCCACAAGAGAGGGGGAGAACATTGTATTGAGATCCAAACAGAGAGAGGAAGCACTACAAAAAAAAGACACATCCGTGACATTTTGGGCTGGAGGAGGTCGACGGTAGCCCGTGGAGGCTGGAGGAGGTCGACGGTGGAGATGAACAGTATCCCGTGGAGTCCCGTTTTGCGGTACGCCACACCCCTCCCGATGAACAGGACCCCCGTTTCGACCGTCGGAGGTCCGTTTCCTCCATTTTGCGGTACGCCACACCCTTCCGATCAACAGGACCCCCGTTTCGACCGTAGGACGTCCGTTTCGTCCGTTTTGCGGTACGCCACACTCCTCCCGATCAACAGGACCCCCATTTCGACGGTAGGAGGTCCGTTTCGTCCGTTTTGTGGTACGCCAGACCCCTCCCGATGAACAGGATCCCATTTCGAATGTGGCCGGTCGAACACAAGGCTGTTTCCTCCGTTTGCGGTACGCCAGGCCTCGTTTCCATCGCCTGTTCCGTCCAAGCCCTCCCGATGAACACGACCACGCATTCCGTTCTGACCCAGCCGGTTGGCTCCCACACGTTCTGTTGCCTCCCGATGAACACGACCCATTCCGTTGCCTCCCCATGAACACGACGCATTCCGTTGCCTCCCAATGAACACGACGACAATGCTGTTTCTCCGTTCCGACCCAGCCCACGAGCCTTCGCCGTACGTATGCGCAAGTAGGCGTTCGAGACCCAGCCCGTATGTACACATACGTGGCCGTATTTTCTTTCTTGCACCCTGGCCGCTGTACGTACGTGTACATGCTACGTGCGCGCCTCTACTACGACACGTGCGCGCCTCTACATCCACCAGTATATATGTACGTACACGTTCGCGACCAGAATGACAACGCTATGTACGCTTCGACCAGGTGGGTCCCGACTATCAGGCACTTCCTTGCATGCGAAGATGTAGCTGGTGGGTCCCAGCAGTCAGGGGGGCGAATTGTTTTGTTTTTTTGCCCGGACGCACTTCCTTGCGTGCGAAGGTGTAGCTGGTGGGTCCCAGCAGTCAGGGGCGAAACGTTTTTTTCATGAAATACGGTGGCCCGTCCGGTGGGTCCCCACTGTCAGGTGGAGGAATAATTATTTTGCGCATAATAAGGAGGCACTTCCTTGCTGCGGCCGTGGACCCAGCTGTCAGCGTCTCCACGCACAGTACTCTTCCGATGGAAGTCGGTCGTTGACCACATTGACCACGCCGCGCCGAGAGCACCACGGCGGTGGACGACGGCGAGGCCTAGGAAGGGGACGACAGGGAGGCAGGGAAGACTCGGTAGTTGTTTCCCACGCGGAGGGGAGTACGACTGTACGAGGGTTTACTGGTTCGTCTGCCGTCGCCGGAGAATAACAGCAGGTGTGGGTGAGTAGAGGGATGGCTAGGCCAGCGATGGCAGTACGGTGGGGCGGTGAGGCCAGCGTGGCAGCACAGCCGGCCGCGGGGAGGAGGGAGCAGGCAGTCCCGCCGACGCTTGTTTGAGCGGCTGGAGCAGGAAGAGAAGAGATTGAAGAAGCACGACGGCCGTTGGATGGACATCCAACAGTTAGTGCTTGTGCGTCAACCTTTTTTTTAGGAAAGCCTCAAATCTGTGGAAAACAGCATACAGCCCATCTGCCATTATTTCTAATAATTTACAGCCCATTTGCTAATTCTTAAGGTTTCTTTTTGGAGCCCATATTCTTTTTGTTAGCATTACAGCCCATATTGTGGCCACGGTTAAAAAATTATACGAAAATTTGCATATTTCGGTGCAGTCCGAACTGTTTTTAATCCCGAAATTTCGACTCACATTCAAACTAATTTTAAAAATAAATGTATATCAATATAAAATCCAACAAATTCTCCACGCATAAAAATTAATGTAATTTAAAATCTTGAAATGAAAAAAAAAAGATATTTGAAACTAATTGCTGGTTTGATGTGTTTTAATAATGTACAACCCATTTCTCATTACTGATGGGCCATTTTCTCGGCCAGCCAAATGAAAGCTCTCCTCGTCTTGAAAGATTTGCAGCCCAACAGGCCTGACAAAGCGACTTACTTGGAAAATCACAAAAAAACTGGGCTGTGGCCGTGGACCCAGCTGTCAGCCTCTCCACATACAGTACTCTTCCGATGGAAGTCGTTCCTTGACCACGTTGACCACGCCGCGCGGAGAGCACCACGGCGGTGGATGACGGCGAGGCCTAGGAATGGGACTACGCGGAGCCGGGGAAGACGCGGCAGTGGAAGCCCACGCGGAGAGGAGTACGTGGGTTCACTGGTTCGGCTGCGGTGTGAGGCTGCCGTCGCCGCAGGGCCTCGCCAGCGGTGGGAATAGTAGGGGGCGGTGAGGCCTCTGCGGCAGCACAGCAAGCCACGGGAGGCAGGAGCATGCGGCACGACCGGTGCTGCTTTGGGCGGCTGGAGCAAGAAGACCAGAGGCTGAAGAAGCACTACGGCCGTTGGATGGACATCGGACGGTCATTGGAGCTAGAATCGTTCATATTGACTAAGTTGACAAAGCCCTTCATCCCGTCAACTTAGTAGGCCCACAAGTCAGCCTCCCACCAAGGTGGGTCCCAGCTAGCCGGGGGAGTATTCATTTTTTTGTGCGTAATAAGGAGGCACTTCCGGTGGGTCCAAGCTGACACCGGGGGGAACGTTTTTTTCGCGAAATACGGTGGCCCGTTCGGTGGGTCCCAGCAGTCAGGGGGCAATGATATTCTTCGCAAAATACTGGTGGCCCGTCCGGTGGGTCCCCGCTGTCAGGTGGAGGAATAATTATTTTCCGCGTAATAAGGAGGCACTTCCTTGCGGCTGCCGTGGACCCAGCTGTCAGCCTCTCCATGTACAGTACTCTTCCGATGGAAGTCGGTCGTTGACCACATTGACCACGCCGTGCCGAGAGCACCACGGCGGTGGACGACGGTGAGGCCTAGGAAGGGGACGACGCGGAGCCGGGCAAGATGCGGCAGTGGATGCCCACGCGGAGAGGAGTACGAGCGTTCACTGGTTCGGCTGCGGTGTGAGGCTGCCGTCGCCGCAGAATAACAGGGGGTGTGGGTGAGTGGAGGGATGGCCTGGCCAGTGGTGGGAGTAGTATGGGGGCGGTGAGGCCTCCGCGGTAGCACAGCCGGCCACGGGAGGCAGGAGCAGGTGGCACGACCGGCGCTGCTTTGGGCGGCTGGAGCAAGAAGACCAGAGGTTGAAGAAGCACTATGGCCGTTGGATGGACATCATACGGTCACTGGAGTATTAACTAAGTTGACAAAGCCCTCCGTCCCCGTCAACTTAGTAGGACCACAAGTCAGCCCAACAATATGGTGGGTCCCAGCTAGCAGGGGGTATTCATTTTTTGGGCGTAATAAGGAGGCACTTCCTTGCGTGCGAAGATATAGCTGGTGGGTCCGACCTGTCAGCGGGGGGAACGTTTTTTTCGCGAAATACAGAGGCCCTTCCTGTGGGTCCTAGCTGTCAGGTGGAGGAATCATTATTTTGCGTGTAATAAGGAGGCATTTCCTTGTGTGCGGCCGTGGACCCAGCTGTCAGCCTCTCCACGTACAGTCCACTTCCGATGGATGTCGTTCATTGACCACGTTGACCAGGCCGCGCCGAGAGCACCAGGGAGGTGGACGACGGCGAGGCCTAGGAAGGGAACGACATGGAGCTAGGGAATACTCGGCAGTTGTTTCCCACGCGGAGGAGTACGAGGGTTTACTGGTTCATCTGCCGTCGCCGGAGAATAACAGCATGTGTGGGTGAGTAGAGGGATGGCTAGGCCAGCGATGGGAGTACGGTGGGGCCGTGAGGCCTGCGCGGCAGCATAGGCGGCCGCGGGAGGAGGGAGCAGGCAGTCCCGCCGGCGCTTGTTTGAGCGGCTGGAGCATGAAGAGCAGAGATTGAAGCAGCACGACAGCCGTTGGATGGACACCCAACAGTCACTGCTCTCGTGTGTTGACTCAGTTGACAAGGCGTTGCGTGTGCGTCAACCTTTTTTTATGGAAGCATATGCGTCAACCTGTAGTAGGCGCACAAGTCAGCCTCAAATCTGTGGAAAACAACATACAGCCCATATGCCATTATTTCTAATAATGTACAACCCATTTGCTAATTCTTAAGTTGGAGCCCATCTTCTTTTTGTTAGCATTACACCCCATATTGTGCCCACGGTTAAAAAGTATACGAAATTTTGCATATTTCGGGGCGGTCAACTGTTTTTAATCCAGAAATATCAATTCACAATCGAACTATTTTGAAAAATAATTTAGATAAATATAAAATCCAAATAATTGTCCACGCATAAAAATCAATGGAATTTAAGATCTTGTAATGAAAAAAAATTGAAACTAATTCCCGGGTTGATGTGTTTTAAAAATGTACAGCCCATTTCTGGGCAAACCGAATGAAACTCTCCTCGTCTTGAAAGATTTGCAGCCCAGCAGGGCCAATAAAGCAAGTAGGCCTTGTTTGGGTATTTCTTTAAAAAATAGAACTGGGCTAGCCATTTTCAGCAAGAAAAAAAACACAATTGGGCTCATGATGTGGTAAACATAAGTAAAACCCTAGCTAGACGGGCCACAGCCCCGTTGTTACCCTGATCCGTCGCTAAAACTAGTATAAATAACAACTGCTTGTTCCTCAAAAAAAAACTGCGCGACTTGCTGGGTCCCTGGTGTCAGCCGCTCGTAGTGTAATTCTCTCGTTTATTGACTACGTTGACAATGGCGTGAGCCCCAGATGTCCAACCATTAGGAGGAACCATATTTTTGCGCTTGTACTATAGAGGCACTTGCTTGCGTACTGCCATGACACTGGTGGGTCCCTACTGTCATCCTCTCCACGTACGTCATCTCCTTGTTCCTCTCGGTTCTTGACGACATTGACAACGCAAGAGGGCGGCGCACCGTGCACGGCGAGCGAACCAAGGCCGCAAGGCGGAGGACGACGGCGAGGCCTCGTACGGAACGAACAGGAGCCGTTGAAGATGTGCCGGTCCAGTCACAGGCGGAGGGGAGTACGAGGGTTGACTGGTTCGGGCGCGGGTGCGTGTTGGGGCTGACGTCGCCGGAGAATAACAGGACGTGTGGGGGAATAGAGGGAGGGACTGGCCAATGTTGGAGGGTACGTACGGTAGGGTGGCGGAGGCGCAACCAGCCATGGGAGGCGGGAGCAGGCAGAGCCGACGGGGTGGTTTGGTTTGGGCGGCTGGAGGAAGAAGAAGACAAGAGATAGAAGATACACGACAGATGTTGGATGTCAATCCTACGGCTGGTAGGAAGAATCATTTGTTGACTGGCTAGTAAGTCGACACCACCTTGGATAGGCTATTTCCTCGCGGGTCCCAAATGTCAAAATCCAAATCTGTCACGGTCATGCAGCCTTTCCTTTGAAAATTTACAGCCCATTTGATGTGCTAGTTCGAAATAAGTTTGTGGGTGCTGGTGGGGGCTATTCACTTGGCTTCTGTAATGCACAGTGAGCTCAAGCAGCCGGCGAGAGTGATGTTATTTCCCTTGGTTGGGATTTGTTACAATATTTCACTCTAAATTAAACGAATGGCAAGCCATTTGCCTTGTTTCAAAGAAAATATGACAGTCACAGCCGAGTTGAAAAGGGAAGGAACATCTAACTCCGGCTTACAAACTGTACAAAAGCACAAGGGTTAATTGTTCATCAGGTTTACAAAAAAAAACAGATTGAAAAGGGCAACAACATCTAACTCCAGCACTGTTTTCGGTAGTCACAGTCAAATGGATCGGTCAGGTCCATGGAATGAACATCCTGGGTCATAAAATTTACTGGATTATGACCACAATATGTTGTAAATAGAAGCCCGGCACGTTCAGAAGCTCTTTTGCTCACCGGAAACTCCTTTTTTTGCTCTTCGACATACCCATCCGTCAAAACCATGCTGCTGATAAACTTAAGCCTGATGGACAATAGTAACCTTGCATTCAGCAGGAAGAATGTGACAAATCTTGTGTTTGCATGGTTGGCTACATATCGTTCTAGCGTTATTGTCTTCAATCGAATCTCATGAGAAGTGAGAAAATCCCGATGCTTACTAATCCACCGATTGGTTATAACTTTCTTACCCCGTCCTGTTGCCTAAATAGACATGAAGATTGAAAACAGTTAAGGTCTAAAAGAAGAGTGTCGAAAGAGCAACAGCTGAACGGTTAATTCTAGTACACTATATGCGGGCTTCCAATGTGCGTGAAATTATCACCTTTATATACAACTTCTCCAGACATGGAAAGCATTGCAGCAAGCCAATAATCTTGTTCAGATCAAAACTATTCATTTGGATATATAAGATCTTGACAGAATCCAGCACCATTGATAGGCCATCCCTGGAGAAACTCTTCATTGAGCATAGAACATAATATTTGTACAAAATGTGTACTCCAAGATGATATATAAATTATGCGCAGAAATTTAAAATGCAGCTTATGGTTACAAGTGTACATGATAATATAAAGTACCTGAAGAACTGTGGAGCCAAACACCATATTGAAATGAGCACAGAGATCATGTATTACACCCAAGGTCTCCAGTTTAGGCGCAGAGAGGACGGTTATTTGCAACGGTGAATAACTAGAATCAAGGATCAACCTTTGAAGTGAAGGGGCATCTTGGATGATGAGCTGCCTTCCGTCAAAAGAAATTCCAATTCTTACAAGGTTAGGCGACTTTATTTGGAGACAACCGATTCTAACTGTGAAAACAAACACCAAGCACTCCAGCGCAGGGCAACTGGAGTGGATGATGCTATGCAATCAGGCCTCCGATATACGAACCCGCACAAGTGAAAGTTTCTTGACAAATGGGAGTCGAAGGTTTAGTACCAGATTGTCTGGTAGGTAGCACAGCGCAAAGGTGGCGGTGTGGAGAGAGAACGAAAACCGCGAGATGGACAACGGTGCCGAGGGCACAAGTTCATGGCGTTCGGTATGTGGTATTTGATTTCCAGGGGAATAGTAGAACTCAAGTAGCTGTAGTTCTGTGAATTCAGGGGATTTCAGCGAGGCGTCCACCGTGCAGGGCATGGTATGCTTGCTCAGGTAGCATGACGGGATGCAGAGGCTTTGAACGGAGCCCTGGTGGGAGGAGATGATGGCTCTGGGGATTTCAAAATCATTGAAGAGAGATAGCTGATGACAGTCGAGATTAAGGGGCACGGCGCGCCATAGAGGGCGCCACCGAATTGAGAGGACTTGGGTGCGGCAGCAATCCTTGGTGGGGAGAAGCGAGATGATCTCCCCAAGGACGGCGTCCGGGAGATCGCTGATGCGGTCCACCCGAGATTGTATGGGCTCCTGGGATCCGGTGGGGGCACAGTCGCTGCTTCTCCCCGCGCTGCCGGGTGCGGGATCTACAACATGCGTTGCCGTTGGCGGGAGCCTCATCTTCTTGGCGTTGGGGTCAGCCGACTCCATTTTCCTTGAGGGCGTCGCGCTGCGCTCACGGATTTGAGCAGAGTAACGAATGAAGAGCCTAGTTGTAGTGCGAGCGAAGAAGAAGGGGAGCTGGGGTTTTCTGTAGGAGTGAGGAAGAAGGGGAGCTGGGGTTTTCTGTAGGAGTGAGGTGAGGAATTTGGGGGTACGAGTGGAGCGAGCTGACGTGAGGTGGGTGGGAGCGAGGAGGAAGAAGAGCACCCAGTGTGGATGGGCTTTTGAATTGATTTTACTATTTACTAGTGTGGATGGGCTGTTTTGTCTTGGGCCCAGAGAAACAATTACTACTAGTATAGTGGAGACACTCTACAGCTACCCAGAAAAACAATTACTACTAGTATAGTGGAGACACTCTACCGCTTCTGGCTCCTCCTAGGTCATTGAAACGTCTCCCTCTACTGAATGCCATTATACTTTTGTTCACCGACATGCGGGCCATGCAGCGCGCGGGCCCAAATGCCATCCACCAAATTAGAAGGCAGTATGCAGGCGGAGAGTCACCCCGGTCGTAGCGCGGCAGTAACGAGCCGTCGTATCACAAAACCCCACCTCCCCGCAGTCTAAGTTTGATGGACTAAGCACCATCATTTCACTCTTCGCTGAATCCCCTTCTCCCTCACCGTCTTCAAGAAAGGCAACACTCGCATCTGCCACTGTTCTTCTCTCCGAACGAAGGGAAGGTAAGCGGATCCGTGATGTTGGTATATTTTCGTTCAGAGAAAAAAAAGAACTTTTGCAAAGCAGTAACCGATCCTCACTCTCTTTTTTGTTTCATTGTCATTGCGATTGTGTTTTCCTTTCAGTGGTCTCCTAGTATTCGTCAGTTTCATGATGGACCAAGGAGAACCAGGCAAAGATCTGCCGATATTGGAGCAGACGCGGGAGGCTGATCCCCACGAGACAGAGAGCTCCAAGAAGATGGAGGCAACCACCGAGCTGACCTAAGATACGCTCACGACCACTACTGAGATGGTCAACGCCCCGTTTGAGGTTACAGCCCACATGGCACTACAGGAGCAGTTTTCCCCCTTCGAGGATGTGTCCCCCCCCCCCTCGCTGAGCTGCCCAAGGTGATTTCCTTCTTTGCCGATCTCTATTGTGGTTTTTCATTCAAGTATGTGGTGATTTTTTTTAGAAAAGGAAGTATGTGGTGATTAATAATGCAAAATTTTATTAGCTTCGATGCCATGCTATACATAGTGGTTTAAATAACTTGTGTTTCTTACACTGAAAAGTAATTCAGAATTTGTTTCTGTTTCAATTAGAGCCTTGATGCAGACAAGGATTGTGTGGTTCAACATGTCACTCGCTATGAGGCGGACGACCTGAATATAGGCACTGGGAAAACAGAGTTCTTAGGCTGTTAGATCCTGGAAGCCATTTGCGGTTATACCAATGAAGAGTTGTATTCCAGCCTCACTGTTGTCAGACGTGTTGTCCAGGGTGTACTGAAGCACAAGAAGTTAAAAGCTACTCATTCGTTTGTGAGGCATACTGTTCTTGTCAAGCTTACGCAGGAAGATGACGTGGCATGCCTCCACAAACAAGTTTATCAGTGGCCAGGCCACAAGGTTGTCTTCATGAAGGTTCAGAGGATTGAGCTGCTCCGGGACGTCCTCGATGATGTTCATGGCAAGGTCCGTCTTGTGTCCAGCCCAAATTAGATCGAGGCATGAAATAGTTGCCCCAGCTAGTGTTTAATAGTAGTTTGGATTGTGTCTAATTATCCGAACCTTGCCTGTTATCGACCCCTCTGGGGCTAGTACTCTGTTTGAATCCGTCTATGGGAAATGCTGCTACTTTTGTGTGCCCGTGAATCATGTGAGAACCATCGTAATTGTTGCCGAAACAGATGTGTCCTCACTAGTTTTTTCATGAATATGGCATGGTAAGACATAAGTTGTCATGGTTTATCATACGAGCAGTGTGTGTTTTGATGAAATAGAGCACTCGTTCGAGAACCGTGCGCCGACGTATACATAAGTACTTGTAAACACTGTTGGTGCTACCCCACTTGTAAGCAGTTGTGCAAAACACGGCACATTGGCTCAGCTCGCTTCAACACTAGGCTATCGACCAGCTAACAATCAACAATCTGTTGTCTGACATATAATCAACTATGTATCTTGTTACAGTGGTTCATGCAGTTAATTGAGGCCACAATGTAATAAATTCCAAACGTTCACACGCTAGTCCAGCGCTCATGTGGAACACTCACATTAAACTCGTCTTCATAAAAAACTTGAAAAGCATAAGTTAAGCAATTTTATACATCTCAATGATTCATAGAACATAACAAACATATACTAGTTCACAGCAAAAGACAAAGTTGTGAGAAGGTTTACAAATCAGGAAAAAACAAGCAAGGCTTCTCTGAGCAAAGGGCCTCCCGGCAGGCTTAAATTTCCTGGAGTTCACTCTGGTTTTTTCTTGTTGCCACCATTCAGGGTTAGCTTCTCTCATTCCAGAATAACCAATTATAATTGTGGTCTCAGCTGGAATGCTGAACTGAACCATGCAGTGTACTGACCAGCTGAAATGCTTGTGCATTCCACTAAATTTAAGCACCGCTATTTGCAGAAATAAGCAGACCACAATGCCTCTTGTCCGCGCACCTGTCCAAAAAACCACCGTGCAGCCGTGCCAGCTAGTCCTCGGTCCATGGATGAACTGGTAGAAAGTGCATTCCGGACTAGGATGCAGTTGTTTTCGCTCGTCCCTGCACTGCAATCAGGAAGTAAAACGTACGAATCAGCTTCTTTTAGATTGCGTTGGTAATTCTACCTTAGTTAATAGTACCAATGTAGGGATACATTGAAGACGGGAGGTTAGACGACGGCAACGAGGGATAGCCATCTCATTTTGCGCAGTTGTACTAAAACTGAGGTGTGTGCTTTTGATTGCGCGGATAGAAACGATACGGAGACAGACATCCCGAAACGATATGGAGACAGACATCCCTGTTTGCGCAAATACGAAATACGGTTATTTAAACAGTGACAGATATTACTACTTTCCCCCGTTTCCTCTTAGAACCAAGTCCTAGATTCATGCTACAACTTTCCCACTTTCTTCCCTGTTTGAACCAACGCTTTGAGTCGACTATATGAACTAGCTTTACTTCTAATAATAGTAGAAGTCTAGGTGGCTTTGGAACAGCGGACGGAAGTAGAAAAGGATCCACACGAAGGGAGCTGGGGCAGTAGAGCAAGGCAGGTTTCGAAGGAATATATACCTGAGGGTCGTTGGCATGTGGCAAAGACGGCGTCGGGAGGCCGCATCTTGGCCACAATACCGCAGGGAGGAAGAAGGGGTCGGACGCTCTCCCGAGCCGGAGCTCTCTCGGAGAGAACGGCACGGCCGCCGATCGGGACGCGCGGGCAGCCGTTGGTCTCCTCCCTCGCCGCCGACGACAGCGTGAACGATGCACCTACACCCCTGCCCCGGTCGAGGTTGTCCGGCCGGATTTGTGACCAGCCGTGAGCTGAGAGAGAGTGTGGCCGCCTATGTGTTGCTTAGATCTAGAGAGCATGAGAGAGTGAACGAGAGGAACCCTAGTAAAGTAAGGGCTAAGGCTCCTGCTTTTATATATAGTGGAGTGATTTTGTTGTACCAGCTTCAAAAAAATGCGCTCCTACGTGTACCCGCGAGTGGGTGTGAGAGAACTAGTGCGTGCGTGCACCGCTTCTCTTCGTGAGAGTACAATATACTATGCCCAAAGAACGTTCGCCGCAAGAGTAATAGTATAAGTGTGTGACGTGTGAGCTAAAATAAAATGTGCGCGCCGTCTTTTGTTTTTAGAAGTTCTGAGGGTAGGGTGTGAAGAGCACATATGTGCGTGACGTCTACCTGCAGATAGATGGTGGGTGCAACGTGCGAGTCTGCGAGAGGACTCGGGAGAGTCGTGACTCGTGAGGGTGCGTGTGCGTGAGAGAGAGGGGGGCACGTATCAATGCAATGCATGTGTCCGTAAATCATTATCCGACAAACGTTCGCCACAAGCCTTTTCCTGACGAACGCCGTAAGAACCGTTAGATCGGCATCCGACAGTGTCAGTTTTGCCATGTCATTTAACAGAACAGCCACTCCTCCTACACACAAATCTTCCACGTGAGTGTTAGCAACTGCCGTATGCTCCCTCCGTTCCGAAATGCAGTGCATATAGCTTTATTGAAAATTCGAACCTCGCAAACTTTTACCGAGTTTTCGTGTACCAAATTGCACATGTAGAATACCATGTATATATCATTTCATTCATCTTCGAGAGGTAACTATAAAGATGGGTGAGGAGTCTACAAAGAAAGACCATCGTATCACCCGCAGCAATTTCAAGCATCCTTTAGTGTCGAGGAATATCATAGGAACTCTATATGATATGATTTTTATAGGATTTTTTCCTTTAGAGCCAATTGGTTCATAGGAATAGATTCATATACTCCACATTTCAAAGGAAATAAACATGATATCATTTCTATAGCTTTAGAGCCACTTGGTTCATATGAATGGATTCCTATACTCCCTTAATTTCAAAGGAAAATAAACATTAGCGTATATTCAATAGAAAAGTTCCTATGATATGAACCAAATTACATCTCTTTTCTAATCCCTCCTCATAGGAATTGAGATACATGTCATCTCTAGATTCAATAGAAAAGTTCCTATGATGTGAACCAAATGACATCTCTTTTCCAATCCCTACTCATAGGAATTGAGATGCTCCATGTCATCCCTTTCCCTACAACTTCCATGTATACATCTTCTATTCCTAAATAGATAGTACAACCCACTAGTTGCTTTTTTCCAAAACATGTAACTATGGCACAAGAACTATATAGTGTGCCAATAACTTTGAAAGATGGTCGCTGGATGAAGCTAACCCGACAGTGCAGAGATAGGCAAATCCGAGAACTACTGGCCGTTGGATATCATCAACATTCCACCAGATCTGCCACATGTACAATTTAGAAGACTCCATGGTTGAACTTAAGCATAATGCAGAAACCTCAAAAAACAAGCACTTCTCCTTTGTTCTAGAATCTTCTGTATCATAATTGATTATTATTTTTCTAAATGAATTGCCATTATTTGTTTTTTACTTTATGATTTACAATGCACAACCCCATGAGTCTTAACATTTTTATAAAACTAATTGATTTTGAATGAGATGAACTATAAGAACTAAACGAACATCTACATCATGCATATATGACTCAAAGCTTTACATGCTATAGTGTGTATTTATTCGTAATTTGGTTTCGAAATCTCATGCGTTCAATACATGTGTACCTTACTAGTTTTGAGTAGAGTAGCAAATTTCACGCGGCCCCGGGTATATCAAAATGCAGGGCCCATGCATCATTGCCTTTCGGTCGAACCTACGTCCACAATGTTTTGTACGTACTATATCTCCACTGGTCCCCGAACCCAAAATGCTGCCTCGTTCCCATAAAACCAAGCGGCCCACACATATTTAAGGCGTCGACTCGAACCCGTTTACTACGACGTGGCCCCGCACGCCGTAGTACTCCTACAAACCCTACCGCCGCACTCATCATCGGTTTTCTTCAAGAGGACGAGGGAGAAGCCGATTTGTAGTGGAGGCGCTTGCAAAAAAAGATCTGTAGTGGAGACCCCTACCCTAGGGTGACGTAGGTAGCTGCTGCACGCATCATTGTTTTCTCTTTTCTTTATGCTCTTGCGCCCTAGAGTGAAATGATGGTTGCTTCGTCCGTCCAGCTTAATGCGGGAAAGGTGGGGCTTTGTGATTTGACCCCTCATCGCTCATTTTCTACTACTGCGGCGCTACGACCGGGGTGCCTCCAATTCCAACCGCTGTTCCGAACTGTAATTTGGTGCATCACACGTGGAACAAGACGGTGGATGAGCCACATGTCAGCCAAAGGGGTCCTGTTAAGTGTGTCGCCATTTCGTGTGCGGACTAACCCTGCTTGAGTTGCTACGCCAACTAGACAGAAGCAGCCTACCACTTGGTTTTGCTCCTTGGTGAATCCCGACTATATTGATCTAGAAAGATACGTGCTGAACTACCCTCTCCATCTCGGTTTTTTTATTTTTAGGCGTCTCTATTTATAGGGCCTGCACGTAGTTCTAGGTCATCCATTTGACTAACTAAATATGAGTTACTATGTCACAAAAAGTATATCATTGGATTCTTAAGCGGATGTAGTTGTATTTAAAAGTCGAGGGTGGGGCTTTTCCTGCGCGGTAGGCGGGGTAGTTTCGCCTAGTCGGTTCGATAGAGATGCGAGAAGACGAGGAGTAGGCTGCTGCAAATGTAGGGCTGTGTGATTTGACAGCGAGTTACTGCTGGACAGGTGGGGCCCCATGATTTGACTTGCCATTATCATTTTAACTGCGGCGCTACGACCGGCGTGAGTCTCCCGATTCCTGACCACCTCCATACAGGTGCCTCTCCCAATGCTCCACCATGTAGTAGAGGATGGCTCTTGCATGAGAGCCCACTTCTCCACTTTTTCCTTGCCTCTCTTTCCTCCACATATGCAAAAATGCCATGTAAAGTGCACTATTGTACTTACTTTTACTTGCTCCTACAGGTGCTTAAGCTGGCCACATAGGCATAAAGTTTGATGTGGCAAGTTAATCAAGAAGAGAGAGACTAGTTTGGTGACCCAAGGAAGAAACAGTGCTAAGCGCGTGTACCTAGGTGAAAAGACAATTCTGAGTCTGTAGCTAATTAAATGAAGCAAACTTAGCAACACCATTTCATTGGAAGAGGTCACTCCTTGGCAAATGCAATAAATACTAGTACTCCCAGTGTCCCATAATATAAGAACGTTTTTGGCACTACACTAGTGTCAAAAACGTTCTTATATTATGGGACGGAGGGAGTATGAAGAAAGAGATAGAGAGGAGTAAAAAACTACACATATAGCCAACCTTGTTGTAGTATGAGTGACTAAGTGATGACTATGTATGGCATGCCAACATCAAATAGCCTAATGCACCGTATTAAATCTCCAAGGGCGCGACCGCGCGAGCGACGCGACGGTCGTGGTAGGCGTTACCATGATACGGGCTGCTGGCAGCCCTTGGATCTGAGATCAAACGGTCGCATGCTAAGTTGCCGAAAATTTGCAGAATAACCCTCCAGGATAGGATATTCACCCATAGGTCTAGAATCACGCCATGCAACTGTTCGATCTCAGATCCAAGGGCTCTCACAAGCCCGTGTCATGGGAGAATGGAAAGCCACTACCCTGCCGTTCGCACGCTGGCAGTTCGCTCCTACTCGTCCCCGCACGTCCTTCAATACTATGGCGGTTCGCTCCTAGTCGTCCCGTCCATTCACATTACAGCAGTTCCACTAATCCTAACCCTCCTCCCAAATCCATGGCCTCCCAAATCTCCATGATCGGCGGTGAGTACAAGGTTAGAACCATCACCGGCGATGAGTTCGACGTCATCTACACCCGTTCTTCCGCGACGGTGAAAGGATGCCTTTCTCGCTTCAGACGCATGTTCGAAAACTCGGATGATGAGTGGGTCGCTGGGCTAGATGTTGAGTACACCACAGTACTGGGACGAGAGAAGGATCTAAAGGACGAAGAGAGGAAGAAGCCCGCCGTGATCCAGGTTTGCGTACATAACGTTTGCTTGGTCTACCACATATGCCATGCCGACGTTGAGTGCCAGGATTTTAAGAACTTCCTCAAGGACAAAATAGTGAAATTCGTTACTGTAGACTTTAAGAACGACAAAGAAGTCCTGGGTCGGACAGGCCTCGTTGTAGGAAACCCCTTCGACCTCCAGAAGAATCGGGTGGTGCCCTCTCGTCAGCCTTCAATGCTGACCCTGGCAGGAGCCATGGTTCATCCTTCGTACCGTAAACTGGAGAAACCTCATTACACGTTTCATCATCATGCATGGTAGCGGAATGTACTAGATATAGACCACATCCACTATGCTGCAATGGATGGCTACCTTTGTTTCCATATCTACAAGGGTTGGATGAAGAGCAACAGCCAGGTGTGCGGTTCAAGCAAAGAAGTATCGGCCAAGAGGAAGAGGGACAAGGACGAAGTCGAGGACGTGGACGAGGACTCTGAGTAAGGTGGCAGTGTCGTTGCTCATGGTGGTTCTAAACTTCTAATGCAGTGTCTACCGGATTAGTTGCATAGTTTAATTTCAGGTGTGCTTAGTTTAATTTGAGGGGTGTGTTGTGCTGAGCCCCCAGCAGAACTATGTTATGTTTCTTCTCGTTACTTTAACTCTTCAGTATGTACATACTACTAGTATTTCTTTAATAGAATTTAGCACCCCAATTAAGCACGTACTAACCTTTTTAATAGTACTATATGCATAATTTGGCGACGAGCGCTCTTTATATGTACCACCTTTTTTTTAATTTCAATTTTTGCTCCATGGCGCAATCCATCGATAGTACTACTATACAAAAGTATACATTTTTTAAAAGGCTAGAGTACTGTTCATCACATATATAGCCAGTTAAATTCTCAACCTAGAACGACGTGCATGCCATGTAGTAAACCGATACGGAGGAAGTATAGTAAAAATGAGGTGATTTTACCGAGCGATCGGCGGGGGAGCATGGCATGTCATGCGGTCCCACGTGTCATGATGTACCAAGGCGATGCGCGTGTCCCTCTTGAGGCAGAAGCAATACTACGTGGTTTGAGATGATGGCGAACCGAAGTGTGAAATAATGGTTGCTTTGTCCGTCTGGGAAGGTGCGGCATTGTGATTTGACGTCTCATTGCTCATTACTACTACTGGGCCGGTACGAGTGGGGTGCGTCCCGCATGCTGTTCTGCACTCTTATTTGGTGCTTGACACGTCGACCCGGTTGCTATATGTCCCACATGTCGGCGACAGAAAGTACAGAATTCATGAAAGGGAGCGTCGATGGAGGAGTATACTACAGAATTCATGAAAGGGAGCGACTTAGTTTTGGAAAAATCTGTTTTTACGGAGTACGTACCCACTAGGGTTTATAGGGCTCATCTAAAAAACATTCGTTTTTCCGTTTGATAAGTCTCAATTCTACTATACTAGTAGTAGTACCATTACATGTTGGATTTCGAGGTGCGTTAGATCACCCGACACAAGCAGTGTCAAGAGGAAACTAACCAATGCATGTACAAGTTCATGGAAATTTAGTGGTCATTCATGCATTCGTTCTAATTAATGCCTCAGTAAACATAACTTCTAGAGAAAAACGAGCGTACTAATTACTTGTGCAAACTACAAAATTAATTCGACCACTCACCGTCTACCTTGGTTGGAGAGATTTTGAAATTGAGCCATAAACTGGAAAGGAGGGAGTAGTAACTTTTGTCTAGATTACTATTTGTGGCCTTGTATAGATGCAAAATGTATTTTTTTATAGTGGCCTTGTATAAGTAAATGGAGGGAGTACTAACCAAAGTACGTAGTAGGGACGAGGAGTAAATGGAGGGACTAGTAAAATTTTCTCCTCGTGCTGCGAGCCACCGCGCGCGTGGGCGAGGGAGCGGGCGTAAAGGCGTACAGTAGTAGTACTACTACTACTCGTAAGCAAGCTTCACCTCATCCTGCGAGCCACCGCGCCCGTGGGCGGGGGAGACGGCGTACTAAGCAAGCTTCTCCTCGTTCTGCGAGTTGACGGGACACATCAAAAGTACTCCAGTGTATAGAGCCTTGCCTCTAAGGTAGGCCCCACATAGTTTGCCTCTTTTTTTAATTTAACATAATGCGTCAAGTCGCAATTTGTTTGTTCACCCGTGGTAGACGATCCTCCCTCCACCAAGTGGACAATCAGTACACGTGCCAAATTACCACGTGGGCTGCCTTTTTCGTACAGAAATGAGCTTCACCGTGTACCCGCGCGGGTGTGGTTGGGAAAGAGATGGGAGTACGTGCGCCGTGCGTGCACCTCTTCTCTTCGTGCACGTCCCCCACATATGTGGGTGTGTGTGAGAGAGATACAAACCTAGACATAATGCGCCCAGTCCGACCACCAGTCACCACCATGCCCCACTCCTCCTCACCTTATCTCTCATCTTTCTCCCTCCATTTATATATACAAGGGGCCACTATCAAAATTACAATTTGCAGATATACAAGGCCACTAACACTAATCGATGCAATATTAATGGTGTTTGCCTCGTGGTACTAGCAAAGGAGGACATTAATTATCCCTTGCATGCATGCGGGAGTTTGTAAAAAAATCCATCTTGATGTTCCGTGCAATGCACGGGCATCTTGCTAGTCCATGAAAACAACACATGGCAAAATTCCACGGCGAACGAGGGATTTGAATCTGTTGGGAGGGGCTGTTTGGATCTTGCCCGGGGTAGCCAAAATATTGGCGACCCTTTTGTCCACCGGTGCCTTTGCCACCGATGAACGAGGAATGGCTCGGGTGCTCATCCTGTCATGCATCCTCCAGCGCGCACGTTGGAGACGAGCTCACATGAGCTATGTTTTTTTGTCCCACAATGCCACCCGAGCCACCCACAGATCGACCGGCGACCCGCAAATTACGCCATCCAACCGTAGCCGCACACATTATGACAGCAACTCAACCAACCGGACGAAATTCACACAAACACGTAGACAAACTGATATTTCATATAAACAACGACGGAAATCATATAAAATACCGGATTTTTATACAAACATGACGAATTTCATTACATTCAAATGAACTACGCGGTGCTAGTTCTAGACAGCACAGGTATATAATACCTGGCCTAAATGGTCGCCCGCCGATCGATTTGTGTTCCTCATGTCCGGCAGCACGATCACCGGACTGCCGGGAGCCCCGGAGGTATATGCTTCAGCGCAAAGGATGGCTCGCTTCCCCACTGCCTAAACATAATTTGGGCCCTCAGTAAAAATAGGCCGTTTACAGGTGTAAATATCTCGAACCCATAAAAAACATGGGCCTTTAATAGACCGAAAGTGAGATTGGGCTTTGATTGTGCCAAATAACCCACTGGACTTAGCAGGCCGAAATGGTGGCCCATTTACGATGCGGATCTTTGACAGGCCGAAATTCGGATGGGCCGTAAATGCGTTGACCTAATACACGGGCCTTTAACAGGCCGGAACTTCGGTCGGGCTAGATTATCGTCATTTTTATATGGGACAATTGCATTTTTGCCCCTAGTTGGTTCCTACCCACGGGTTTTGCCCTTACTTTTTGAGCTTGCTCAGTTTTGCCCTTACTTTTTCCGTCGTGGTCCCTCGAATGCCCTTTGACCGTTTGACCAAAACTTTGAAAATTCATAACTAATTCATATGAACTCAGAAAAATGCAAATAAGATATCAAAATGTTCAGATAAACATTACCTTTATGTGCATATCATTTGCATTCAGGACAAAAGCACCCTTTAAACTACCTAAGGTAATTAATGTTATTAACATTATTAAAAATAAAAAGGTATAAACAATATTTTTTCATGAATAAAAATTACATGCAAATGTAAGTGATGTTTTCTGAACATCCAGATATCTTATTTTCATTTTTTTGAGTTCATATCATCTTGTTATGAATGTTCTAACGACTTTGACCATTATTTGGAAACTTCATAACAAGTTGATACGAACTCAGAAAAATGCAAATAAGATATCAGGATGTTCAGAAAACATCACCTACATTTGCATGTAATTTTTATTCATGAAAAAAATATTGTTTATACCTTTTTATTTTTAATACTGTTAATAACATTAACTACCTTAGGTAGTTTAAACGATGTTTTTGTCCTGAATGAAAATGATATGCACATAAAGGTAATGTTTATCTGAACATTTTGATATCTTATTTGCATTTTTCTGTGTTCATATGAATTAGTTATGAATTTTCAAAGTTTTGGTCAAACGGTCAAAGGGCATTCGAGGGACCTCAACGGAAAAAGTAAGGGCAAAACTGAGCAAGCTCGAAAAGTAAGGGCAAAACCCGTGGGTCGGAACGAACTAGGGGTAAAAATGCAATTGTCCCTTTTTATATGGGCCGTTAATGGGCCCGATATGACGTTGGGCCACATATGGCCCATGGTTTACGTCCGGCGTTAACAGGCCGAAAATGACAACAGGCCGAACGTGGCCCAAAGCTATAGTGGGCCTCTAACAGGCCGAATGTCAGACATGGCCGAATATGACCCAAATCCTTCACGGTCGTTTATGGGCCGAAAGTTTTGATGGCCTGTAAATGGGCCCAAATGAAACCGGACCTTTAACAGGCCGGAAATACACCAGGCCGTAATTCGGCCCAATTACTTAGCGGACTATTAACGGGCCAGAAGTGACCATGGGCCGCATTGATGACAAGTTTAGGACAGGCCGTTGATGGGCCGATTTGACAGAAAATGTTGGGCCTTTAGCTGGGCCGGTCCATTATGGTCTACAGCATCTTGTGGGCCTTTAGCTGGGCCAGCCCATTGTGGTCCGCAAAATCTTGTGGGCCTTTAGCTGGGCCGGCCCATTATGGTCTGCAAAATCGTGTGGGCCTTTAGCTGGGCCAACCCATTATGATCCGCTAAATTTTGTGGGCCTTTAGCTGGGCCGGCCCATTATGGTCCACTAAATCTTATGGGCCTTCTGTTGGGCCGGCCCATTTAAACTTTGTGGGCCACTTTTGGGCCGGTCCACGTGTCAACATATCATAGGCCCATCTCGACCGTTGGATGAGTGACACCTGTGCCAACGCGGAGCTGACGCGTGGATCCGTCAGCCAATGAGAATTTTACACGTGGAAAATCGGCATTGGTCGTGGCTGTTAACGGGTTATCGTATCCAAAATCCGACCCGATAGCTTAACGGCGTTCCGTTACGGTGGATGCCACGTGTCGGTCACCCTTGACGAAAGCACTTCTGTGATGTGCGATTTATCGTCATGGAAGTGGACACTTCTGTGATGATAATTTTGGCGATGTCATGGAACACTTCTACGACAGCACAGGTATGACTATCTTGATTCTGTCATAAATTTGTCATGGATGTACATGCATGACAGAAAACACGACCTACTTTGACAAACACGTATCATCACGGAAGTGTATTTTTTTTGTAGTGAAGCCATCTAGCTAATAACTATGGACCCGAAGGTCTGAGGTAAACTACTCACACTTCATCGGAGAGGCTATGGTTTTGATGTAGAAGCCCTCCGTGATCGATGCCCCCTCCGGCGGAGGTCCGGAACAGGCCCCAAGATGGGATCTCATGGGTACAGAAGGTTGCGGCTGTGGAATTAGGTTTTTGGCTCCGTATCGGATCGTTTGGGGGTACGTAGGTATATATAGGAGGAAGGAGTACGTCGGTGCAGCAACGTGGGGCCCACGAGGGTGGAGGGCGTGCCAGGGGGTAGGCGCGCCCCCCTACCTCGTGGCTTCCTGGTGGCTTTCTTGACGTAGGGTCCAAGTCCCCTGGATCATGTTCGTTCCGAAAATCACATTCCCGAAGGTTTCATTCCGTTTGGACACCGTTTGATATTCTTTTTCTGCGAAACTCTGAAATAGGCAAAACACAACAATTCTGGGCTGGGCCTCCGATTAATAGGTTAGTCCCAAAAATAATATAGAAGTGTAAAATAAAGCCCAATAATGTCCAAAACAGAAGATAATATAGCATGGAGCAATCGAAAATTATAGATACGTTGGAGACGTATCAGCTGCCAGCCTCTGGTCCAGGTGGGCTCTGGCTGCAGGCGGACAGTTGCTGCAGCAGGGCTTCTTGGGTTGCAGTCGAGGTCTCCGTCGCGGGCAACATAGCTCTGGCCCGCGGTTGGCAGACGTTCGCCCGCGCGCATGGCCTGGGCAGGCGGTGCACCCTCCATTTCAAGTATGACGGTGATGCGACCCCCTACGTGAGGGTGTTTGGGGAAGATGGTCGCCGCGTCGGGTGCTGCCCCGAGGTGAACGATGGCGAGGAGGTGCTCGGCCTTGGCGACGGTCGAGACGAGGATGAGGGCGAACCCGCCTTTGGTGCCGACTGCGTCTCGTCCAGCTACGGTGGCTCTTGTCCCTGCGACAGCTTCAGCAGTGGTGCCTACGACCGGCCGCCATGCCGCCGCGCCCGCTTCGAAGGTGGCAGCGGGTCGTCTCATCGTCGTGCCTCCGTGAAGCGCGAGGAGGGGTCTGGCTGAGCCCAGGACGATGCCAAGAGCCCGCCCCCGTGCGCGGTCAACGCTCGGGAATGAACCGGGCGAGCCGCTGCTGCTCTCGTTTCTGAAGAAACAGAAGCAGCAGCTGGAGCATGGCAATGGAGAAGACAACAGCAGGGGGCCCTGGCGACGGGGTCGGCGGGAACCGGGCGAAACAGGCGGATCGAGTCGTCCGGCCTCGGATCCGGGCAACGGCGGCGGCCAACGGAGCTCGGGCGCGGGGCACAGCCATCCATGGCGGCAGTGGTCCTGCTCGAACAGAGAGACACAAGCGACAGAGAGGTGAGAGAAGGAGAAAGAGCGCGACGCGAAGGGAGAAGGAAGCGGCGGTAGGGCTCACCGGAGCGCGTTGGGCGGCGAGGAGTAGCTGCTTGCTCCAGCGGCTTCCATGGCGCAAGGAACACCTGTTGCAGGAGAGAACAAGGGAGTTGAGAAGAGGAGATGAAGGAAGGAAGGAGAAGGGCAGAGGCGAGGGGCACGGCCTGCTGGTGATGCTCGACGACGATGAGGTTCGGGACGGGGATGCCGGCGTGGAGAGGAGCGCTCGGGCAGAGGAGGAGCAGTGCCGGGGCTTGCGAACTGCTGCTGTTGCCGCGGCGACGAGGCAGCGAAGCGAGGGACTTGGCGCTGGCAGGACTTGGGGACGAGCTCCCGGCGACGGGGCGTGATGCAGAAGAGGCAAACGAGGAAGGCGCCAGATCCGGCGCGGAGGGACTCGTTCCCGGCGGCGACGGAGCTGCGGGCACACATGGCGGCTCCTGGAGCACAGAGGGAGAAGCATGAGAAAGAGGGGGATCGAGAGCAGGTAACAGAGGAGGCAGGGAAAAAGGGCGGCGCTGGGGACCTGCTGGTCACCGGAGCTTGCTGGGGGTGGCGGAACGGCGGCGAGGCCGAGCAGAGGAGGCGCACGGGAATGGAGCTGCGGGCGCTCGATGCGGCTGGTGACCAAATGCAAAGCAGAGAGAGGGCGGAGCGCTGCTCCTCTTCCATGGTGCTCGGCTCGGGGATGAGGCATTGGAGGCTGTGGATTGCGCGATGGGGAAAGCGAGGAGAAGGCAGGTGGGTGGCTTGACTGTGCTGAGATCCCGAGGAAGATCTTGGAGTGGCGGCGACCGAATGGGGGGATGGGACAAGGCTCCTAATTTCTAGGGTTGGTCAATATATATCTCATGGGATTAGATTAGAGGCTATTTGGGCCCTCCGATTTAAATCGGACGATCGAGAAAAATAGGCTAGGAGAGTCCAACAAAGAAAACAGTGATGTTATATAGTTGTTTGGGGATGAACCAGATCCAACGGTAACGAAAATCCGGTTCGGGTTCGGGGAAGTCTCAGACACGGGCGAGGGGTTGACGAAAGGCCAATGAAGACAAAGCGGTCAGCGGGAGGGTGACGAAGGCAAAGGAAGAAACGACAACGACGAACGAATGCAAGTTTTAAAACATGACGGCAACGGAGTGCCGATGCAATGTGAATGATGCGATGATGAATGCAACAAACAAATAAAACACACGACAACAACGAAATAACTAGAAGGCTTCTGGAGCGTCGGTCTCGGGGCGTTACAACACTCCACCACTACGAGAGGATCTCGTCCCGAGATCTAGGATGGCACCGGAGAGAGACGGAAGGGGAAGAGAAAAGGTAAAACTAATTGCTTCTTAGACAAATGAGTGAAACCAAAGAACCTTGCGGGGTTGAACAAATCGAAAGAAATGACCCAACGGAGATAAGCAAATTGAGAGCACTCCGTAGTAAACGAAAGCAAGGAACACCATGAGAACCTTGAGATTAAGTGACACGATAGATATTTAAACCACTCCGGTTAAAACAAGATAGGGAAGGAATAAGAATGAAATAATTTGGGCAGCACTCCGACTGTAAATGGAAGGAATTGAACATGAACTTTACCAGATGAGAGGATACTTAATGAAATCAACAGCACACTGCCTCCGGGACTATTGAAAGAATGGCACAATGGGTCAGAAAGATTTCAGACAGCACTCCGGTTGAGAAGGGAGGCAAAACTTGATAAGATGAGAGAACTCGAATGAAAACACGACACTCTGGCTAAACGGACGAGAAAGGAAAAATTACATGATCTTGACAAAACAAAATGATTGGTCGAAGAGAGCAACATCACAAAGCCTCCGGAAACAATGCATGATAGTTAGATAGTTGGAGTGAATAGAACGAAGAATGAAACCAACATCTCCTACCATAAATGAATTTTTAAAGAGCATCCTTACGAAGTAGGATCAAACGTAGTTGTTGGAAAAATCAACAACGAAAAGAAGAAGCTTGTTGTGGGCTTATGGAAAACATCTCAAAATTATGAGGTGACAACCCGCCACTAACGGAAACAATTGCTTGCTTGAGATCAACGAAGAGATGAAAACTTCTCTCGCCGAGAGGATAGGAGAAAACTTGTATCATTGATAAGAACCATAATAGCAACATTCCTTAGGGAAGGCTTTAGGTGAAATATGACACAAGATAAATCCAACGAAGAGATTGGTGGATTTAAAATATCTCATTCTTGACAACATGTGAATCATGAAACGCGAACTCAAATTGTCAAGAATGACATAACACCACCTCAAATGATAAGGTAGGACGAATTGCACTTTAGAATGCAAGATGAAGAATGCTTGGACTCCACAAAACAAAACATGTGTTGAACACCATGTTTATTTTAGAGTATAGCTTGGCGGATCTTAACTTCGAGAAAAATCTTGAAGAACAATTGAAGAATGAAAAGAAGCCTTGATGAAGCACCATGTAGAGCCTCCATGAAGAACTCCGGTATACAAAAGGATGATAGAAAGAAAGAGAAGTTGACAACACAAGGTGAAGCCTTGCAATGATATAGATGGAGCTTTGATATGATATAACCGAGAAAAACTTGGAACTCCGGAAAGAAAAGATGAACAACTTGGAACCGAGAATTTGATATCATGAACGAACTCCGGAAGAAGGAATTAATCACTTGGATGAAACAAGAATAAGAATTACATTATGCCTAGCCTTCACCAATTTAGATTGATGACAAGCAACAGATTCTGCATACTACTTATTTTTGTAGAAAGAATTAAGATAGATATTCCGCAAACTTGGGAAGGTCTTCATCGAACCACTGGTAGGATTGGAAAGAACGAATGAATCTATATGATAACGAAGGAAGAGAACTCTTGAACGAACCACCGTAAGAATTGAAAATGAATGAAGAAAAGATAAAGAAACACCCAAAAGAATTAGAAAATGAACGAAGATACTTGAGAGAATTTAGATACAAGTGAACGAACAGATCACGAGCTGATTAGAGAATACTTGAACGACGCACCGGAAGATTTGGAGAACGAGAGCTGAATGTTGAGAATGAATAACTCTTCTGAAATGATGGCCTTCGGAGAATCAAACTGAAAAGACTCATTAATTGCCCCGGATGGGTGAAAAGAATTCTCACAATCGAAAACAATTATGAGAGGATGGCAAGAAGTTAGATCCACATATCTTTGAGAGAACGGATAAGACTGAAGAGGAACTCTTCTTCGGTCTTCAACTGTTGAGAATGACGATGAGAAACACCACCATGAATTTTTGAGATACTCCGGGATGAATATTAGAAATGTGGAACCAACGATGAAAGAATTTGAAAGATCTTGGAGAAAGACATATGACTGATGATAACCCATTCTTACGTCAAACTTTGAAAAGAATTTTTTTAGAAGCTCCGGGAAAATTAGAAGAGTCAGGTAATATCCTGGGAAAAGACCTGTGGGTTAGGGCCCACTAAAAAGATATACCGTTGAATGATTAAAAGAAAGATTGCGCCGGTTGAATTAAATGGCTTGAATGAGATAACAACCTCGAAATAGCTTGAACGGATTGATAATGGAGACACAAATCTTCTGAGATATCTTCGACACTCCAGAACAAATGAATGGCGAGAAGTGGATGATTAAGAGGTACACCGGCATGAGAAAGCATTTGAAACAAGGAAAAGATATGATCGAGAAAGCTTGAATTGAATCCACCGGAGAAGAAAAAAGAACAAACAATGATGAACTTGAAGCTCCCTTAGTATATTCATGAGAAATCACCGGATAAGAACATTGATTGAAAAGAATGAAGGGACTTCACATGAATAAAATGGATACTTGATTAAGAAATCTGAGTCCTTAAAGAAAAAGGGGTGGGAGGGCGGGAAAACAAAGACAACTTGGGACGGATGAAGCAAACACCGTTGTAAAGAACTGAGAATTGATCTCGCGAATGTTGAAATGATCGGATCCACTTGAAAAGAGCACGTCGGTTGGAAAGAATTGGCATGACAATCTCGATGATCAAGAAGGATTAGTATTCACATAGAAATATGAGAACACCGCTTAGGAAAGGTATGGATCAACACTTGACATTGAAGCAACTCGAATACCACAAAACAAAACAAAGGATTGGCTCGCAGAATAAGCCGGAACAAACATATGATAGAGATTTCGTCCGAAGTTTTCGTGGTGGGGCCCACACGGGCTCGATCGTACAGCACCATCATGTACAAGGCAGTGCACATGACATACGAAGCGTCCCCGAGTCGGCATAGCCAAGGACTCTTTAAGACACTACGAGACCACTGTAAAACCAACCGTGGAAAGGCGGACCACTAGACGTCGAACCCCAATCTCATATCATGCATCTGTCGGAAAGATATCCTAGGAGCTACTTGAATTCCCACTTATAAACTCCCGAAACTTTCTGGTTATACAATCAGGTGTTGGGGATACAGGGGACACAATATACATCACCCAAACTACCAATCCCTAGATCCAGCAGTATCCATCCGTCAACACATAACCAAGACAACTCCGGAAATCGTGTACCTCAACCTTCGGAAAACATCCGTTATACGAGTTAGGGCAATACTCCCGAACTCCCGCCCCAGTACTGGGTGGCGTCGAGGTGATCTCACAAACAAGTACATAAAAGAGATTTTCGATGTCGGCGAAACTCAGGTATTCCAGAACTGCAACGATAAAATTGTGATGACAACACCTCGGAGCTCAACTCCCCGGGACACTGCCACAACCCCTAAATGTCAGGAGGCACCAAGAACAATGTTCTCGTCACAAAACCATCGGAACGATTCCAAGATAGCCGCGTGATCCTAAAAAAAATTTAGTGAAATTTGAGGAGAGAAGAGTCAAAACTTCTACGTCAGGAGACCTCACCAGAGCGACGCAGGGACTGAGGAGTAAAAAGAATCCTACTCTCCGATATATATAATCCTAAGACTCAAAACATTTTTTTTCTAGACTCAACAACGTCAGCGATTCGATCAAGTAGGGGGCTCCTAAGTCGGGGATGGCTCTAATTACCAACTTGTAACACCCACGATGCGGCTATATCTCCCACGTGTCGAGGCACGACTTAGAGGCATAACCGCATTGTGGTTTTGTCGCAAGAAGGGTCATCTTCACACAATCCCATGTAATGACAAGAATGGGATAAAGAGTTGGCTTTCAATTGCCACTTCACATAATACATAAATAAATTCATGGATCATTCAGAGTACACACATAGATCCGACTACGGAACCAAAATAAAAGAAGACAACCCCAAATGCTAGATCCCTGATCGTCCCAACTGGGCTCCACTACTGATCAACAAGAACGAAACAACACAACGAACAAGATCTTCATCGAGCTCCCACTTGAGCTCGGTTGCGTCACCTGCACTGGTATCGTCGGCACCTGCAACTGTTTGGAAGAATCTGTGAGTCACGAGGACTCAGCAATCTCACACCCGCGAGATCAAGACTATTTAAGCTTATGGGTAGGAAAAGTTAGTGAGGTGGAGCAGCAACAAGCACTAAGCATATATGGTGGCTAACATACGCAAATAAGAGCGAGAAGAGAAGCAACGGAACGGTCGTGAAGCTAGCAATGATCAAGAAGTGATCCTGAACTACTACTTACGTCAAACATAACTCAAAAGTCGTGTTCACTTCCCGGACTCCGCCGAAAAGAGACCATCACGGCTACACACACGGTTGATGCATTTTAATTAAGTCGAGTGTCAAGTTCTCTACAACCGGACATTAACAAATTCCCATCTGCCACATAACCGCGGGCACGGCTCTCGAAAGTTTATACCCTGCAGGGGTGTCCTAACTTAGCCCATTATAAGCTCTCATGGTCAACGAAGGATATTCCTTCTCCCGGGAAGACCCGATCAGTCTCGGAATCCCGGTTACAAGACATTTCGACAATGGTAAAACAAGACCAGCAAAGCCGCCTGAATGTGCCGACAAATCCTGATAGGAGTTGCACATATCTCGTTCTCAGGGCACACCGGATTGTCCAAGCTTCTGATAGGCGAGCCCAGAGTTGCCCCTGGTGGTCACCGGCGACTGGCGGGTTTGGACCAACACCCAGAGGAGCACTGGCCCGGGGGTTTAAAATAAAGATGACCCTTGAGTCTGCAGAACCCAAGGGAAAATGGCTTAGGTAGGCAAATGGTAAAACCAAGGTTGGGCCTTGCTGGAGGAGTTTTATTCAAAGCGAACTGTCAAGGGGGTCCCATAAATCACCCAACCGCGTAAGGAACGCAGAATCAAGAAACATAACACCGGTATGACGGAAACTAGGGCGGCAAGAGTGGAACAAAACACCAGGCATAAGGCCGAGCCTTCCACCCTTTACCAAGTATATAGATGCATTAATTAAATAAGAGATATTGTGATATCCCAACATAAACATAATCCAACATGGGCAATCTTCATCTTCACCTACAACTAGCAACGCTATAAGAGGGGCTGAGCAAAAGCGGTAACATAGCCAAACAACGGTTTGCTAGGAAGGGTGACAAAGGTTAGAGGTGGTTTCATGGCAATTTGGGAGGCCTGGTATAGCAAGTGGTAGGTAACGCGGCATAGCAATAGAGCGAACAACTAGCAATCAAAGATAGACGTGATTTCGAGGGTATGGTCATCTTGCCTGAGATCCCGCAAGGAAGAAGAACGAGTCCATGAAGAAGACAAACGGACGTAGTCGAACGAATCCTCACAACTCCGGAAAGAAACCGAAGCTAACGAGAGAAGCAACCCGGAAAGAAACAAACAACATAGTAAACAACCACCACATAAACATGGCATGATGCACAATCAAGTATGATGCATGTCTGGTTTAATGATTCATGGCGTGGCAAAGTGCAACAAACATCGCTACAAATTAAGTGGAGCTCAATATGCAACGAGTTGCATATTGACGAAACATGGCAAGAGGTGAAGCATAAGTAAACTAACTATTTAGGCAAGTTTAATTGAGGCCGGAACAACAAACAACAATTCCGAAAAATCCCCATTTGCATATTTTAGATTTGGTACTGTTCTGCCATAAACACAATTTTAATGTTGTTAAACAGCAAAGTAAAGTGCACCAAGTTAATCTATGCATTTTTCTACCCCATCTACATATAAAGTTTATTAAAATTGGAGCTACGGTTAATTAGTTATGAAATAAAGCATTTTAGCATGGCATTTATGCAAAATTAAACAAACAGGAAGTTTAAACACTTTAAACATGGATGAAAATCGCATAATGTGAAACTAGACAGAATTCTAAGCATTTTACATATTAAAATCATTTTAATCCGATGCATGGTTAATTAGTTATTAGATGCATGATCTAGAGGGACTTTTGAAAAACAACAGTTTTCTGGAAATTAGAAAAAAAACGTCCTGGCAGGGAAAAAACATCACGGGCCAGATCTGAGGCAAACTGGGCTGGAGGGGAGCTGCTGGTTGCTCACCATGGGCTAGGCCCAGTCGGTGAGGAGCCAAGGCAGGCCGCGAAGGGGTGCGCTGGGCCTGGAGGCGCGGTCAACGCTCGGGACTGAACCGGGCGAGCCGCTGCTGCTCTCGTTTCTGAAGAAACAGAAGCAGCAGCTGGAGCATGGCAATGGAGAAGACGACGGCAGGGGGCCCTGGCGACGGGGTCGGCGAGAACTGGGCGGAACGGGCGGATCGAGTCGTCCGGCCTCGGTTCCGGGCAACGGCGGCGGCCAACGGAGCTCGGGCGCGGGGCACAGCCATCCATGGCGGCGGCGGTGGTCCTGCTCGAACAGAGAGACACAAGTGATAGAGAGGTGAGAGAAGGAGAAAGAGCGCGACGCGAAGGGAGAGGGAAGCGGCGGTAGGGCTCACCGGAGCGCGTGGGGCGGCAAGGAGTAGCTGCTTGCTCCGGCGGCTTCCATGGCGCAAGGAACACCTGTTGCAGGAGAGAACAAGGGATTTGAGAAGAGGAGACGAAGGAAGGAAGGAGAAGGGCAGAGGCGAGGGGCACGGCCTGCTGGTGATGCTCGACGGCGATGAGGTTTGGGACGGGGATGCCGGCGTGGAGAGGAGCGCTCGGGCAGAGGAGGAGCGGTGCCGGGGCTTGCGAACTGCTGCTGTTGCCGCGGCGACGAGGCAGCGAGGCGAGGGACTTGGCGCTGGCGGGACTTGGGGACGAGCTCCCGGCGACGGGGCGTGATGCAGAGGAGGCAAACGAGGCAGGCGCCAAATACGGCGCGGAGGGACTCGTTCCCGGCGGCGACGGAGCTGCGGCCAACCATGGCGGCTCCTGGAACATAGAGGGAGAGGCATGAGAAAGAGGGGGATCGAGAGCAGGTAACAGAGGAGGTAGGGAAAGAGGGCGGCGCTGGGGACCTGCTGGTCACCGGAGCTTGCTGGGTGTGGCGGAACGGCGGCGGGGCCGAGTAGAGGAGGCGCACGGGAATGGAGCTACGGGCGCTCGATGCGGCTGGTGATCAAATGCAAAGCAGAGAGAGGGCGGAGCGCTGCTCCTCTTCCATGGTGCTCGGCTCGGGGCCGAGGCATTGGAGGCTGTGGATTGGGCGATGGGGAAAGCGAGGAGAAGGTAGGTGGGTGGCTTGATTGCGCTGGGATCCCGAGGAAGATCTTGGAGTGGCGGCGGCCGAATGGGGGGATGGGACAAGGCTCCTAATTTATAGGGTTGGTCAATATATATCTCATGGGATTAGATTAGTGGCTATTTGGGCCCTCCGATTTAAATCGGACGATCAAGAAAAATAGGCTAGGAGAGTCCAACAAAGAAAACGATGATGTTATATAGTTGTTTGGGGATGATCCGGATCCAACGGTAACGAAAATCCGGTTCGGGTTCGGGGAAGTCTCGGACACGGGCGAGGGGTTGACGAAAGGCCAATGAAGACAAAGCGATCAGCGAGAGGGTGACGAAGGCAAAGGAAGAACCGACAACGACGAATGAATGCAAGTTTTTAAACATGACGGCAACGGAGTGCCAATGCAATGCGAATGATGCGATGATGAATGCAACAAACAAATAAAACACACGACAACAACGAAATAACTAGAAGGCTTCTGGAGCGTCGGTCTCGGGGCGTTACAGGGCGCCTCTGTGGTGGCATGCAGATCTTCATGAAGACCAAGAACATATGAGACTATGTGAGTATTAGAAGACGGAGATCCTCGGCGAGAACCTTGCCGAGGGTACCCACGAGACCGCACCCCCCGGCAAGACCTTTGCCGAGGACGGCCATGATGCCGCGGAAAGACCCTTGTCGGGGCCCCGGCAAGGCCCTTGCCGAAGACATCCGCGGGGCCACAGCCAGGCCCACACCTGTCAAGACTCCACCGCCTTTCCCACACAGCTGCCAGCCCACCAACTAGGCGAGCACCTGCGTGGCGACGTGCGGCCTCTAGGCCAACTCATCAAGCACCTGCGTGGTGGCATGCGGATCTTCATGAAGACTCTGCCACCACACCAACTCAGCAGCCAGCCAACTATCGTGGCACTACACGCCTTGTCAGCTCAGACGCGCGTCGAAGCCAGGCGAGGCGGCGACAGCTTGGACAAGCTTCCTTGTCATCCCCGATAAAGCAAGAAGGGCACGTCGGCAGCGCATTAAATGTGTTTGTCCTACGGCGCCAAGAGATAGACTTGACTACTGTAGAACTTTCCACCTCATGTGTGTCACTGTGGCAGCCCCTTTGACTATAAAAGGAGGCCCGTGGCGTACAGAGAGAGGATTCAGATTATTTGGACCCTGCACGCTTTGTAGCTAGTCCAAGAACACCAGATAAACATAACACCAGCAGGAGTAGGGTATTACGCATCACTTGCCGCCTGAACCTGGATAATCCCCCTATGTTAATCTCTCAATCCCGCTCTTTCCACAACCCCGCGCCTGCCAACCATAGCAAAAGGGATTCCTCGTGATCCCGTAGGTGTCGTTTCCCCCGACAGTTAGGTTCGACACTCTTACTTATCAAAAAGGCTACAATTGATCCCATATACTTGTGGGTCATCACTAGCCGTGGAGTGTGATTGTTGGTGGAGGGGAGTAAAAACTTTACCATTCTGTTTGGGAACCGCCTATAATGTATCTAGCATAGAAGATCAGGAACCTCTGCAAATCCCTGCTTCCCTCTGCGAAGGGCCTATCTATTTACTTTTAGTGTTGAGTCATCATCCTCTTATAAAAAGCACCAGTTAGAGAGCACCACTGTCATTTGTATGATTTTTTGTTAATTGATGTTGAGTATGAGTGTGACTGGATCTCTTTTGCCATGAATTATAATGTCTAGTCAGTCCTTGATCTTCAGGGCTGCTCTGCATTTATGTTTTGCGGTCTCAAGAAGGGCTAGCGAGATACCATTTTCTCGTGCTATATTATGATTGTTTTGAAAAATTGTTGTCATCCGAGATTTATTATTATGGCTCGCTAGTTGATTATGCTATTGATATGGGTAAATGTGAGACCTAAATTTTATTGTGAATATGGTTAGTTCATAATCCTAGCTGAAAATGTGAATATTGGCTAGACATATTTGCAACAACAAGATCAAACAGAGTTCGTAAAAGTTTTTCTTTATCACTTTCAGTTTATCAACTGAATTGCTTGAGGACAAGCAATGTGTTAAGCTTGGGGGAGTTGATATGTCTCCATCGTATCTACTTTTCCAAACTCTTTTGCCCTTGTTTTGGACTCTAAGCTTGGGGGAGTTGATACGTCTCCATCGTCTCCATCACCAATTTCATGAGGCTCACCATCGTGCGTGAGTAATTCCATCGTAGGCTTGCTAGACGGTGCTGGGTTGGATTAGATTTATCATGTAATCAAGTTAGTTTTGTTAGGGTTTGATCCCTAGTATCTAGTATGTTCTGGGATTGATGTTGCTATGACTTTGCTATGCTTAATGCTTGTCAATAGTGCCTGAGTGCCATGATTTCAGATCTGAACCTATTATGTTTTCATCAATATATTTGTGTTCTTGATCCTACCTTGCAAGTTGTAGACACCTATTACGAGTTATGATCCGCATATCCCAAGGTGACAATAATTGGGTTTCTTTCTGGTAATTACCGTAGTTTGAGGAATTCATGTATTCACTAAGTGCTAATGATTTGTTCCGGTTCTCTATTAAAACAATGCCTTAATATCCCTTAGTTTCTATTAGGACCCCGCTTCCACGGTAGGGTAGGACAAAAGATGTCATGCAAGTTCTTTTCCATAAGCATGTATCACTATGTACGGAATGCATGCCTACATTATATTGATGAATTGGAGCTAGTTTTGTGTCACCCTAGGTTATGACTGCTACATGATGAATATCATCCGACACAATTATCACGGCCAATCCAATGCCTACGAGATTTTCACATATTGATCTTTGCTAAGTTACTTTTTTAGCTACTGGTACTGTTACTTTTGTCACTGTTACCGTTATTTTCCATACTACTTTGATACTAAATACTTTGATGCAGATATTAAGTCTTTTAGGTGTGGTTGAACTGACAACTCAGCTACTAATACTCATGAATATTCTTTGAATCCCCTTATGTCGAATCAATAAATTTGGGTTGAATACTCTACCCTCGAAAACTGTTGCGATCCCCTATAATTGTGGGTTATCAGTATTTCTCTCCAATTTGTCAGTTTAGTTTGGCCAACTGGATTGATTTATCTCTAGTGGGGGAGGTGCATGCTAGTAGGTTCAATCTTACGGTGTCCTCACTATGTGATAGGAGGAGTAGTGAGGAACATATTTGTACTATTACTACTAAGGGTAACACAATAGGGTTCAAACATATTATTTTGTCTTACTTTGTCTACATTATGTCATCATGCTCCAAGCATTACTCAGTTTGTTATGAGCTTAATACATTAAGATGCATGCTAGATAGCGGTCGAGGGGTGGAGCAATACTAGTAGATGCAGAATAGTTTTGGTCTACTTGTCACACACATAATGCTTGTATTGATCATGCCATGAATAATGTCATAACTATGCGCTTTTCTAACAATTGCCCAACCGTAATTTTATGCACCGTTCCTACGCTCATGAGAGATATGCCTCTAGTAAAAGTTACGCCCCTGGGTCAATTCACATCATATTGCTAAAACCCTAAATACCTTGGTGCAATTTATTTAATTTTATTTTGTTTTGCAATTTATCTATCTACCATTACCAGAATTAGTCCTTGAAATTAATGAGTACAAGGGGATTGACAACCCTCTTTCGCATGTAGGGTGCAAATATTTGTTTTGTTTGTGTGCATGTACCTTTAATCTCCTACTTTGTTAAGAACCAAGGTTTATCGAACTAGTAGGAGATTCAGACTTCCTCAATCCCTACTAGTTCGATTAACCTTGGTTCTTAATCGAGGGAAACATTTTCTCTACTATATTGCATCACCCTTCCACTTTAGGGAAATCCAATGCCTATCACAAGTAGCAGAACAATTTCTAGCGCCGTTGCAGAAAAGACTTAGTCAAACAAACGCACGTCCCACTATTGCGGGATGGTCCAAACACGACACTTCAATCAGACACCCTTCAAAGAAAGTGAGTGCGATGCATTAATCACAAACGGTGATGTAAAAAAGTCGTTCAGGGAGTCCTGGATTAAGGGGTCCTCTGGCCGCCGGCTGATACGTCTCCAACGTATCTATAATTTATGAAGTATTCATGCTATTATATTATCCATCTTGGATGTTTAATGGGCTTTACTATACACTTTTATATTACTTTTGGGACTAACCTATTAACCCAGAACCCAGTGCCAGTTTCTGTTTTTCTCCTTGTTTCAGTGTTTCGCAGAAAAGGAATATCAAACGGAGTCCAAATGGAATGAATCCTTCGGGAAATTTATTTTTGGAACGGAAGCAATCCGGGAGACTTGGAGTGCACGTCAGGGGATCAATCAGGAAGGCACGAGGCAGGGGGCGCGCCCACCCCTTGGGCGAGCCCTCCACCCTCGTGGGCCCCTCGTGGCTCCCTTGACGTATTTCTTCCACCTATATATATCCATATACCCTAAAACCTTCGGGGAACAAAATAGATCGGGAGTTCCGCCGCCGCAAGCCTCTGTAGCCACCAGAAACCAATCGGGACCCTGTTCCAGCACCCTGCCGGAGGGGGGATCCCTCACCGGTGGCCATCTTCATCATCCCAGCGCTCTCCATGACGAGGAGGAAGTAGTTCACCCTCGGGGCTGAGGGCATGTACCAGTAGCTATGTGTTTGATCTCTCTCTCTCTCTCTCTCTCTCTGTCGTGTTCTTGAGGTGATACGATCTTGATGTATCACGAGCTTTGCTATTGTAGTTGGATCTTATGATGTTTCTCCCCCTCTACTCTCTTGTAATGGATTGTGTTTTCCCTTTGAAGTTATCTTATCGGATTGAGTCTTTCATGATTTGAGAACACTTGATGTATGTCTTGCCGTGCGTATCTGTGGTGACAATGGGATATCACGTGATTCACTTGATGTATGTTTTGGTGATCAACTTGCGGGTTCCGCCCATGAACCTTTGCATAGGGGTTGGCACACGTTTTCGTCTTGATTCTCCGGTAGAAACTTTGGGGCACTCTTTGAGGTTCTATGTGTTGGTTGAATAGATGAATCTGAGATTGTGTGATGCATATCGTATAATCATACCCACAGATACTTGAGGTGACATTGGAGTATCTAGGTGAAATTAGGGTTTTGGTTGATTTGTGTCTTAAGGTGTTATTCTAGTACGAACTCTAGGGCTGTTTGTGACACTTATAGGAATAGCCCAACGGATTGATTGGAAAGAATAACTTTGAGGTGGTTTCGTACCCTACCATAATCTCTTCGTTTGTTCTCCGCTATTAGTGACTTTGGAGTGACTCTTTGTTGCATGTTGAGGGATAATTATATGATCCAGTTATGTTATTATTTTTGAGAGAACTTGCACTAGTGAAAGTATGAACCCTAGGCCTTGTTTCCTAGCATTGCAATACCGTTTACGCTCACTTTTATCATTAGTTACCTTGCTGTTTTTATATTTTCAGATTACAAAAACCTATATCTACCATCCGTATTGCACTTGTATCACCATCTCTTTGCCTAACTAGTGCACCTATACAATTTACCATTGTATTGGGTGTGTTGGGGACACAAGAGACTCTTTGTTATTTGGTTGCAGGGTTGCTTGAGAGAGACCATCTTCATTCTACGCCTCCCACGGATTGAAAAACCTTAGTCCTACAAACCTCTGCACTTGGAGGTCCAACAACGTCTACAAGAATAAGGTTGCATAGTAGACATCACCGGCCTATCGCTTGGGCCGGACTGATGGGCTACTGTGGAGCCAAGCTAGATCGCGGATTCGTGGCCGGATAGAAGATCTTCAGAGCCGTGGTGTTCCCTCCAAGTTAAGATTAGGGGTGATCTTTCCTTTATTGTGACCGATCACATGTTAGCCTAACCCTACTTGTGACTATATAAACCAGAGGGTTTTTAGTGTTTAAGGCTAGAGCAACATCTAATACCCCGTCAACCTAGGGTTTAGCTCGCCTGATCTCAAGTTAGATCGACTCTGTAACCATACCATGCACATCAAATACAATCAAGCAGCATGTAGGGTTTTACCTCTTTAGAGAGGGCCCGAACCTGGGTAAACACCGTGTTCTTCGTCCCTTGTTCCCCATTGATCCTAAATCCACAGCTCGGGACCCCCTACCCGAGATCCGCCGGTTTTGACACTGACATTGCTGCTTTCATTGAGTGTTCCACAGTTGGGTCACCGAAGGATTGATGGCTCACCTGATCATCGGAGATGGCGTCAACTCCGGGGACCTCTTTGTCCCCGGCCAGGTCTTCGCGTGCGGCAGCATCATGCTGCACACCAACCCAACCGGTCATCTAGACCAAATCAAAAATTTCGCTCCTAAGCACCGGATTTGATTCGGCAACCTGGTGTACATCGCAGAATCCCAAGGCGATCCGGTCTTGGCTGGATTTGCAGCCTCTCCCGCTACGCCTATGGGCCTCGTAGTGCCCACTCCGGAGCTTTCTTCCAGTCTGATCTACGGATTGGCCTCAACCCCTCAGCCGGCTTTTAGCTCGGATGGTTCCAGTGGCTAGGAATCCCCTTCGGCCATGCCAGGGATGCCCGCCGAAGACCCAGCTTCACGCCTCCATGTAGAAGCGGTGTTCGAACGCCAAGAATCACTCTCGGCTGACCCTCTCCTCATGACATGCCTCTGGCCTTGAGACCCAGTGACGGGTCGACATTCAGGAGTCAGGAATCATCCCTGGCTGAACTCCCCCTCACACACTTGGCTTCGAGCCCCAACAAGGAGAGAACTTCCGAAGACCAGGTTTCGTCCTCGGTCTCTTATGCCTATCAGGCCATAAGCAAGACCTCCGGCCTCGAGGTCAACCCCGCCTTGGAAGATCAGGATTCAGTTCGGACCCGGATCACCCCTCGCCCCGCCTCAAGAGAGACCGGCCCCGAGCGGCCACCGCATGCCAGCTCGGCAAGGCTCACATTGTTAAACGAAGCGCTCGACCGAATCCGGATGATGGCTATTCGAGATGACTCACCCTCGGCCTGCGTTCAGCAGCCTCTCAAGGCGAATTATAGGGAATTTTACAACCCGCCCAGCATCCACCTAGTAGCCATAGTGGAAGACTTAACCGACATGCTGGACTACACCTCGGAAAACACCGAATACATGGACGAGGATAGTGGAGCCATGGCTGATACGTCTCCAACGTATCTACTTTTCCTAACGCTTTTCCTCTTGTTTTGGACTCTAATTTGCATGATTTGAATGAAACTAACCCCGGACTGACACTGTTTTCAGCAAATCTACCATGGTGTTATTTTTTTGCAGAAATAAAAGTTCTCAGAATGGAACGAAACTTTGCGCGGATTATTATATCAAAAATAAGAATTTCTGGAGCCAAGACCTGCCGGATAGGGGCACCTGGGTGGGCACAACCCACTAGGGCGCACCCCCTCTCCTGGCGCGCCCAGGTGGGTTGTCCCCACCTGGTGGCCCCGCAGACCCTGAAACCGATGCTATAAAATCCTATTTTTCCAGAAAAAAATCGGGGAGAAAGAATTATCGTGATCCACGAGATGGAGCCGCCGCCAAGGCCTGTTCTTCCTTGGGATGGCAGATCTGGAGTCCGTTTGGGGCTCCGAAGAGGGGGTTCTTCATTTTTCGTCATCACCAACCCTTCTCCATCGCCAATTCCATGATGCTCCCCACCGGGAGTGAGTAATTCCTTCGTAGGCTCGCTGGTCGGTGAGGAGTTGGATGAGATTCCTCATGTAATCGAGATAGTTTTGTTAGGGCTTGATCCCTAGTATCCACTATGTTCTTAGATTGATGTTGCTATGACTTTGCTATGCTTAAGGCTTGTCACTTTTGGCCCGGGTGCCATGAACTCGGATCTGAACCATGTATGTTATCATCATTATATCCATGTTTTAGATCCGATCTTGCAAGTTATAGTCACCTACTACGTGGTATGATCTGACAACCCCGAAGTGACAACAACCGGGCCCACTCCCGGTGATGAACGTAGTTTGAGGAGTTCATGTATTCACTATGTGTTAATGCTTTGTTTCGGTTCTCTATTAAAAGGAGGCCTTAATATCCCTTAGTTTCCAGTATCGACCCCGCTGCCACGGGAGGGTAGGACAAAACATGTCATGCAAGTTCTTTTTAATAAAGCACGTATGACTATTTACGGAATACATGCCTACATTATATCGATGAACTGGAGCTAGTGTCGTATCGCCGTAGGTTATAACTGTCAAGTGATGAATATCATCCAACAAGTCACCGTTCCAATGCCTACAAATTTATCTTATATTGTTTTTGCTAAGTTACTACTGCTATCATCACTGTTACACTTGCTTCAAAATTACTGCTATCACTGTTACCGTTACTGTTACTGTTGTCACTACTATCAAAACTATCATATCACTTTGCTATTGATTACTTGCTGCAGATAATTAATCTCCAGGTGTGGTTGAATTGACAACTCAGCTGCTAATACCTTCAAATATTCTTTGGCTCCCCTTGTGTCAAATCTATAAATTAGGGTTGAATACTCTACCCTCGAAAACTGTTGCGATCCCCTATACTTGTGGGTTATCAAGACCTTTTTCTGGTGCTGTTGCCGGGGAGCATAGCTATATTTGTTGAGTCACTTGGGATTATTACATATTATCACTATGAAGAAGCTGAAGGATCCTAAGACAAAGATATTTCCCTCAAGGACGAGGGGAGGTAAGGAACTGCCATCCAGTTCTACTTTAGATTCACCTTCTGTTATGAATAAACTTGCAACACCACCACATGCTATTAATTCTGATATGTCTCAAGTTATTGATGATGCTACTTCTACTATGAATGATGCTTATGATGTTGCTAGTACCTTGCTTGATAATGATGATGTGCCACTTGGTGAATTTCTTGATAAACAAATTGCTAGAGTA
Organism: Triticum aestivum; assembly: GCF_018294505.1. Classification (NCBI taxonomy): domain Eukaryota; kingdom Viridiplantae; phylum Streptophyta; class Magnoliopsida; order Poales; family Poaceae; genus Triticum; species Triticum aestivum. The sequence goes on from NC_057805.1 coordinate 282,194,260, forward strand.
ATACAACATGATGTTGTTGAATCCGATGATGAGCTTGAAAATGAAACTCCTGAAATACCTGCTAGAACTAGCCTTCCTAGATATGAATTGCCTACGGTACCAGAAGGTTATGTTATGAGTGAAGAAACAACTAGAGATATTCTTGCTTGCAATGATAGAGATGATCTAGATTATGAATTATTACACAAGTATAAAGAAAAATCTCTGAATGCTAGAATGAAGTGTGATCCTAAGTTTGCTACTTCACCTATCTTTATTGATGATAAGGATTATCAATTCTCTCTCGACCCAGAGATAATTAATTTTGTTTAATTTGATCCTTTCCATGGTTATGAAACTGAAACTGTTGTGGCACATCTTACTTAGTTGAATGATATAGCCACCCTTTTTACTCATGATGAGAAAACTCGCTGTTACTTATTCTAAAATTATTTCCTTTCTCATTAAAGGGTGATGCTAAAGCTTGGTACAATACTCTTGCTCCTGGTTGTGTGCGTAGTCCCCAGGATATGATTTATTACTTCTCTAAAAATATTTTACTTCATAAGAAACAAGCTACCTTACAGGAAATATTTAACTTTGTGCAAATTAAAGAAGAGAGTCTCCCACAAGCTTGGGGGAGGCTTTGCTAGTTACTTAATGCTTTGCCTGATCATCCTCTTAAGAAATATGAAATACTTGATATCTTCTATAATGGACTAACTGATGCTTCTAGGGACTTCCTAGATAGTTGTGCTGGTTGTGTTTTCAGGGAACGAACTGTTGGACAAGCTGAAGAGTTATTGAATAACATACTGAAAAATTATGATGATTGGACTATTCCTAAACCACCGCCTAAACCCACTCCGAAGAAGAGGGTTATATTATATCTCAGTCCCGAAGATATGCAAGAGGAAAAGAAATCTATGATGGAAAAAGGTATTAAAGCTGAGGATGTTAAAAATTTACCTCATGTTGAAGAAATACATGGGCTTAATACACCGCCACTGCCTAAGGTGGTAGAGGTAATTCTCTTATGAAGTTTAATGATAATGATAATCCTCACAATATGCATCCTAGTCAATGCCTTTATGAGTTTTAAAACTACATTAGAAAACAAGATCACTTCAATGCAAATGTTATGAAATAGTTGAAATGTAATTATGATATGATTGCTCACTTGAGTGACTTGTTATTTAGAATTTGAAATGATGTTAGAGGTGTTGGAAAACATGCTTCTATGGTTCAAACTCGGTTAGAACAAGTTGCTAAATCACAAAGAGAATTTCTTGATGAAATGAATCATAATATGCATGACTTTGCTGTTAGAGTTCCAACTAGAGGAGGTAAAATGACTCGAGAACCACTTTATCCTGATGGACACCCAAAAAGAATTGAACAAGGTTCACAAAGAGCTAACACTAGTGCAGCAAGTCCTTCTAAAAAGAAAAAGAAAAAGAAAAATGATAGGATTTTGCATACTTCTAGTGAACCTGAAATAGAAAAACCTCCTGATAATGATAATGAAATTTCTATCTCAGATGCTGAAACTCAAGCTGGTAATGAACACTCACCGAGTGATAATGAAAAAGATAATGATGAGGTTCATGAAGACTCTCAACCAAATGAAAAAGAAACAGATAATGATGTTGAGATAGAACCACCTGTTGATCTTGATAACCCACAACCGAAGAATAAAAGGTACGACAAAAGAGACTTTGTTGCTAGAAAACACGGTAAAGAAAGACAACCGTGGGTTCAAAAACCAATGCCTTTTCCACCCAAGTTAACTAAAAAGAAAGATGATGATGAATTTGAACGCTTTGCTGAAATGCTGAGGCCAGTATTTTTGCGTTCTCGCTTGATTGATATCCTTAAAATGCCTACTTATGCACAGTATATGAAAGACATCATCACACATAAGAGAAAAATACCGAAAGCTGAAATCTCCACTATGCTTGCTAATTACAGTTTCAAAGATGGAGTACCTAAAAAATTTGGAGATCCGGGAATACCAAATATACCTTGCCCCATTAAAAAGAATTATGTGAAAACTGCTTTGTGTGATTTAGGAGCTGGTGTTAGTGTTATGCCTTTCTCTTTATATAAAAGACTTCATTTGAATAAACTTACACCTACTGAAATATCTTTGCAAATGGCTGACAAATCAAGTGCCATACCTATCGGTATCTGTGAGGACGTGCCCGTTGTTGTTGCTAATGTTACTATTTGACTGACTTTGTTATACTTGAGATGCCCGAGGACGACAATATGTCCATTATCCTTGGTATACCCTTCTTGAATACTGCAGGGGCTGTTATGATTGCAATAAAAGCAAGGTCACTTTTCATATCAATGGTAGTGAGCATACGGTGCACTTTCCGAAGAAACAATTCCAAGTGAATGGTATCAATGTTATCGAAAAATCTCCGACAATCACTATTGGAAGTTTTCAAATACCTCTACCTACTGTCAAAAAGAAATATGAAATGCTTATTGTTGGGGAAATGCATATCCCCATTGAGGTAAATTAGTGATTTACAAAAGTTCTCCAGTTTCATGCTAATATAAAGTGGTTGTTAATAAGACCTGATCAACCTTATTAATGAATCATTTTTGAGCGGTATGAAGTTGATGAATTTAGTAAGCACTACCTTCTGTCCCTACTTTTATTTTATGTTTTGTCTGTTTTCTGAATTTCTCGTGCACTAAAAAATGACCCAAAAATAAAAGTTTCTCAGAATGCCCTGAAAATTTTACATGAATTTTTTTCTGAATATTTCTGAAATTCTGGTGCAAATAATATCAGAGGGAGGTGCACCAGGTAGGCACAACCCACCTGGGCGCGCCCTGTGGGTTGTGGTCCCCACGTGGGCCCCCTCACTTACCTCTTCATCCCACATCATCACTTACCTCAAGAAAAAAAATCATTGCTCTCTCTCCCGTGTTCTTGAGCTCAAACCCGCGCATTTTGAAATCTTTGCTCAAAGCTCTGTTTCCGAAACTGTTTCGTGGGATTGTTGCTTGGTATGTGACTCCACCGTTTGTCCAATTAGTTTTTGCTTTAGTAGTTTATATTTGGAATAATTAGCTACTCTTGGTGCCGCTATAGATGTGCTTGCATGTTGAATTCTTACTGTTCAAAGTAGTTTGAATGCTTGCTATGGCCTCTATGTATCCCTATGAGTAGTTGCTATCAATTTAATAAAGTTTTGTGACACATTTTTGTCACCCCCAAAATTTTTATTTTCAGATTATTGTACGCGGACATGATGGTCCTATTTGGAAGGAGTTCTTCAAGGAGACGATCTTCGGGGACGTCTGTCGGATTTCGGGTTCCGGCAAAACCCTTAAGGTTTGAACACTGGGATGCGCGCGAAGATCTCCCCCTCACCGATCACGCCCTCACACGCTTCACGAATTCATGGATTAGCTCGCCGAACCCAAAGAACACAAGGACACAAGATT